>NC_050099.1:21631334-21934365 GCF_902167145.1 Zea mays | reverse complement strand
AAAACTTATCCCTGTACTCACTGACGGACAGGAGACCTTGCTTCAGGGCGAGAAACTCCTCCTTCCTCACTATCATCAGTCCCTCGGGCACATGGTAGCAACAGAAGTTGTCCCTGAACTCCTCCCAAGTAATGGCTTCAGGGTTGGCATGGGTGGCGAGGTAAGACTCCCACCAAGATTGTGCTGCTCCCCTCAGCTGTTGGGGACCATACAACACCTTCTCACGGTCTTTGCATTGGGCAGTGTGCAACTCACGCTCCATAGTACGCAGCCAATCTTCCACGTCCATGGGGTCTACAAAGTGGGCAAAGATAGGGGGATGGCCCCTCATGAATTCTGCTCGCTTGTCTCTGGGCACTTGTGGCATCTGGACTTGCACTAGAGGTTGTGGTGGTGGTGGGTGCTGCTGAACCTACTGCATCGTTGCTAAGGTCTGACCAATTGCCTGAACTGCCTGAGTTTGCATCATGAACATCTGCTCGATGGTCATCGGGGGTGGCGGTGGCAAATGCTGCTGCGGGGCTGCCTCCTCTTGGGTGCCTGCTGTTCTGGCTGAGCACGCCTCGCACCTCTGTGCTTGTTCTCAGACATCTGTAGAAACCATACACATATCAGATCTAATTCTACAGCCTTTCAGCATAAGAAAAGATATACAAAAATCTTCACAACATTGAACAATTGATCATCTTCACTGACAACTTCTCAGATAAAGAGGAAAGTGGAAATAAATGAATTACCCAACTAAATAACTGACTTTATTAATAACTACACCAAGTTGTAGGGGATACCCACACCTTGGTGACAATCATTACAAAGATCCAACTTCATTACATGTTTATCATGACAAGCATCCAACAAAACATAACCAAACTAACTCTAACTAAGACTGACTAGACTAGGACACTGAATTAAGCATTATTACAGACTCTGACTCCATCGATCTATGGATCTAAATCTATGCGGGTCCTGTAGTCTGGGGTACCATTGTCGAAGCGACCACGCAGCGGTGAATGGTAAGGGTGCTGAATCCCGACAGGGGCGGGAGAACCACCATCAAGATAGTGGCATGCCACGCATTCAGCACGCAATTCCGCAACCTTCGCCCGAACATTGCCCAACTCATCAAGGGCGTGGTCCAACTCTGTGTTGAGCACGACAGCCAGGTTGACCATGCTGCTTAGCCTGGGATTGCCCTCACCTACTGGCGAGACAATCACACCTCCGGCACTGCCGGTCGAATGGCGAGGGTAGTACTTCAGGTCAAGGCCGTCAGCTACCCCGCTGAACAACGAGCAATACTGAGAAAGTGCTTGTCGTGCTACATCCTGCATGGCTGCCTCGGTAGTGTCCCTCTTAGTGATAGAATAGTGCTCTAAGAAGTCCTCTGCACCCCAGAGATCATCGTCTGGATGGCGCACCAAGCAAGTAGCCTCCCACTGGTCCGGGTATAACCCGCGACGATGCTGGTAGAATACACAACGGTACTCGATGGACCAAGTGTGTCGGTCAAAGGCCCGACGCAACAGGGTATCGAGAGCGTCGTGGAAGTGACACCCGCGAGCAGCATCACGAGTGATGGGTTTAGCGATCCACCCCTCCGGCTCCGGCTCCTCCAAGCGCTCCGTGCCGTGGCTCGAACTGCCACCGGCGTCGTCATCGTCTTCGTCTCCGTCAGGGTCTCCTCCAGCAGCCGGGATGCCCTGTGGTGGTGCAGGGGCATCTCTAGCTGAGGTGCAGGGGAAGTCGGCCTCTCAGACTCCACCTCCCACTGAGGCAAGGGGGACGAGTCCTACTACTCCTGCTCCTGCTCCTAGCATCGGCGCTTCTGCTCCTCGTGCAGGCGACGATGCAGTCTCTCCAGGTGATTGGACTGACCTGACACCGTGCGACGCAGTGGACGCTCCGCCAGGCGAGAAGGCAAAACGGGGATCACAGACTTACGTGCAGTGCACCTGATACGGGCCATCTACAAAAGACATCGTAAGAACAAGAGTAAGAGTAGAACTATGAGACCAGAAAGTAAACACAAAGAAAAGTGAGACAAAACTTTTTGAGATAAGTAAATAACATAGAGTTGGTCAAGATAACCAACTTTTGAAAGGACACTAAGGTCAAGGTAAGAGTAGAGGTCTATGGTCTTTAGGGCGACCATTCTAGTCTAGGTTAGCGGTCCTACAGTCAGCAAGGGCTTTGATACCACTTATGTCACACCCAGTTTTGGAAGGTAAACCGAATGCGAACCATGTACGTGCCAGGATCAGAACTCACGTACACAGCGACTACATAGTTGGACATCATCACACAATGCTTGAATTAAATAACGGAAAGGTACTTAGTTACTGAAAGGGAATTAGGCTTACACCTATTTTCCTAATTGATTTTGGTGGTTGAATTGCCCAACACAAATAATTGGACTAACTTGTTTGCTCTAGTCTATAAGTTATACAGGTGCCAAAGGTTCACACTAAGCCAATAAAAAGACCAAGAAATGGGTTCAACAAAGAGAGCAAGGGACAACCGAAGTGTGCCCTGGTCTGGCGCACCGGACTGTCTGGTGTGCCACCGGACAGTGTCCGGTGCACCAGGAAACTCGATGCCCAACTCTTCACCTTCGGGAATTTTCATAGGGCTCCACTATAATTCACCGGACTGTCCGGTGTACCACCGGACAGTGTCCGGTGCCCCAGAGGACAGCGACTCTGAACTCGCCAGCTTCGGATTTCTGCTCCGCTAAAATTCACCGGACATGTCTAGTGCACACCGGACTGTCTGGTGAGCCAGCGGAGCAATGGCTACTTCGCACCAACGGTCGACTGCAACGCATTAAATGCGCGCCTGCGCGCGCAGAGGAGCAGTGCACGCGTGGGTGGCACACCGGACGGTCTACAGGACTTGCCCGGTGCGCCACCGGACAGCCAGGCGGGCCCACAAGACAGAGCTCCAACGGTCGGAACCCAACGGCCTGGTGACGTGGCTGGCGCACCGGACAGTGTCCGGTGGCGCACCGGACTGTCCGGTGCGCCATGCGACAGCAGCCTCCACCAAACGGCTAGTTTGGTGGTTGGGGTTATAAATACCCCCAACCACCCCACATTCAAGTCATCCAAGTTTTCCACCTTCCAACTACTTACAAGAGCTCTAGCATTCAATTCTAGACACACCCAAGTGATCAAATCCTCTCCCAATTCCACACAAGGCTTTAGTGATTAGTGAGAGAGATTTGTTGTGTTCTTTTGAGCTCTTGTGCTTGGATTGCTTTCTTTCTCATTCTTTCTTGAGATCAAACTCACTTGTAATTGAGGCAAGAGACACCAATCGTGTGGTGGTCCTTGTGGGAACCTTGTGTTCCAATTGATTGAGAAGAAAAGCTCACTCGGTCCGAGGGACCGTTTGAGAGAGGGAAAGGGTTGAAAGAGACCCGGTCTTTGTGACCACCTCAACGGGGAGTAGGTTTGCAAGAACCGAACCTCGGTAAAACAAATCCGCGTGTCTCACTCTTTATTCGCTTGCGATTTGTTTTGCACCCTCTCTCTCGGACTCGATTATATTTCTAACGCTAACCCGGCTTGTAGTTGTGATTAAGTTTGTAAATTTCAGATTCGCCCTATTCACCCCCCCCCTCTAGGCGACTTTCAATTGGTATCAGAGCCCGGTGCTTCATTAGAGCCTAACCGCTCGAAGTGATGTTGGGAGATCACGCCAAGAAGGAGATGGAGACCGGCGACAAGCCCACTACAAGCCACGGGAAAGCTTCATCGGAAGAGTCCCGCAACAAGGGGAAGGGGAAGGAGAAGAAATCCTCTTCCCACAAGTCGCATCGGAGTGGCGACAGGAAAAAGAAGATGAGGAAGGTGGTCTACTACGAGACCGATACTTCATCACCTTCCACCTCCGGCTCCGACGCGCCATCCATTACTTCTAAGCGCCATGAGCGCAAGAAGTTTAGTAAGATCCCCCTACGCTATCCTCGCATTCCTAAACATACGCCTTTACTTTCCGTCCCATTAGGCAAACCACCAACGTTTGATGGTGAAGATTATGCTAGGTGGAGTGATTTGATGCGATTTCATCTAACCTCACTCCACAAAAGTATATGGGATGTTGTTGAGTTTTGTGTACAGGTACCATCCGTAGGGGATGAAGATTATGATGAGGACAAAGTGGCCCAAATCCAACACTTCAACTCCCAAGCCTCAACTATACTCCTCGCCTCTCTAAGTCGAGAGGAGTATAATAAGGTGCAAGGATTGAAAGGTGCTAAGGAGATTTGGGACACGCTAAAGACCGCGCACGAAGGAGACGAGGTGACCAAAATCACCAAGCGGGAAACGATCGAGGGGGAGCTCGGTCGCTTTCGGCTTCGCCAAGGGGAGGAGCCACAAGACATGTACAACCGGCTCAAAACCTTTGTGAACCAAGTGCGCAACCTTGGGAGTAAAAAATGAGATGACCACGAAATGGTTAAGGTTATTCTAAGATCACTTGTTTTCCTTAACCCTACTCAAGTTCAATTAATTCGTGGCAATCCTAGATATACACTAATGACTCCCGAGGAAGTAATCGGGAATTTTGTGAGCTTTGAATTGATGATCAAAGGCTCAAAGAAGATCAACAAGCTTGATGGCCCCTCCACGTCCGAAGCACAACCAGTCGCATTCAAAGCGACGGAAGAAAAGGAGGAATCTACTCCAAGTCGAACACCCATCGACGCCTCCAAGCTCGACAACGAGGAGATGGCACTCATCATCAAGAGCTTCCGTCAAATCCTCAAGCAAAGAAAGGGGAAAGATTACAAGCCCCGCTCCAAGAAAGTTTGCTACAAGTGTGGTAAGCCCGGTCACTTTATAGCAAAATGTCCTATTTCTAGTGACAGTGACAGGGGCGACGACAAGAAGGGGAGAAGAAAGGAGAAGAAGAAGTACTACAAGAAGAAGGGCGGTGATGCCCATGTTTGCCGGGAGTGGGACTCCGACGAGAGCTCCACCGACTCCTCCTCCGACGAGGATGCCGCAAACATCGACGTCACCAAGGGTCTTCTCTTCCCCAACATCGACCACAAGTGCCTCGGAAAAATCACGATCCTCCACTAAATATGAAACCTCTAGTGATGAGGATGATGCTAGCAATGAGGAGGATAACTTACGCATTCTTTTTGCCAACCTAAACATACAACAAAAAGAAAAATTAAATGAATGGATTAGTGCTATTCATGAGAAGGATGATCTCTTGGACACCCAAGAGGACTTCCTTATTAAAGAAAATAAGAAGCATGTTAAGGTTAAAAATGCTTACGCTCTAGAAGTAGAAAAATGTGAAAACTATCTAGTGAGCTAAGCACTTGCCATGAGACTATAGACAACCTTAGAAATGAGAATGCTAATTTGTTAGCTAAGGTTGATTCAAATGTTTGTGATGTTTCAATTCCCAATCTTAGAAATGATAATGATGATTTGCTTGCTAAGATTGAAGAATTAAACATTTCTCTTGCCAGCCTTAGGATTGAGAATGAAAAATTGCTTGCTAAGGCTAAAGAACTTGATGTTTGCAATATTACAATTTCCGATCTTAGAGATAAAAATGATATATTGCGTGCTAAGATTGTTGAACTTAATTCTTGCAAACCCTCTACATCTACCACTGAGCATGTCACTATTTGTACTAGATGTAGAGATGTTGATATTAATGCTATACATGATCAACTTTCCATGATTAAACAACAAAATGATCATATAACTAAATTAGATGCTAAGATTGCCGAGCATGAACTAGAAAATGAAAAATTTAAGTTTGCTCATAGTATGCTTTATAATGGGAGACGCCCTGGCATTAAGGATGGCATTGGCTTCCAAAAGGGAGACAATGTCAAACTTAATGCCCCTCCTAAAAGATTGTCTAACTTTGTTAAGGGCAAGGCTCCCATGCCTCAGGATAACGAGGGTTACATTTTATACCCTGCCGGTTATCGCGAGAGCAAAATTAGGAGAATTCATTCTAGGAAGTCTCACTCTGGCTCTAACCATGCTTTTATGAATAAGAGTGAGACATCTAGTTCTAGGCAACCAACCCATGCTAAGTTGCCTAAGAAGAAAACTCCTAGTGCATCAAATGAACATAGCATTTCATTTAAAACTTTTGATGCATCTTATGTGTTAACTAACAAATCCGGCAAGGCAGTTGCCAAATATGTTGGGGGCAAGCACAAGGGGTCAAAAACTTGTGTTTGGGTACCCAAAGTTCTTGTGTCTAATGCCAAAGGACCCAAAACCATTTGGGTACCTAAAATCAAGAACTAAAATTGTGTTGTAGGTTTATGCATCCGGGGGCTCAAGTTGGATCATCGATAGCGGATGCACAAACCACATGACAGGGGAGAAGAAGATGTTCTCCTCCTACGAGAAAAACCAAGATCCCCAACGAGCTATCACATTCGGGGATGGAAACCAAGGTTTGGTCAAAGGATTGGGTAAAATTGCTATATCTCCTAACCATTCAATTTCCAATGTTTTTCTTGTAGATTCCTTAGATTACAATTTGCTTTCCGTTTCGCAATTATGTCATATGGGCTACAACTATCTTTTTACTGACGTAGGTGTCACTGTCTTTAGAAGAAGTGATGATTCAATAGCATTTAAGGGAGTGTTAGAGGGTCAGCTATACTTGGTAGATTTTGATAGAACTGAACTCGACACTTGCTTAATTGCTAAGACTAACTTGGGTTGGCTCTGGCACCGCCGACTAGCCCATGTTGGGATGAAGAATCTTCATAAGCTTCTAAAGGGAGAGCACATTTTAGGATTAACAAATGTTAATTTTGAGAAAGACAGGATTTGTAGCGCATGCCAAGCAGGGAAGCAAGTTGGTGCTCATCATCCACACAAGAACATCATGACGACTGACAGGCCACTGGAACTCCTACACATGGACCTATTCGGCCCGATTGCTTACATAAGCATCGGCGGGAGTAAGTACTGTCTAGTTATTGTGGATGATTATTCTCGCTTCACTTGGGTGTTCTTTTTGCAGGAAAAATCTCATACCCAAGAGACCTTAAAGGGATTGTTGAGACGGGCTCAAAATGAGTTCGGCTTAAGGATCAAGAAAATTAGAAGCGACAACGGGACGGAGTTCAAGAACTCACAAATCGAAGGTTTTCTTGAGGAGGAGGGCATCAAGCATGAGTTCTCTTCTTCCTACACCCCACAACAAAATGGTGTAGTGGAGAGGAAGAATAGAACTCTATTGGACATGGCAAGAACCATGCTTGATGAGTACAAGACTTCGGATCGGTTTTGGGCCGAGGAGGTCAACACCGCCTGCTACGCCATCAACCGGTTGTATCTACACCGAATCCTCAAGAAGACATCATACGAACTCCTAACCGGTAAAAAGCCCAATATTTCATATTTTAGAGTCTTTGGTAGCAAATGCTTTATTCTTGTTAAAAGAGGTAGAAAATCTAAATTTGCTCCTAAGACTATAGAAGGCTTTTTACTAGGATATGCTTCAAATACAAGGGCATATAGAGTCTTTAACAAGTCCTCTAGATAAGTTGAAGTTTCTTGTGACGTTGTGTTTGATGAGACTAATGGCTCTCAAGTAGAGCAAGTTGATCTTGATGAGATAGGTGATGAAGAGGCTCCGTGCATCGCGCTAAGGAACATGTCCATTGGGGATGTGTGTCCTAAGGAATTCGAAGAGCCTCCAAATGCACAAGATCAACCATCCTCCTCCACGCGAGCATCTCCAACAACTCAAAATGAGGATAAGGCTCAAGTTGATGAAGGAGAAGATCAACAAGATGAGCCACCTCAAGATGACGGCAATGATCAAGGGGGAGATGCAAATGGTCAAGACAAGGAGGATGAAGAACCAAGACCGCCACACCCAAGAGTCCACCAAGCAATCCAACGAGATCACCCCATCGACACCATCCTCGGCGACATTCATAAGGGGGTAACCACTAGATCTCGTGTTGCTCATTTTTGTGAACATTACTCTTTTGTTTCCTCTATTGAGCCACACAGGGTAGAGGAAGCACTACAAGATTCGAATTGGGTGGTGGCGATGCAAGAGGAGCTCAACAACTTCACTAGGAACGAGGTATGGCATTTGGTTCCACGTCCTAATCAAAATGTTGTAGGAACCAAATGGGTCTTCCGCAACAAGCAAGACGAGCATGGTGTGGTGACAAGGAACAAAGCTCGACTTGTGGCCAAGGGATACTCCCAAGTCGAAGGTTTGGATTTTGGTGAAACCTATGCACCCGTAGCTAGGCTTGAGTCAATTCGTGTATTATTGGCCTATGCTACTTACCATGGCTTCAAGCTTTATCAAATGGACGTGAAGAGTGCCTTCCTCAATGGACCAATCAAGGAAGAGGTCCATGTTGAGCAACCTCCCGGCTTTGAAGATAGTGAGTATCCTAATCACGTATATAAACTCTCTAAGGCGCTTTATGGGCTCAAGCAAGCCCCAAGAGCATGGTATGAATGCCTAAGAGATTTTCTTATCACTAATGGCTTCAAAGTCGGAAAAGCCGATCCTACTTTATTTACTAAAACTCTTGACAATGATTTGTTTGTATGCCAAATTTATGTTGATGATATCATATTTGGGTCTACTAACGAATCTACTTGTGAGGAATTTAGTAGGATCATGACACAAAAATTCGAGATGTCAATGATGGGGGAGTTGAAGTATTTCTTAGGATTTCAAGTGAAGCAACTCCAAGAAGGCACCTTCATTAGCCAAACAAAGTATACTCAAGATATTTTAAACAAGTTTGGGATGAAGGATGCCAAGCCCATCAAGACACCCATGGGAACCAATGGGCATCTCGACCTCGACACGGAAGGTAAATCCGTAGATCAAAAGGTATACCGGTCGATGCACTACTCTATTTATGTGCATCTCGACCGGACATTATGCTTTCCGTATGCATGTGTGCAAGATTCCAAGCCGACCCTAAGGAAGCTCACCTTACGGCCGTAAAACGAATCTTGTGATATTTGGCTTATACTCCTAAGTTTGGGCTTTGGTGCCCTCGGGGATCCACATTTGACTTAATTGGTTATTCCGATGCCGATTGGGCGGGTTGTAAGATTAATAGAAACAGCATATCGGGGACTTGCCAGTTCTTAGGAAGATCCTTGGTGTCTTGGGCTTCAAAGAAGCAAAATTCCATAGCTCTTTCTACCGCCGAGGCCGAGTACATTGCCGCAGGCCATTGTTGCGCGCAACTACTTTGGATGAGGCAAACCCTTAGGGACTACGGTTACAAATTAACCAAAGTTCCTCTTCTATGTGATAATGAGAGTGCAATCCGCATGGCGGATAATCCCGTTGAGCATAGCCGCACTAAACACATAGCCATTCGGTATCATTTCTTAAGGGATCACCAACAAAAGGGAGATATCGAGATTGCATACATTAATACTAAAGACCAATTAGTCGATATCTTTACCAAGCCACTAGATGAACAAACTTTTAACAAACTTAGGCATGAGCTAAATATTCTTGATTCTAGGAATTTCTTTTGATGTTTTGCACACATAGCTCATTCAAGTACCTTTGATCATGTCTCTTTTATATATGCTATGACTAATGTGTTTTCAAGTGAATTTCAAACCAAGTCATAGGTGTATTGAAAGGGAATTGGAGTCTTCGGCGAAGACAAAGGCTTCCACTCCACTCCATAACTCATCCTTCGTCGTCGCTCCGAGCATCTCTCCGGCTTTGGTATAATCTTCACTCATATGTGTTATTTGCCAAAGAGGAGAAAGTAGTTATAAAAGGGCTTATATTTCACTCAAAGTATCCGTTTTTGGCGATTCATGCCAAAGGGGGAGAAAGTATTAGCCCAAAGCAAAAGAACCGCACCACCACTCATTTTAAAAAGAGTTTTTCAATTGGTATGATTTTCAAATTGATATCTCATTATGTTCAAAAGGGGGAGAGAGTACTATTTTCAAAATCAATATCTTAAAACCCTCTTGAACACTAAGAGGAGAAATTTATTGAGGGGGAGTTTTGTTTAGTCAAAGGAAAAACATTTGAAACAGGGGGAGAAAATTTCAAATCTTGAAAATGCTTTGCAAAATCGTATTCATTTACCTTTGACTATTTGCAAAAGGACTTTGAAAAGAATTTACAAAAGAATTTGCAAAAACAAAACATGTGGTGCAAGCGTGGTCCAAAATGTCAAAAATTAAAGAAACAATCCATGCGTATCTTATAAGTATTTATATTGGCTCAATTTCAAGTAACCTTTTCACTTACATTATGCAAACTAGTTCAATTACGCACTTATATACTTGCTTTGGTTTGTGTTGGCATCAATCACCAAAAAGGGGGAGATTGAAAGGGAATTAGGCTTACACCTATTTTCCTAATTGATTTTGGTGGTTGAATTGACCAACACAAATAATTGGACTAACTAGTTTGCTCTAGTCTATAAGTTATACAGGTGCCAAAGGTTCACACTAAGCCATAAAAAGACCAAGAAATGGGTTCAACAAAGAGAGCAAGGGACAACCGAAGTGTGCCCTGGTCTGGCGCACCGGACTGTCCGGTGTGCCACCGGACAGTGTCCGGTGCACCAGGAAACTCGATGCCCAACTCTTAACCTTCAGGAATTTTCAGAGGGCTCCACTATAATTCACCGGACTGTCCGGTGTACCACCGGACAGTGTCCGGTGCCCCAGAGGAGAGCGACTTTGAACTCGCCAGCTTCGGATTTCTGCTCCGCTAAAATTCACCGGACATGTCCGGTGCACACCGGACTGTCTGGTGAGCCAGCGGAGCAATGGCTACTTCGCGCCAACGGTCGACTGCAACGCATTAAATGCGCGCCTGCGCGCGCAGAGGCGCAGTGCACGCGTGGGTGGCACACCAGACAGTCTATAGGACTTATCCGGTGCGCCACCGGACAGCCAGGCGGGCCCACAAGACAGAGCTCCAACGGTCGGAACCCAACGGCCTGGTGACGTGGCTGGCGCACCGGACAGTATCCGGTGGCGCACCGGACTGTCCGGTGCGCCATGCGACAGCAGCCTCCACCAAACGGCTAGTTTGGTGGTTGGGGTTATAAATACCCCCAACCACCCCACATTCAAGTCATCCAAGTTTTCCACCTTCCAACTACTTACAAGAGCTCTAGCATTCAATTCTAGACACACCCAAGTGATCAAATCCTCTCCCAATTCCACGCAAGGCTTTAGTGATTAGTGAGAGAGATTTGTTGTGTTCTTTTGAGCTCTTGCGCTTGGATTGCTTTCTTTCTCATTCTTTCTTGAGATCAAACTCACTTGTAATTGAGGCAAGAGACACCAATCGTGTGGTGGTCCTTGTGGGAACCTTGTGTTCCAATTGATTGAGAAGAAAAGCTCACTCGGTCCGAGGGACCGTTTGAGAGAGGGAAAGGGTTGAAAGAGACCTGGTCTTTGTGACCACCTCAACGGGGAGTAGGTTTGCGAGAACCAAACCTCGGTAAAACAAATCCGCGTGTCTCACTCTTTATTCGCTTGCGATTTGTTTTGCACCCTCTCTCTCGGACTCGATTATATTTCTAACGCTAACCCGGCTTGTAGTTGTGATTAAGTTTGTAAATTTCAGATTCGCCCTATTCACCCCCCTCTAGGCGACTTTCAGTTACGTCAAGATGTGTGAGACTTCCACAGAGTCTATTACATAAACATAGTGTTTAACAATAACATCAAAGTGCGGAGTAACGAAACGTAGAATGTAAGCCTACACAGGCAGCTGACTGGGGGTTTGCCGCTAAAGTAAACTAGAACTCGTCATAGTCCTAGAACTCCTCAAAGTCCTCCATGTTACTAGCTTCACCTCCTGAGCACTGAGAACAGTGGGGACAACCTGGAGTGGGGTGGTTTGTAAAGCAAGGGTGAGTACACTTCAACGTACTCAGCAAATGTCCCGTTTGGCTAAAGTTGACTAGCTGTATGTGGAGTTTAGGTTAAGCAGTTGCTTTTAGTTGGTCAAGTTTTATTACTTTAAGTAGAGCCAAATTTTAGTAATAACCCAGTTATTACCCAGGAGTACTCCCTCTAAGAGGAAATACTAGAGATCAGAATTATAATCACCATTGTTAATCATCATCATAACTGTAACCAAAGTTCTTCTAATTGAAGAGGATCCCACGGCTGCTCTTAACCATGAGCACGGCTGATATACCAGTTTCTAACACTATCAGAGGTTGCACACTTTACACACAAGCCATGATTCCAATTCTGCCCGGGGTTCTAGCCTCCCCATTGATCACAAATAAGGTGACCTAGCAGGGTCTCACTATGTAGCCTTTATAAAGATTTCCCAGAGGTCATAGTCGCCCGTTAGGTTTCTCTAGTTTGATAAACACGGTACATCTCCCCAGAGGAAGGGTGACTAACAAAACCAAATCAAAGAACCTCTGCACCCAGCCTCAGTAGAGCAAGTATTGTGCCTGGACCCCATTGATGGCCCTACGACGAAGCCAACTACTCCTCTGGTTCCTCTAATTAATCAGCTAAGGGCATCCCATTCCACCCTCATGGTTGCACTGTTATCCCGGGTTGTCACTCCCCAAACAGGTCCTTATGGAGAGGTACTTAGAAAACAGCCTGAGCCCCCTAAAAGAATCACAATAACCTCATCGAGATAACATCATTGTATCATAAAACATCACATCATGTTCATTTATTAAGTTAAAGCAATAGCATAAGCTAACCATGATTAACCCAAAATGGTAAACAAGGGTAAGGTAAATACAGACTAGTCAATCCTTAGGTTTCAATAAAGTAATGCGGGACAGTGAATTATAAAGTACAGTAGGACATGATAGGTCTGAGGACAATTACCTTCACCAGGTTGTTGCTCAGAGGGATCTTCGGCAACACACTCAGGAACCATGAGCTGCTCGTTGTCTAAGTAAAGCGAGCATACATTCAATACATTTGGAAAGTAAAAATGAACATCACATCACACATGTACAAACATTGGCATACAACTCAAAAAGGTATAGTATTAAGTACAGGGGAATGAGGTCAAGTTATAAAATGGACTAATCCTAATTGGAGAATTGATTACTCTCGAAGTGTTTGGAACATAGCTCGAAAAGGTTAAGTAGTAACTAAACAAGAAAAGATTAAATTATAAGGTGAACTACTCTTATTTAGGAATTTAATTATCTTTTAAGTGTTATCCATGACTACATTCCTAATTCTATTTAGGTCATTAAGACCTAAAGGTTAAGCCAAAAATAAATCCATGTATTGCATAACACTAATCTTATAAAATTGAATATAATTTATTCTTAGGATTCTCCTTTTATTTATTTCATTAAATAAATAAATCGACATATACTTTGATTTTATATTCTAAGTGTAAAAATTAAAGTATACAGATTACAGTTGGTCATATTTTATTTGAACTGAGAATAATCTTGTGAACATTTTGCAATTTGAACCACTAAATTTGGAGTTCATATGAAAAAGATATGAAATAAACAAGTTTTAAAGTTTGAAATATGAAATTAGGGCTAAATCTGTGATTAAATAAAAGTGAAGGGGGCTATTCAAAAGAAACCAGGGACCTATGCGCTAAAATAGAGGACGGCGGGTTGATTTCCTAAAACCAGGGGGTTCTTAAGCAAAACAACCACGCGAAGGGGTATCGGGCTCCCTCAACCGTTGGATCAGGAACCGACGGCTGAGATTAGATCGCGCGGGCGCGCACGCGGGCGCGGGCACGCACGCGCGGCTGACAAGCGGGGCCAGGGCGTCAACGGGTCAGGGCGGGCTGCCGGCCGGGCCCAGAGGCAGAGGCACGGGTGAGGGGGAGAGAGGGGGGTCAGATCCTGGTCGAAGGGCTAGGATTAGATCTACTCAGGTTGAGTCCGAACCATCCTATCTCGGACAGACGACCGAGATCTAACGGCCAGGGCTGGTTTGGGTGCGGTGGCGCCGCTCGGTCCCGTGGCAAGAGTTCGTCGGAGACGAGCAGACCGGCCACGGCGGGGCACTAGAGGCTCGGGGACTAACCTAGGCGCAATCAGGGAGGTCTGGCGAACTCGGCCATGGCCTACACGCTGGCGCAGGGGCACCCGAGGGCGCAGACCATGGTGGAGCGGGCTAACGGCGGCGCTGGATTGCTCCGGCGAGCAATCGCGCGAGCTATAGAGCGAGGATAACCAAATCAAGGGCACGGGCAGGTTGCTTACCTCGAGCAGAAGCGCTGGCGTCGCAAAACGATGGCGGAGGCGTAGGGCCTCGATAGGGCGATGGTGGCGGACTTCGGCTACGCAAGAAGATGCTCCGGTGAGCGTGGACCGGATGAGATAGATAGGGAGAGGGCACACCAAAGGGTGTCCCGAGTAACTGACGGCAAGGCGAAGCTCACCGTGGCACTAAACGGGGCACGGGCGCAACGACAGCCATGGAACAGGCGGTGGGCGTTGTCGGGCAGTGGCGGAGCTCTCGGTTCGCTCGGGCAGAGCGAGAGAGAGGGCAAGGGAGCTGGGCAGAGGGCGCAAATGAGAGAGGGGAGGTGGGCGAGCAGGTCGTGGGGCTCAAAAGGGGCACAGGCGCACGGACGTGGCAGGAGAACGCATGGACTTGGGCGCGTCCACGGCGGGGAGATCGTGGGCGGAAGGTTAGAGATGGCTGACAGGTGGGGACGGCGGGACAGAGAGAGAGTGGGCGCGAGGAAAAGAACGGCGCCGACAGCTCTATCCCACGGTGCAGAGAGAGGGAGGGAGTGAGCGCGCAGGCTTGTGCCGACAGGCGGGACCCGCCTGTCAGACGCAGAGGGCGCACGGGCGCGGGCGCCCGGGGGGGCTGGGCTAAATGGGCCGACTTGGGCTGAAATGCCCTTTTCCTTTTTCCTAGAATTTTATTGTCTTTTCCATTTATTTTCTCTAGGGTTTTCAATTCAAATTCAAATCAAGTTTCAAATTCAAACCAAATCAAATATGTGCAACAATTCAAAGAATATTTAGGCTCAATATGATGCAACATTCCATGACTCATATGTTTTGGGCAAAATAAATTAAATAATCCCTCACTAATACAACTAACTCTAATTAAAAGAG
This sequence comes from Zea mays, assembly GCF_902167145.1. NCBI lineage: Eukaryota > Viridiplantae > Streptophyta > Magnoliopsida > Poales > Poaceae > Zea > Zea mays. The sequence goes on along the minus strand of NC_050099.1, from coordinate 21,919,280 downwards.
AAAGAGAGAGAGAAAACTAGAGAGAGAGAATTTGGATGATCATAAGAAAGAAATTTTATACCCCCAAATTCAGGGTGTTACACTAAGCCTATTAAATGCTTTGAGTGTGGAAAAGAAGGACACTTTGCCCACAACTGCAAAGCCAAACTACCAACTCCCTTGCCAAAGCACTCAAGGCCATTTGCTTTCAATGCTCATTATGTTCTAAGAAAAGTAGCAAATGGAAAAGTCAAAGTTACATTCCTAGGTCCACCAAGCAAGAGTAGACCTAGACAAATTTGGGTTGCAAAGTCCTTGATTGAGAAAGTCACTGGTCCTATGCAAAATAGGGCCCTCAAAATTGAAGCTTGATTTATTTGTTCATGTAGGTGAACTACAAGACCGGTGGGAGCCATTGGGTTATTGACAGTGGATGCACTCAACATATGACTGGCAACCCACGGATGTTCACCTCACTTGATGAAAATGTTGATGAACAAGACAAAATCACTTTTGGGGATAATTCAAAGGGAAAAGTTCAAGGGCTTGGCAAGGTGGCTATGTCAAATGATCTTTTAATATCAAATGTTCTCTTGGTTGCACAGTTGAGCTTCAACTTACTATCAGTAGGTCAACTTTGTGATCTTGGTCTTCAATGCTTATTCACTCCTATAGAGGTTGTTGTGTCAAAAATGGATGATGAGTCAATGGTGTTCAAAGGATTTAGATACAGCAATCTCTACTTAGTGGATTTCACCTCTGAAGATGCAAACTTAAGGACTTGCCTCTTTACCAAAGCATCACTTGGATGGCTATGGCATAGAAGGCTTGCACATGTTGGAATGAGCACACTCAAGAAAGTACTAAAGAAAGACATGGTTAGAGGACTAAAGGATGTTGTATTTGAAAAGGATAAGCCTTGTAGTGCATGTCAAGCTGGAAAGCAAATTGCTAACACACATCCTACAAAAACTTTTATGTCAACATCAAGGCCACTAGAACTGCTTCATATGGACCTATTTGGACCAACAACTTATGCTAGTGCTGGTGGCAACCTCTATTGTCTTGTTATTGTTGATGACTTTTCAAGATACACTTGGGTGTTCTTTCTTCATGATAAGTCTGAGGTTGCATCTTTATTTAAGAAGTTTGCCAAGAAAGCTCAAAATGAATTTGATTGCAAAATCAAGAAGATTAGAAGTGACAACGGAAAAGAATTTGGCAACACCAACATTCATGAATATTGTGATGAGATTGGGATCAAGCATGAATTTTCTGCAACATACACACCTCAACAAAATAGAGTTGTTGAAAGAAAAAACAGGACCTTGATCACTCTTGCAAGAACAATGATTGATGAGTATAACACACCGGAGAGGTTTTGGGCTGAAGCTATCAACACTGCATGCTACGCATCAAACAGGTTATTTTCTCATCGGTTACTTGAGAAGACTCCCTATGAACTGCTAAATAGGAAAAAGCCAGACGTCTCCTTCTTTCGGGTGTTTGGATGCAAATGCTATATCTACAAGAAACGCCATCACCTAGGGAAGTTTCAAAGTTTCTTACTTAGTTATTCATCAAAATCCAAAGCATATCGAGTATTCAATCATGCCACTGGCGTGGTAGAAGAAACATATTATGTGGAGTTTGATGAGACTAATGGCTCCCAAGGAGCACTTAAAAATCTTGATGATGTAGGTGATGAGCCTCTTAGGGAAGCTATGAAGAACATGCCAATTGGAGCCATCAAACCAAAAGAAGATGAAGAAGAGGTGCAAAATATTGATAGGCCTTCTTCATCAAATGTACCACATGATGACGAAAAAGATGAGAGGCATGCAAATGAAGATACATTTGTCTCTCATGAACAAGCAAGGGTACAACCTAAAGATGTTGATGCTCCAAGATCTTCTTCCCAAGTGGTTGACAAGAGAAACTCATCACTACTTCAAGCACACCCACAAGATCAAATCATTGGGAGTCCTTCACAAGGGGTTATCACTCGTTCTCATAAACATGCTTCATTTATTGAACATCACTCTTTTGTTTCTTGTGTTGAGCCTACATGTATAGATGAGGCGCTACAGGATCTGGACTGGGTGAATGCCATGCATGAAGAATTAAACAACTTCACTCACAACCAAGTTTGGACCCTGAAGAAGCCTCCACAAGATGCAAGTATCGTTGGAACAAAATGGGTGTTCCAAAACAAACAAGATGATCAAGGTGTGATTGTGCGGAACAAGGCAAGACTTGTTGCAAAGGGCTTCTCTCAAGTTGAAGGCTTAGATTTTGAAGAAACATTTGCACCGGTTGCTCGACTCGAAGCCATCCGTATCTTACTTGCATATGCATCATGCTATGATATAAAGCTTTATCAAATGGATGTAAAAAGTGCATTTTTAAATGGCTTCATAAATGAACTTGTATATGTTGAGCAACCACCCAGATTTGAAGACCCTAGATGTTGGGGACTTGTTCTCAAATGCTATGAGTTAAGAACAAGGCAACACAAAAATGTTAATGGTTAAAGTCCTTCATCCTTCGAAGCATTATCTCCCTTAGGATATAATGATCTTCAGACGAAGGTTATGAAGGACGTACCTTCATCATCGCAGCATATATTAATGGAAGTAAAAGCATATAAAACATGAGAAATAACATGAATAATCATATAACACCATTAATATATCTTTATTATATTATCATGAATGAACATGAACAATATTGAATTACATTTGTACCTTCGGCTTGATAGAAGGCAAAAGTCCAAGCGTGATGCACTAGTGAATACAAATCAGCGTGAACAGTATGGGGGTACTGTTCACCTATTTATAGGCACGGGACGCAGCCCAATCAAAATTACATTTATGTCCTTGATAACTAGTTACAATCATGACACAAATTATCATGGACTGGTCGGTCTTTTCCTCTTTAAGTCGGTGCAGCCCTTCGTCTCAAGGCATGTCACTATGCCGAAGCTCCCTGGATCGTAGCTTCGGCATGTACCTTCGCGTTGTGTTTGCTTATATGCTGGTCTTTCGAAGGTGTTTCTGCTTAGAGGACCTTCGGCGATGAAGCAGGCCCCCAACACTAGATATCCTAATCATGCTTATAGGTTGTCCAAGGCACTATATGGGCTAAAGCAAGCTCCAAGGGCTTGGTATGAGCGTCTTCGTGACTTCCTTATCAAAAAGGGCTTCAAGAGAGGGACAGTCGACACAACTTTATTCACAAAGAAACATAACAGTGATATTTTCATTTGTCAAGTTTATGTTGATGATATAATATTTGGCTCAACAAATGATTATCAGTGAGGAATTTGGTGAGTTGATGTCGAAGGAGTTCGAGATGTCAATGATTGGTGAGCTAACGTATTTTCTCGGCTTTCAAGCCAAGCAAATGAAAGATGGAAACTTCCTCTCACAAGAGAAGTATACCAAAGACTTGTTGAAAAGATTCAATATGGAGAAGTGCAAACCAATCAAGACACCCATGCCAACTAATGGACATCTCAACCTAGATGAGGGAGGTAACCCGGATGATCAAACTCTCTATCGTTCCATGACTGATAGTTTATTGTATCTTACCGCATCTAGGCCTAATATCATGTTTAGTGTTTGTATGTGTGCTCGATTTCAAGCAAATCCTAAGAAAGCTCATCTTCGTGCTTTTACAAGAATTCTTAGGTATCTTAAGCACACCCCAAGCGTTGGCCTTTGGTATCCCAAAGGAGCTACTTTTGACTTAATTGGCTATTCCGACTCGGATTATGCCGGTTGCAAAATTGATAGAAAAAGTACATCTGGAGGATGCCACTTGCTTGGGAGACCACTAGTTTCATGGACATCTAAGAAGTAAAATAGTGTTGCCTTGTCAACCGCCGAAGCGGAATACATTGCCGTGGATGCTTGTTGCACACATATTCTTTATATGAAACAAACTCTTCTAGACTATGGTGTAGTCTTAGAAAAGGTACCTTTGTTGTGTGACAATGAGAGTGCTATTAAAATTGCTAATAATCTTGTACAACACTCTCGCACCAAGCACATTGATATCCGTCATCACTTCCTTAGAGATCATGTTGCTAAAGGAGATATTATTTTAGAAGGAGTGAGATCGGAAGATCAATTAGCGGACATTTTCACAAAGCCACTAGATAAAACCCGCTTTTGTATGTTGAGAAATGAGCTAAATATTCTTGATCTCAGAAATTTTACTTAATCTCAAAATGTTGATGTCAAGTTTGCATTGCATATTTAAATTTCTTGTATTGCATCTAGGGCTTATCTAACCTAGTTAAGATAACCGCCAACAAAGCGAGTGAAAAAGCTTAACTCGGGCTCAAACTTGACAAGTCTTAGCATTTAAGCTTTTTGGTACTTAAAATTTCATTCACTATGCAATTGTTGGTTCTTGAGATATGCATGTGGTACTGCACTTAAGGGGAGTATTCAAAACTCAATTCGTTCATGAAACCTCGAGTGCAAAGCCGAAATGCAAATCTCACCATTTGCCTATTTTCTCTAAAAACTATCTAGCCTATGGCAATATATTTTGAAAAATACGAGAGAATGTGTGAGGGTACCAATACTTGTCCCAACAGGTGTTCTTTTGTGTGCTTATAAGTTGGGATTTGGTTTGGTTCAAAATTTCCTAGAAATTTTTAAAATTCCCTCTGTGTGGGCTCACCGGACAGTCCGGTGTGCACCGGACACTGCACTGTGCAATATCCGGTGCACCCGCTGGGCGCACACAGATCTCCTTTTGTGTTGCGTTGTCCGGTGGTTCACTGGACAGCTACTGTGCGCTGTCCGGTGTGCACCGGACAGGCACTGTAGACTGTCCGGTGTGCCCATAACCCGTTTTTAAAAAAACCTTCTCCACCCGAGCCCACGCGTTAGTTCTCTTTCTCCTAGCCGCTGCTCAGCACTGCTCTGGGCGATTTTCCTCTGCTCCCCCTCGCCGCCGTCCAAGCTTCGACAAGCTTCCCCTGCCCTGGCTCGGCCTTCCTCTTTTCTCTGGTGAGGACTCTCCCCTATCTCTCTCTGTGATACTCTGTGTAGTGAAAGAGTCCCACCTTTTGAAAATCCTCAAAATTCATCCAAACCTTATGAAATCTCTATGAATCAAGTGCATGGGTGTGTGTTTTGTCCTCCCTTGAATCCCCCTGCAGGTTTCCAGCTCCCTAGGGAGGGTTTCATCATCTCTAATCGCCATTTCACCCTCAATCCTATTACATGCACGCCAAATGCTCGGTGAAATGCCCAAACCACTCAAATTTGCTCAAATCGGCCCTAGATTTTTCCAGCACCTTCATGCCACCTCTAGTAACACTTTCTCAAAATTTCACGCCTATCTGATATCCCAAACACCGAATACACCACTTTTTCTCCATTTATAGCGTTCGTGCCTCAGCTGAGTGCCTAAAATTCGTTTTCTTTGCAAACCTTCAAACCAAGCACCCAGCTCACTCATATTCACTCATATATACCTACTCGTGAAGTATCGGCTCAATTCCAAGTCATTTCATGCCCCATTTCCAATTTCAAACCTCCTATGGCATAATTTATCGTTCAAACGCCGTTCTCGCGTCGTTTGACCCCTGGTTCTCCAAATCACTCAATTTTCATGTCTTAAATCTCTGTGTATGTATTTATTCACATTTCATATACTTATGACTATGTGACTAATATGTGCTCATCTCTTCTTTCATTTCAGTGATCTCGTCTGCCTGCGTGCTCGTCTCCTGTCCTGGCTGGATTCTCTCTCTCGTGAGATTTTCAGGTAGTTATCACTTCTTTTGAGATCCTATCAGCTGCTCTCTACTTCTGCTTATCTTTTCACTCTATTGTGCAGCAGTCTAGTCCGAATGGTGCGGATGAAGAATGTATCATCGTCAGGGGGAGGAGACGACGAGGACCCTCCTCGCCCCTTCAGACAGGTCAAGGGAAAGACGGTTTATCTTAAGCAGCAGGAGGGCAGGAAGAAACACCGTATGGACAGAGCGGCTCATGCAGCACTTGCAGCTATAGCGGCAGTAGAGCAGGCAGAGCGGGGAGGACAGTTGCAGATTTCTTCTGATCAGATAGCCTACAGAGTTCGCCGCCTCGCATCTTAGCCTCACTCCACTGCTCCCTCCACACCTTCCGCAATTGTGTCTACTCCACCTTCCACTTCACCAGCTCCTGTCGCTCCAGAGCCATCCACCACTTCCGCTATACTCACCACCTCCACCACTCCAGCTTCCACTGTTCCCCCTCCCGCTCCCATTTCTGCTCCGCCTATTCCACCACCTCGCTTCAGGGAGCGTGACGAGACTGAGGTGCGACCACTTGCTGCTGACCCCCGTCTCCTCGACCTTCAGCGTGCCACTACAGCCCAGGTACGTTGGTTCAGACATGTACCCATGGAGTCCTGGTTGCCAGCTCAGAGGGACCCTGCAGCTGTGCATCCTTCTTCCAGGCATAGCTGACAGCTCAAATTGCCTTGTGAGCGCACCAGCTTTTGGATTTACCTGCTTTTCTGCTAGCCGTCGGTGCCGATTCAGAGGGTCATCTCACTTATCTGCTGGGACTGCTTTCACTACTGACCGCGAGTGGCAGGTATATTGAGGAGTGGGTCAGAGTGTTCTATGCTACAGTGTGGATTGACCTTGACCATCAGTGGATGCAATTCTGTTTCAAGAGAGAGGATGTCACTTTGCATGCCAGCCAGATTCGCCAGCTCTTTGGATTTCCAGAGGCATTGACTAGGCTCCAAAGTTTGTGCTACGGCACCTCGGATCCTCCTCGTCGCCCTCACGGCGGAGTTGCACCTGCTATAGCTCACGTCGCGGCCCTGTTCTGACCTCCTTTCACAGATGGGTCGCGACGATCTCCTGCTGACTTCACTACTACAACAAAGTACTTATATGAGCTGATGAGATAGACACTTCTACCCAGGATGGGATACAGAGAGGCCACCACTCATATTCAGCTATGGCTACTTGGTGCCTTGATCTCACATTCAGAGTTCGACGTGGTTGACTTCCTTATTTGTGAGATCGAGGACACAGTATTGGATGATCTCTGTGCTCATCGTCAGCTGCCCTATGCGCATTATCTCTGTCACATCTTTGTGCATCTGATGAGGCCTCCTCAATTCTAGGGCACTCTCGAGGCCTCTCGCCTTCAGATCGGTTCCTATCATCTAGCCCCTAAGGACCCAGTCACAGTGCCAGATCCAGTGTCAGATGTTCGGGCTGAGGATGAGACCTTCAGACAATTCGAGACCCAAGGTGTCGTTGCTGACACGTCTTCCGATGATGATGAGGGCATTGGGATCCCGCCACTGCTTCCTATGCCTCCTGCTATTGACCCTGCTCTGGTCGTGATTCTTCAGCCACTTACGCAGCAGCAGGCTCATCTGGCAGCAGAGCAGGCTCGATAGGCAGCCATCCAGCAGCAGATGTCCGAACGGATGCTCTCTATGTTTTAGACTATTCAGGACCGTCAGGACACTCTTCAGCAGCAACCCTTGGCAGACAGGGTCGAGCATCCAGTGTTTATGACACATATCTTTCATCACACCGGTGTTCAGCTCCCACCAGTCCAGTTTGCCTCTCATCCAGCTCTTCAGGCAACTATCGTACCAGCTCTTCAGGCAGGACCCACACTTCCCTCATTTGGTCATTCTCCTTATCCGCTCCAACCAGTCACTTTGGACTTCTCGTCGCTGGTCGTCGGAACCGTCAGTGCTCAGCCGCCAGTGCCACAAGCGCCTGCTGTTACCACTGTTGTTGTGGCGGTGTCCGTGACTGCACCAGCTCCGACGGATCCTGCATCGCAGCCTTTGTCTGAGTCAGTACTAGCTCCAGCTTCTACTGCAGATCCTGGATTCGAGACTGACTCTAATCCTCAGCTTGTGTTTGCGCTTCTGCCTCGACCGCGACCGGATGTGCCCTCGCCTCCTCCTTCCTCTTCTGGTGTGTAGGTTCGGGTAACCCTTTTGGTGTTTGACGCCAAAGGGGGAGAGATATGAGAGTTGTGAGAGCTAGGGGGAGTTAGGGAGTTAGTTGAGAGTGTCTTTTGATATTTTGATGTAATATATTTCCTTGATAATATCTGTATTAGCTCCACTTTTGTATGACGCTTAACTCACAAACTCTATGATATGCTCTCGAAGTTTATTATTGACTGTGTGTGTATTGTGTTTTCACCTAAGATGTTATCACTAGTCATTCAGTTCTTGTTCATGGATTTCATTTCATTTTTATATGAACAAGAAACTTATGTCGTGTATGCGCCTATACTTACTATTCTTTTACACGCCTCTTTCTGTCAAAATTATTAAGTATAACTAACCATCTTCTCTATTGACAGAAAAACAAACAAACTAGTCTCACACTCTTGTAGGGTTGTCATCAATCACCAAAATACTGGCGTCATCCACGAGAGTTTGCATCTCTATCTTGCTCTTTACCTTCCGCATTTATATTAAGTATTTAAGTTTTAATCTCGTCTTTCTAGTTAGATTATTTAGGATTGAAACTTAGACTTTGCGGTAGAGATAGCAACACTTAGACAAAACCTAGTTTGTACATTTTAGATTGTTTATCTGGATATGTTTTGCTCCAGGATTTAATTGTGGCCTAGTTTAGAGATAGTTTTTGAAGTCCTAATTCACCCCCTTCTTAGACGTTACCGTTTCCTACAAACTCTTCTAAAAAATTGCAGATTTTTGGTACTATGTTATAAAGTTATAATTGATCAAAATTATGTACATTGATCCCTTCTTATATATAAGGCACTTTGCTTGCATTGTCTATTTTCAATTGCGTTATGTCCTTTCAATATGGTACTTTTATTTTCAATTACGCTATGAATTTTTCTTACACCACTGCTTGAGTTGTACCTTGATTTTCTCACATCATCCGCCACTACAAAGGCTTCCCTAAAAAGACTCTATATATAAGGAGGAAGAAATTTCTTTGTATATATAAGGAAAGCTCTATGTTTCTCTGTACTTTCATTATATCATTTCTTTGAGATATTAATCTTGTTTAAGTATAATGTGTAGTATGGTAGTACAAATATGGTACAATTTTTTTAAAAAAATATAAAAAGATAAATAACCGAATTACAGTGTATAGAGAGAGATTATAGAGAGAATGGGTGGAGACAGCTTAATAATAAGGAAGTTGGATATAATGGCTCACAGAGACTTGTCTCTTGGTAGAAATGGGTGTAAACTTCGCTCAACATTATTGGCACTTTGTACCATCACTATCATTAGCATCATGTCATCTTGCATTTTAAACGTAGATAAGCACCAAGGTGGGCACTTTGTACACGATGTAGAAACATAAGGTCATGTTTGTTTCGGATTATAATCTCTTCATATTATATAATCCAGCGCAAATAATCCAACAAGTAAACAAACACCTAGATTATGGGTTCAGATTATATAATCTAAAGCCCAGATTATAATAATCTTATAATCTCCTCAAGAGTAGCTTATTTGAGATTATTTTTGGCAAAAGACTCACTATTCATGGTTATTTGGTTATGTAAATATAAATTACAATATATGTCATCCTTCTCTCCTTACCTAAATAAACAAAAAGTGTATTGTTATCTTTGTGAATGATCTATATTTGTATAATCTAGACTATCAAACAACTACATATAAATTATAATCTATCTAAATTATAATCTGAATTATATAATTTAGATTATAATCCAGATTATATAATCTATAAGCTAAAATAAACAGTCCCTGTCAGGACCACCAAGATAAAAACGACTCTCAAATAACTGAGTTTAAAGCATGGTGGGTAATACAGAGCATACGATGGCAACCTATTATTTTCCCAATCTTCAAAACGCACACTTTCAGAGTGCGGGGCTGCCCTTATGAAAAAGAGATAAATGCCGAGAAAAAAAAAACGAGACAATAATTAACAAAAGAGGTTATGCTTGCGCATCCCCAGTCAGTTTCGCAACAGCTTTGTCCATGCAAAGACAGCTCTATAACTACAGCACCGGGACCAGTGCACATGACTCGAATGGGTTTGAATGTCCAGAGGTGAGTAGGTTCCATCCATACATATGTTTTAAATAAGGTAGGTTTGTTCCCGTTTCAGTGGGGGAGCAAATGAGCATCCCGAACAGGCAAGAACTTTTTCCTGCCTGAATGCAATACACGTTGAAGCAAGCTCCGGTATGTAAAGCTCAGAGGTGGGGCAAAAGACCTGTACAGCTTCGGATCCTCGAATGTTGTTGGTTGCAGATGGTTACTCCAGTCAAGAATGGGGAACGAAGACACCGAGGATGGCCTAGGACGCCTCTCTCTCAGCGCTCCTTTCACCAGAGGGTATTTGCTGGGAATCAGAGTGGGCAATCCTCCTAGACCTTCCGGAACCACCATCAGGCGATGCTTCTGGGTGCGACGGCGGTACATGTGCCAGCATGCGCCGAGGAGCTGGGGCCTCGCTAGCTGGCGATGGAGCCTGGCCGTACATGGCATTTCCCATTGGGTGATCGAATTTGCAATTTGGACCGAACTTGCACATGCCGTAGCGATTGTAGAAACTGCATATTGGCTCTCCCTGTGAGCGGAAATAAAATAAACAGATGGTTAAGCAACACGTATGTGTGTAGCATGTTTGCATTATACCACCAGTGTCAAGTATTGCATGGCATCAACCTTGGCATTAGTTTTAAGGTTCATTTTCTGTGGGTAACCATAGGGAATAAATACATTATCAACGATAAAGAAAATGAAAAGGGATAAGTGACAGTATATATTATAAAGGATTGGCTCTTGAAACAGCTGTATAGCCCAAGCAAGAATTATGTTTAGCACTCACTAGTTCCTTTAAAAAATTAAGATACAGAAGAGAACCAGAGAAGATAAACTATTGAGAAATGACACCCCCTGGGTTACAATTTCTGCAAACACATCATAATCAATTGAATTTTACACCAAAGAGTTGACAAGTATACATCTACTACAGGCCCATTAGGCGCTATATATATATATATATATATATACACACACACTGTGGCAGCATGGTTCTTCCACTCTTTTAAGGTTAGTAACATGGTATCACAGCCAAGGATGAGAGTTAGGGTTAGACTCATCTAATCTAATCCACCCACTATCCATTTCTGTTTGGAAAAATCTCTTGTATGCCATCGGAGTTTATACTCATCCCTTGTATGCGGTCTACCACTGCCTGTCTCACGTGCTGCAAATGGGCTGACGTCACAAAGAGGCAACACCTCAGCAGCCGACAGTGTTTGCTCTCCACATCCAACCTATCTAGCTTAAAGGTGTCATTTGGGACTCATTATCCGTTAACCATGGGAAATTTCTCTATTAGAGTTAGGGTATGGTGCGAAAGGGCCTCTAGCCAAGTTGGTTAGGTGGTCTAAATAGCACTCCTCAGATCTTGGATTCGACTCTCCGTGGGAGCGAATTTTAGGTTGTGGTTAAAAAATTCCCTCGTCTGTCTCACGCCAAAGAACAGGTCTAAAGCCTGGTCCCGGTTGTTCTCACATGGGCTATGATGTCGTGGTGTATGGGTGGGGCAGGGGTTCTGACTTCTGAGGTTTTCTCGACCTACGTGACAAGGTCTTCTTCTTAATATAATTCAGTGGAGCGGTCTTACCCCCGAGTTTTTTTAGAGTTAGGGTATGGGGAGATTTTAATCCCCGTGGGTACATATTTGGGGGAAATTCTTTTCCCATTGGGTATGGTGGGTATGGGGAAGCACAATACAAACCTGATTACCCATGAGTAATATTTACCTAGTAAAATTAGGTGTACAGACTTGAGAGATAATACCTGATGGTGGTGGCCACACTTGAGAGATGCAAGTTTTTATCTTTCATGCTCTGTTTGAGTTCAAAAACCTGTATGTGTTGGGAACTCGGGATTAATCAAGTTACTATTTCTAGAACGAGTCACTTCGTTTTTACTATTTTGTATGGCTAAACAATGTTTTTGCTTGTTACATGTATTTGGCCACCAGGACTCCTCTCGCCCGTTGTGACAGCGCGGGGCCACTCTACACGCTCCGACCTTCCACCACCGGCGCGTCTCCACCTCCCGTCCTAGTCTCCACCACCTCCCCCACCACTTGGCATCGTCGTCTCGGCCATCCAGGACCAGACATCATGACCAATATTACCAGCAATTTAGATCCTTCATGTAGTAGGGGACATTTTGAGGGCCTCTGTCAAGCTTGTCAGTTAGGCCGACATACTTGTCTCCCATTTACTACTTCTCGGGCTGAGCAGGCTTTTGACCTGGTTCATTGTGATCTCTGGACCTCCCCTGTACTCAGTCTTTCTGGTTATAAATACTATTTGGTGATTTTGGATGATTTTTCCCATTTTCTTTGGACTTTTCCTCTTCGGTTGAAGTCCGACACGTTCACCACCCTCACACACTTCTTCGCCTGGGTATCCACCTAGTTTCGTCGCTCGGTCCGTGACCTGCAATGTGGCAATGGCCGCGAGTTCGACAACCACGCCTCCCGTTCTTTCTTTCTCACCAATGGCGTCCAGATGCGTCTCTCGTGCCCCTACACCTCTGCCCAGAACGGCTGGGCCGAACACATGATTCGCACCACCACTAATATGACATGTTGCCTTCTCTTCTAGGCTTCTCACCCCGCCAGCTACTGGACAGAGGCCCTGCACACCGCCACACCTCCTCAACCGTCTTCCCTCGAAGGCGGTGCGCCACCCTACTCCCCACTTCGCCCAGCCCCCTCCTACGACCACCTTCGCGTGTTCGGTTGTGCCTGCTATCCTAACACTTCCGCCACAGCTCCCCATAAGCTATCTCCTCGCTCCACTTGCTGCCTCTTCCTTGGTTACTCCCCTGACCACAAGGGGTATCGCTGTCTTCACCTTCTCCAGGCCCAACATCACCTACACCGTCCAGCAGGTGTGCCTACATATGCACACCCCGCGGGAGCCCCATCTCACCACTCCCAAGCGGATCCTGTGCTACCTCCACGCCTCCCTCGACTACAGCCTCCTACTCCGACCATCCCCGACGTCGGAGCTCATGGTCTACACCGACGCTGACTGGGACGGTTGTCCCGATACGCGTCGGTCCACTTCCGGTTATGTCGTGTTCCTGGACGCAAACCTCGTCTTCTGGGCTGCTAAGTGGCAGTCCGTCGTCTCCCGCTCCAGCGTAGAGGCCGAGTACCGCATTGTGGCCAACGGCGTGGCAGAGGCCTCCTGGATGCGCCAGCTACTACACGAGCTCCACAGCCCTCTTCAGCGCGCAACCCTCGTCTACAGCGACAACGTCAGCGCGGTCTACCTCTCAACCAACCTCGTGCAGCATCAGCGCACGAAGCACATGGAGATCGACCTGCGTCCGCAAGCATGTCGCTGTCGGTGACGTTCGGGTTCTCAGCGTCCCCACCATGCTGCAGTTTATCGATATCTTCACCAAGGGGTTACCGTCGAGTGTATTTTTAGACTTTCGATCCAGTCTCAACATCTGTACAGGATAGAGTTGCGACTGCGGGGGTGTTGGAATCCCATTTAGGGTTTGGGGTTCTCCCCATGTAATTACCCTCTCACCCCTGTGTAATGGGCCAGGCCCAGTTAACTCATGCCTATTAATACAACACCCAACCCCAAGATAGGGTTAGGGTTTCCCACAATATTTTCTCTCAGTCCAAATACATACATGGTCTTGTTGCTCATTTCTGGTATTAGTTGCCGCACCTATGGATCTTCGCTTGTAGCTTCGTCCCACACTCCCACTGATGGAGTCCCTCTTGAGGATTCCTCTTGATATTGGCATATTGTGGGCAGTCTTGTTTATCTCATTGTTAGCTAGTTTGATATTGCTCATGCAGTCCACTGTTACTTATTCTTGATAGTCCACTTCAACTTCATGCTTACTTAGACTCTACTCTAGTACTCTGACTCGACTTTGACGAGTGACCTAACAGATCCCCGTTCCATAACAGGATACCACATTGTAGTATAAAGGTAGAACTCCGAACACTTGCTACTACTACTACTACTTGGCCAATTTTGGTATTCTTTATGATATTGCACATCTCTTCGCTATGAAGCATGAACTAACAAAGCATATCAGTGTTGATGCCTTCTTTGCTCCATCTCATCGTCATAAAAGAACAATTGCTCTTCAGTATATGCCCTCAGTTGTTTGTTTGACGACCTTTTCCCTAAAGCGCAGACTAGAGAGCGGTGGTGGCTTCACTTGGTCAAACTCAATGCTTAAAGTCTTACCTGTCCACCTTGAGTTTGAAAGGGGTTGTTAAGTGTACATCTACTATAGGCCCATGATGCTCTATCTGCATATAGCAGTCTCCACTAAGGGAGCGTTGTTCTTCCAATCTTCCTAAGGTTAGTAACAACTAACAAGAATATCTTATATATGTTTTTTATAACAATTCCATATCAATACGAATACTCTAACAAGCTTCTGTTATCCCACGTAGCAATATGCTTTAGTTAGATTAAAAAGACGAAGCCAAGATAGCCAGACAAATCTACCCCAAAAATTGCAATACGTATCTTAGAGAGCATAATTAACTTAAAGACATGTATACTAACTCTTACCGGGCGCAAAGGTAGGCCTAATGGACTCAGTGCACAATTGGGAGTAGGAATTATTCGCTCCCTGGGATGATGGAACTTGCATACAGCACCAAACTTACAGTCTCCGGTCTTCATATAGAACTGACATTCAGGTTGGTCAGGTCTCTCTGGAAATAAATTCTCCCTCTGTACTGCATAAAGTCCAACAGGAACAGAACCTGCTTGGTAGGATGAAAACATTCCTTGATCGCCTATACTAGTACCACTTTGGCGTGAGCCAGTATAGTATTGAGCAGCTCCAGGTGTCCGTTGTTGGTCCTCCGAGGATGAAGAACCAATTTGCGCCTACAAATTTGGAAAAAAATAATAATGATTCATAAATTACATGGAAACTAAAAAATGGTTCAAGAGCGGCAGTAACTTTTAAGAAGACTTATAGATAATTCATATTCCAAGTACAAGCTCTGAGCTCATACACTAGGCAGAAAGACCAGCATGAGCATGAGGAAGAAAGTAAACTAAAATTTCACATGAAAAAGACAACAATCCTTATCAAGATGCTAGGTTTTTTAAAAAATAGCCATGAAAAGGCATTACAGAATTGAGGTATATACGATGAACTAGGAATCCCTCTGGATTAGTTTTTCAACATGGAATATTTCTAGATTAAGATGTGATTTGTGTTTGAGAAATGAAACATCACAGTAATGACACCTAATACAGGTGCTCTCTCAACTAGTCAACCCTGGATACCTAAACTCATATCATCAAAGGCAGAGAATAACATAAGCACATGACTAATTATTTACAGTTTTAAAATCATGGTTAAATTTGACTCTGCACATCATGGTAACATTTTTATGCCTCATTCTAGTGTCCAAATGGGCAAACTTTTATCACTAATATTAAGACAACATCAAACCACTTGAGGGACAAAAAATCTGTAGCCAGCATTTAGCAGATCCTCACTCACCATTGACCTAGCCAAAGGTCTTGGGGTCAATTGAGCGATAGAGGGACTGGCACCGGTCAGACTTATGCCTTGTTAAGATCGGCTCAGTATAAGTAACATGTAATCGAAATTTTTTTGTTTTACTACAAACAAGGTTGTGATCTTTCACAACATTCTTGATAACCAGATCGTAAGTGCCATGTAATAAGGTGATGAAATATGAACTTGTTAGGCTACGTAAAAAGTAAAACAGAGATCAGAGAACATACAGTATAAGGACTCCACCCTGGGACCTGAACAAGCCCGGGAGGAACAATCACTTGTGCATAACTTGAATGACCTGGCCACCTTGGACTTGCAATGAAAGAAGCAGATCTCGACAAGGGCCAGCTTGTTACAGCCCCTTGGTAAGCATGCTGGCCAGGAGAAGTTGCAGACTGTCCAGGTGAATAAACAGAGCCACGTACAGCAACCATCATGGTGGATGGTTGTGAATGGTGAAACTTACATGTGCTTCCAAACTTGCACTGCCCTGTTCTTAAATAATAAGCACACTCTTTTTCATTCTGCAGTAATAAAATTCAAGTAAACAACACAAATCTTGCAAAAATGTTGCATAGAAAGGCGGCACAATAGTATGCATTCATATCATGAAACATTGTGAATTGTAATAGAAATTCAGAACAAACCGGGCGGAGTGGGTAGCCCAGTTCATTCAACTGAACTCGAGTTGCCATTGCAGCCTTTTCTCGGGGATGATGAAACTTGCAAGTTGCTCCAAACTTGCACGTGCCAGTCTTCAGATAGTACTAAAAGGGGGTATGAAAACAATAAAAATGCAAATTCACCAATAATGTAACCAAACACTTTCCAAAAGAAATTATATGCTCACATAGAAAAGGACAAAATGTATGAGCAACTTAATTACAAAAGTTCAGGTCATTCAGACAAGCAAAATATAGTTGTAACATAGGCATGCACAGTTGAATTTTATTAACCTAAATCAACTAACACTTGGATTAAAATGCAAACTCACTGTAGAACCATGTACAGCTAACAATATGAGTCGGAATTTCAATCAAGAGAATGTTATGTGACCTCATTTAAAAGATTCTAACTGTACTCCTGCATGGACCAAAAAGGAAAGATAAATGCATTGAAAAGCACAACAAACACCATTTATGCCACCCCAAGAAACAGCATGAAATTAATTAATAATAACATATATCAAGCTCAACTATAACAACACATACTCTAGGACCATATACTGTATTATTAGTGTTATATATATTCATTTGACTAAAAACTTCAGCAAAGACCTACCAATATGCAGCTGCACTACACTTGAAGCACAAGAAGGCAATGACAGTTAAACGTCTTTAAAACAAGAATAGTGATCTAAAGTCCTAAACTAGACATCTCAAGTAGACAAGTAGCAACTCATGGCAGGACCTCATGAGCATTGAGGCACAAGTGGATATAAATCAACAATCATATTTTGCATTGTCGAAAGAAACAGATGAGAAAAACGAGAAGAGAGGAATCTCACTTGACATTCAGGCTGCCCAATTCTTTGAGGATATTCTCCCTTCATTCTTGCAGCAGCAACAGCCTAACAGTCAGACCACTAAAATCATTATTCACAAGTTCGGGTAGAAATTATGAGCAGTACAACAAAGAAGCATGTTCCAATAAAAGAAAGAGCGATAATTAACAGCCTACAAGTTAATCATGATATGTTACTTAACGAGTAGCTCTCACAGATGAACCCAAGAGAATACACCAGAGCAAGTCTTGGTAAAGAAATCGCTATAGTACGAGAAACTAATACCCCCTAATGCTGCACCATGTGGTCAGTGCTAGACTCCTGTTTAGGGTTAGGATTAGGATTCTCCTTTAATTACCTCATTCCTAAGAAAGAGGGAGTGGAGGAGGTTAAACCCTAAACCCTAGATCCCTGGAAACCTTCTCCAGAACACCGCTTTAGAGGATTCTGATCATTGCCCTCTCATTCTTGGTCTTAAAGGATACTGTACAGGAAAACGACGGTTCCATTTCGAGTCCTTCTGGCCAAAATTAGATGGCTTCCAGGAGGTGGTCCAGGAATCATGGGGGTCGGCTAGCAGGGTGAACTGCCCCTTTCTAAACCTGGATCTTAAACTAAAAGCTGTTGCAAAGGCACTTCAGGGGTGGAGCGATAGAAAAGTTGGGCATGTGACTTCCCAGCTTGCCTTAGCAAGGGAGATCTTGCATCAACTTGAAATCGCTCAAGACATGAGAAACCTATCACCAGCAGAAAATTGGCTAAAGTGTGGGCTGAAAAAGCATACCCTTGCTCTTGCCTCTGTGCGCTATAGCTCGCTTGAGATCCAGAATTCACTGGATAAAGGAGGGGGATGCCAACACAAAGTTATTCCATATGCATGCTAGGTACCGGAAGCGAAAGAACTTTGTTGCCAAACTGATATCGGGAAGTGCCATCTTCACTGACCATGAGGACAAGGCGAGTCTAGTTGATGAGTTCTATAGTGATCTGTTGGGCAGCAGCTCGGACAGGTCTTTAACCATTTGATTTGGATGCCTTGGGATTGCCTACTTATGACCTGGCTGATTTGGATTTACCTTTCACAGATAATGAAGTTTGGGAGACCATCAAGCAGCTACCGTCTGACAAGGCGCCGGGGCCTGATGGTTTCACGGGCAGGTTTTATAAGTCTTGCTGGGCCATTATCAAGGATGATGTAATGGCTGCAATCTCAGCGAGCCGGAAATTCTCTAATTTGGGGTGGCTGAACACAGGCTATGTCACACTCATTCCTAAGCAATAGGGAGCGGAGTAGGTTAAAGCTTTTCGTCCTATTAGCTTGGTTCATAGCATTGCCAAACTGATCACCAAATTGCTTGCAAGCAGGATGGCTCGTAAACTGCAGGGCATGGTTTCAGTGAAGCAAAGTGCTTTTATCAAAAGGACGTTCATCCAGGACAACTTCATGTTATTACAGCAAACTGCCAGGCTGCTGCAGCAAAATAAAAGACCTCGGATCCTCCTAAAACTTGACATTACCAAAGCCTTCGACTCGGTTTCTTGGCCTTCTATGTTGGAAGTACTTCAAAAACTGGGTTTTGGACAGATTTGGAGAGATATTCTTAGTGGTCTATTGGCAACTTTGTTGAATGGAATACCGGGAGCAGTCATTAATCTTAGAAGAGGGCTTAGGCAGGATGACCACTGTCGCCTATGCTCTTTATCTTGGTTATGGATGTTCTTGGGAATTTGGTTTCCAAGGCTGAACAGGAAGGGCTGCTTCAACGGTTAGCCACAAGACCCCTTCAACATAGATCTCTCTTTATGCGGATGATGTGGTCCTATTTTTGCAGCCTAATGTGAGTGACATTCAGGTAGTGCTTAACATTCTGCACTTATTCGGGGAAGCCTCTGGTTTGAAAACTGATAGATATATATAGCAAGTGTATATTAGGCAAGTTCATATTAGGCAAGTCCACAATCAGTGTGATTAGCACCTGCCATGTACTGTGATTGGCACCTGCCATGTACTGTGATTGGCACCTGCCATGTACACTCAGCCACATTGGCTATATATATGAACGTCACCACCCCACTGGAGGGTGTGGTGTCTTCTCCAATCTCCTATCCTTCTACATGGTATCAGAGCATGGATGAGCAGTGTGCGGCAGATATCGTTCAGAGAACGAATGATGCGTTCAGCTTTGCCATTTTGAGAGGAGGTGTAAGGGCAGGAGAGGCGTGAGTGAATGCCGCTGGATGCAAAGAATGTGGCGAGGGCATTATTAACAAACTCAGTGCCATTATCAGCCTGTATAGCCTTGATAGGGAGGCTGAACTGTGTGTGGACATAAGCGCAAAAATTAATGATGTGAGAGGCTACCTCGGACTTGCGGACTAGAGGGAAAGTCCAGCAAAAGTGTGTGAAGTCATCGAGGATGACTAGGTAGTACTGCGCACCAGAGACACTGGCAACGGGAGAGGTCCAAACATCACAGTGAATAAGCTCAAATGGTAGAGATGAAACTGAACTGGAATTTCCGAAGGGCAGCCGCACGTGCTTGCCAAGTTGGCATGAATGACATAGAGTATGAGCGGACTTATTACATGAGATGGAATTATTTTGTCTAAGCAACTTTAGGGCAGCAGCTCCTGGATGACCAAGACGATGGTGCCAGAGGTTGGTGGAGGTGGCTCTCGGTGAGGTCCGAGTTCTCCATGTGCCGTCCAAGTATCAATTCGCTGATATCATGACTAAAGGCCTGCCAATTCAGCTATTTGAGGATTTCCGATCCCGTCTTTGCATCCGGAATCCTGACGCTTCGACTGCGGGAGGCTGATAGATATATATAGCAAGTGTATATTAGGCAAGTTCATATTAGGCAAGTCCACAATCAGTGTGATTAGCACCTGCCATGTATTGTGATTGGCACCTGCCATGTACTGTGATTGGCACCTGCCATGTACTGTGATTGGCACCTGCCATGTACTGTGATTGGCACCTGCCATGTACACTCAGCCACATTGGCTATATATATGAACGTCACCACCCCACTGGAGGGTGTGGTGTCTTCTCCAATCTCCTATCCTTCTACAAAAACCAACGTTCAGAAAAGCAGTGCTTATCCTATTCACTGTGGTGAAGATGAGATTGCTATTATTGAGGAACATCTCCCTTGTGAAGTCTCCTCATTTCCTTGCCGTTACTTGGGCCTGCCCTTGTCCTTAAAAAAGTTAACAAGGAGTCAAGTGCAGCCTATTGTGGATAGAATCGCTGATCAGCTACCTGGATGGAAAGCTGAGCTGATGTCGAGGGCTGGTCAAAGAGTGCAAGTTCAGTTTGTGTTGACAGGTATGCTTATTTACCTTGCTATGGCAGTTGAGCTACCCCCTTGGGCCCCTTAAAGGCCATTGACAAGATTAGGAAGGGTTTCCTTTGGCAGGGCAGAAAGGAGATCAGAGGAGGACACTGACTAGTGGCATGGGGAAAGGTTTGTAGACCAATTGAGCTTGGGGGATTAGGAATTTTTAGCCTCAAGGAAATGGGCTGGGCCCTTCGAATGAGATGGTTGTGGCTATCCAAAACAGATCCCGGGAAATCTTGGTCCTTCTTGCCCATGAAGTTCCCTGAAAAGGTTAAGTGTTTCTTCTCTACAGCCTTGCTAACTGAAATTGGCAGTGGCACTTCAACTCTATTTTGGCAGGATCGCTGGTTGCATGGAAAAAGTATTGAGGATCTTGCTCCTAGAGTTCTAGCTGTTGTCCCTAAACGCACAGTTAGCAGTAGAACTGTGTGAGATGCCTTCATGGACATGAGATGGATAGCAGACATCAGGGGTGCCTTAACAGTAGGTGTATTGGCTGATTATCTCACCCTTTGGGATACTTTAAGCACCATTCAGCTGCACCCAGAAAGGGAGGATAAACACATTTTCAGATTTGCTCAAGATGCCAAATACTCAACCAAGGCTGCTTATGAGAGCCTCTTCGTTGGTTCAATTCAGTTTGATCATAGTGGAAAGATGTGGCAATCATGGGCTCCCCCGAAATGCAAGTTCTTCCTTTGGCTAGCTGCCCTTAAAAGGTCCTAGACAGCAGATCGGCTGATAAAAAAGAAGGCTGCATATAGACAGCAGCAAGTTATACAGTTTTTTAAGTCATCTGTGGTTTCTGTGATAGGGAATGGGGCCAATACATTTTTCTGGTCGGATAGATGGAGTAGTGCTTAACCAGGAGGAGGATAGACATGTGTGGGTGCATTCGGGCTCTAGAAAATTCTCCTCAGAATCTTGTTATTCGGCATTTTTTATGGGAGCTATTTCTTTTAAGCCATGGAAAAGGTTGTGGAAGTCGTGGGCACCCCCTAAATGCAAATTTTTCGTTTGGTTGGCAATAAGGAATAAATGTTGTACTGTTGATAGGCTTCAAAGAAAAGGATTACCACACCCGGTGATATATCCTTTTATGTGACCAAGAGCATGAAACTATCTTGCACCTCTTATGTACGTGCAGTTTTGCTAGACAATTTTGACATGCTATCTTTTCATCTTTGAGGATGGGCCATCTCACGCCTGATAGAGATGTGGGCTCTTTTGCTGAGTGGTGGGGCAAGGTGCATAGGAGAGTGCCCAAACAAATCAGAAAAGGTATTCATAGTGTCATTATTCTGGGAGCCTGGTGCTTATGGCTCCATCGCAACAGGGCTGTTTTTGATGGAACAAGTCCTTCCTTGAGCACCATCCAAAGAGTGCTTATGGATGAAGTGGAGTGTTGGAGTAGGGCTGGTGCAAAGCGACTTGAAAGCCTTGGTCTCCCAGCTGCCTTTTCTAGGATTAGAACTATTTCTAGCGCTTAATGCTATGACAGCTGAGGTCATCCTATTACAGGATGAGATAAGGATAGAGTTTTTCCCTGTTTGTATTAGGGTTCTGGTCTTTCTTCCCTGTGTTCTTTTGCCTTGTTTGGGCATTGTATTGTGGTCCACTTCGGACCTTTCTCTCTCTTAATATAATGATGTGCAGCTCTCCTGCGCGTTCGAGAAAAAAAAAAGCTGCAACATCCTGAAAGATGCCCATTTTGTGACCAAGATGAGTTATCAATAGACCACTTATTGGTTGGTTGTGTCTTTGCAAGGGAATTTTGGTGCAGATTGCTTGGCAGGTCAACCTTCAAGGAACTACTCGCCAGGGGAAGGGAAGGCTATGGAATGGTGGAGAAGGGCGAGCGAGCAGGTGCAAGACATAGCTGAAAAGGGGCTTAACTCTGTAAGAATCCTGGGTTTCTGGACCATCTGGAACCATAGGAACAGCTGCGTCTTCGACAAAATCACCCCAAATGCAGCCATAAGAAGGGCTGAGGAAGAGAGGGTGCTGTGGGAGATGGCAGGGGCCAAGAACCTCTCTCTCCTAATAGTCCCAATTCCTGGGTTGTAGGATGGTAGTCTTTTTGGAGTTGTAATGGACACATTTCTCTATTTTGGTTACTGGCCACCGTAAGGTGGCTCCTCTTTCTTGTACTAGTCCATTTTGGACCCTTTTTATCTCCTTAATACAATGATGTGCATCTCTCCTGCGCGTTCGAGAAAAAAATACCTAATTACCACTATTATAACCTAACTCCTCTATATAATTTACTCCCAACTCTAGATAAGGGTTAAAGTTTCCCATCTTCCAAAATGGTATAGAGCTAGATCTTCTTTTCTTTCTCCCCTCTCCTCCTTCCCAGCCACCAGCCACCCCTAGCCGGATCCCGCCAGCGGCCCTCTCCCCTGCCCCCTGCAGCGGCTCCTCCTCCCCTGCCGGATCCAGTCGTCGTGGCCCTCCCTCTGCGTCCTGAGCCGCTGCCGCCGACGCTGGCTCCTCCCCAGCCAGATCTCGACACATGTCCCTCTCCCGATCGCAGCTCCCCCTGCCGACGTCGCACTGGCTTCCCCCGCCGCGGCCACGCCCAGACCCCATGGATCCCGCGACGATGACCACATAGGCCCTGCTCCTCCCCGACGGCGCCACTGCTGCCCTACTCGGCCGCCCCCACCTCTCCGTCGCGCCAGACTCCAACGGGCTTGGTCTGCCCGACTACCCCGCACACACAGGACAGGAGGCCCTGCCCTCGCTGGCACCCGTGTAGGTCACCCCGCCGCCGCTGCAAGCAAGGGCATGGCGGCCTTGCTGCCGCAGCAGGCGCGGGGCAGCCTCGTTGGCTCGTCGCCACGCACGTCGGTGCCCTCTCACCTACCCACCTCTCTCTATAGCAGCAGCACGCATGGCATGCACCCCCCGGCTTCCCTGCCTCTCGTCCGGACTTCACCGATACCACGTGGGCCCTCTTCGCTCCATCGAGCGTGGCCGAGCCCACGACCGGTTTTGCTCTGATTGCGGCCCGCTAGGGTTGAAAACGGACGGAAAAAATCTTGTCCCGTTTTCTACATTTGACCCGACCGTTTCCGTATTTACGGAAAAATATGGAAACGGGAGAGAGCTTATTCCGTCCATTTTTGCGGGATCCCATTTTTTCCGGATTGAACCCGTATTTATTCCGTATTTGACAAATATGGGACGAGCCTAATATGCATTAGTATATAAATTAAATCCTCGTGTATTTAGGTGACAAATTATAGCACAATTAGCCATTGTAACCACCGGCTGTTTTCAAATGACAAGTGATCTAAAGTCTTAAAAACATCGGATGTAGCTAAATGTACACATTTAGCAACCAAACAACAATAGAATGTTGTCTCTCTATATCTATTTGTTTTATGTTATTGTTCTGTCAATCAATCACTAGTCAAACATCAATAACATTTATATTTGTATTAAATTATGAGTTTCCGTTAGTATTTTCGTTTCCGTTCGTTTTCGCAATTCCGTTTATCCCGCTCTCGTTTCCGTTCCCGACTATTCCGGACCCGATCCCGTTTCCGATGATAAAATGCGGATACGGAAACAGGAGAGGGGTTTTTCCGTCCGTTTTCATCCCTACGGCCCGCGCCACCATCCAGGCTGCCGCCGCCGACTCTCAGGAGCACGAACATGTTGTGTCCCTCGAATTGGAGCGCGAGCGCATCGTGGGCGCCACCTTGACCGCTCAGCGCCTCATCCTAGACCGCAACGCTGCACCCCTCCCCTCCGGTGGCCCCTAAGGCTCCCGACGCCTGCGGGCTCGATGCCGACACCATCGCCGCTCTTCATGCCCAGGCCGCCGATGTTCATAACATCTGGTCACTGGTGTGTCGTGTTGGATCCGTCGTCCCCACTACCCTCGCTGGCGTGATCAGGTGCTCCTCACGCTCCAACGATTCGCCCTCGACGACACCATCGCCCCGCTGTCTCCATCGTGGTACTAGATGGACAGCGTTGTCCTCTCGTGGCTCATTGGCACCCTCATCGTCGAGCTAATGGACATCGTACGCAAGCGCGAGGGCGCCGCTCGCCAGGCCTGGGTTGTCCTCGAGGCCCAGTTCCTCGGCAACCGGGAGGCTCGGGCGCTCCACCTCGACGCTTCGTTCCACACGTTCTCCCAGGGAGACCTCTACGTCGTCGGATGAAGGGCATGGCGGACTCTCCATGATCTCGGAGAGCTCGTCCTCAACCACACCCTCATGATGAACCTTCTACGTGGTCTTAGCTCCCGCTACCACCACCTGAAGGCTCTCATCAAGCGGACCGTGCCATTCTTGTCCTTCCACGACGTCCGCAATGAGCTTCTCCTCGAGGAGCTCACCCTGGATACTAAGTCCCCCGCCTCCACCACAACCCTCTACGGCACGCCCTCCGGTGCTCAGGCGCCCTCCGGTGACCAAGCCAACCACCCTCCGTCAACGAGGGCCCCCGCGTGACATCCCACCGCCCCTCCATTGGGGCTCCTCGTCAGGCTCCCAGCACTGACGAGGTCGTCGGCCACGCAAGGTCGACCGCGGGAGCGGAGGCTCCACTCGGGGTGGCCCCGATCGTGGCGGTGGCCCGGTGTGGCCGTCATTCTACAACCCGTGGACCGGGACCATCGCCATGTGGATGGGCACGACCATGGTTGCTACTCCACCGCGTCCACCTCAGCCGGCTCTGCCACCCTACGGTATCCCCCACCTCCGACGACTCCGACTTCACCCCTTCTCTCGCATTCGAGGACCACTACCCCGACACATTGGTCCCCGATGGCTGGAGGTTGGGATCAAGCCTCCCTCGCCGCTGCCTTCCGCACCATGGCGATGACTCCCCCCCACCAATTGGGCGGTGGACTCTGACGCCTCTTACCACACCACCTCCACTGAAGCACATTATCTCGCCCCCATCCCTCCCACCCCTCCTCCATCGTTGTGGGGAACGGCTCCACTCACCCGGTCACCTCAGTAGGTAACTCGGTTCTTCCGGGGCCGTTCCACCTCAACGATGTTCTAGTCGCTCCTCATATTATTCATAACCTTCTTTATGTTCGTCGGTTCACTACCGACAACTCATGTTCCATTGAGTTTGGCCCGTTTGATTTGTCTATGAAGGATCTGACCACCAGAACCCTCCTCACCCAATGTGATAGCTCGGGGCCCCTCTACACGCTCCGGCTGTCCACCTCCACTGTCGGTGCGTCCTCCTTGCCTCTCACGTGCAACACAGACAAGGCGCAAAGGTGGAAATGAAGGAGTGGAGGAATTAAATGACGCCTCTGTCAGGACTCGAACCCGTCCTCTTGCTTTGATACCATGTTAGTTTCACAAACTACCCTAGTACTAACATTTTCTTTCTTTCTTGGATCAGTTGGGCAATGAATCAACTTCCAGGTAGGCACTCTATGAGTACACCCAGAATTGAGAACCCATTCTAGATGCCTCAGAAATGAAAACCGTATGAAACTAAATCAAATAAGGCAGACACAAAGCAAACAACTAATGCTTTGTAAGCACAAGACTATATACTCTAATGCCTGAAAGAAGGGTAGAAGAAAGGATTTTACCAGCTTTCGGTCTGCTGGGTGATTAAATTTACAGGTCATCCCAAACCTGCACATGCCAGTCCTCATGTAATAGCTACAGTCTGGCTCACCAACACGCTCTGGGTATGGCCCCAGTTCCATGGCTTCTTCCAAATTCATCTGCCACATCGCCTCTGCAACTGAAACATAACAATATTAGTAATTGTTCATTTAAAAATTGCAGCTAACCAGAAGTGTTATATGATGCTGAGATGATAAGGAGATAAAGCAGAAATGCAGAATCCAGTTTGTGCTCCCGTGTGTAATATTCGATTTGTCACTAATACTAAATCTAAGTATGCAAAATGAACCATGCACAGAAAACTAAAAAAGAGGCAGACTAGTGTCAGATGCTCCCACATGAGTGGGGTCTGGAGAAGGGATAAACTGAGGCAAGCCCAACCAATACGTAGAGGCTGATTCGAATCCGCGATCTGATGACTAACTGTAACTGACTAAGTGAGAGAGCTCTCACCACTGCACCAAGCCTGCCCTTCTAACCAAACACAGAAAACTAATACCATAAAATAGGAGAACAAGTGAAACAGAGCAAAGGGCACAAATTGTGTGCTTTACACAGAAGTGTTGTTTGTTTGTCTTTATCCACCAAAAGAAAATAAAAAGGCCAAAACTATACTTAATTCATGAAATAATCACAGAAGTAATATTTGTTTGCTTTACAGAGTTTTAAATGATAACAAAAAAACTGACTGGGCCATCAAGAATCAAGCCACCTTTCAAGAAAAGGGTCAAGTCTGTATAATTGGATAAAAATTGCAGTCCTCGGGGAGATTTTCATAATCATACAGAAATCTTTTATCGGATTATTTATTTTGAGGAGCTTTTGAGTTATCGTTCCATGTGCCAGCTCTTTAAAGCTAAACTGAAGCTATGTAGCTTCTGGAGTTGTTGGTAGCAGTAGCGAACAACACGAAACTAATTGACCGCACTAAAGATATTGGAAGATATTTCTACAGGCAAACATATATAGAGAATGAAATAATGAAAACTGAACAGAAATAATTTTACGCGACCATATGTTAAATGTTGCCCCACTCAATGTTGTGCCAGAAATACAAAGTGCAAGCCTTAATGTAATGATGTTCACAAATAAAATATCAAAGTACCGTTGAACTTCAATCTTCAATCCTAATCATGATCCTCCACATCCTCAAATCAAAAGTAAATTATGGTAGTTCTAGCTTCATCTAGTATTTCCTTTGCTTTATGAATTTTCAATAACTCTGTATTTCAGTTATTTCGGTAATGGAAACGGGGATGGCATCGGTTCGAGAGAAAAAAAGAGGCAGCAGAGCTGTACCAAGAATAGCAGACAACTATCCCACCCATTTTCTGACCTTCCATCCAAGGTTTAAGTACCCAATCATCATGTTACACAATTTTTGTTAAGTAAACATGTTGTGAACTGCGATGCACTCGCAAGATAGTCCCGGTACTCAGCCCTCCCGTAGGAGGCCCTAGGAGTAAACCAGATCTATTCTTCTTGCTTATCCCAACTAACACCCTGCGCTCCTCCTTATATAGAGGTAACCCTAACTTAAAAGCTAAGCAACATAACAAACCCTATCTGGCCTCCTTATATAGAGAGGTAACCCTAACTTAAAAGCTACAGTAACCGCGTGTGAACAGTGGTCGCGTCTAACCTAACCATAATGCCCCAGCTAATGGGCTTAAGGCCCATAACAAAACATGACATGCTTGTATGTTGGGTTGTTGATTATGTCAAATCAAACCACAATCAGTTCATAACACTATCTATCATTTTTTGGGGAAAAAACAAAATCACCAAATGCACCATCATATTCTCCAAACTCAAAAACACTTCAGCTTTGGCCATTCAGGGATTCACATGAGAGCATCATCATGAAATTCAATTACACCCTTTGATGCAGCACAGGAGCTACCTCTGGCAGTCAATGGTGTCACCTTCATGACCGCCCAATTCATTAGATAAGGAATACTATGTCATGTGAGGAGCCAATCAAAAATTTGGGCTAAATTGTTTAAAGAGAACCATGTACCATAAATATTATCACAAAAAAACAGAAATGGCAACAAAAAAAGGATCGCATTTTGTGCTTTTCACAAATAAAACTGTTGTCAGTCGCTTCTGTTGCACTATTAAAAAGACAGGCCTTATTTTTTTCATGTATACAACCCATAAAAACATAACAAATATAATACCATGTTTAGAACTACTAGAACAGAGCATAAGAATGGAAAGTACTATACTAAAAACGAACTGCCACATCAATAAACATCAACCAACATCTAATGCAATCTTTCGTGTTCCAACGAAACTGTGTACATTACTTCAAAAATGATGGGAAATCATGAATCCATCAGCACAAACACCATGCAAGGAAGGCAAATGTAATGAAATTAACTATGAGTAGTTAAGCAATATATATATTGTAGACTTAATCATTGTCCCAGAGAAAGGAAATGTGGACTTTAATCCAGGATAAGTAGATTAAAATTAAATCATGTTCATCAATTAATTAACAAATATTGATTCTCTAAGCATAAGTACATTATGGTAACCATCTTCAGAGACGACTGAACCACAAGTTGCAGCAAGAATAATAGCAAATAACCTATCCCACCTATATTCTCTAGTGTCTTCCAGAATGTAAATATCCATAAATCAGTTAATTGCCTTTATTCATCATTCTTCAGTTCCTGATACAAGAAATTCTAAGAACACAAAAATGTCCATCTTCGTGTTAGACATGGCAGCATTTTGGAAAAGGAACTCAGAAAGGATCAAAACACCATGTGGCTGTCCTCCAAGGGCAAACAAAATATGACATTTCCACTAAAGAAACAGCAGCAACAAATGCCCTTACTGGAAACCTCAGCAAAAGAATTACCATCCAACTTGAAGACCATTTCCAAATAAAATTGTGGGCCTCCTCTCAAATGCAAAATCTTATAAAGGTTTTACAGCACAACCAGAAAGCATTGCCTGGGTAAACAGGAAGTGCAACCATTTGTTCTTCCCTATGATACATGAAAGTGTGAAGTTCCCAGTTCACTAAGGGGGTATTTGGTTTGAGGAATCACTGCATCCAAGATGAGATGGTGTATCATGAGTTCATTCCTCAAATTTGGTGGGATGACCTCATTCCTTATGTTAGTACTAACTAACTATGAGGATTGAGGTGGTGATGAATCAACTCATTACATTCCACAAACCAAACAAAAAAAGTGAGAAGTGAGCTCAAACCAAACACCCTATAAGATACCTCCCCTATTCTACATGAAAAGTGTGAACTTCCCCAATTGATGATGCTCGTTCTTAACTGAAAACCACCACTGATCAGTATTCACTAGTCACCACACATTATAAACCTAGCTCAGATCATGTAATTTGAAAGAGTAAATAGGCAGCACTCCACACCTACAGCAAATGCACCGGCACTTCATTTTAGTAATGCCAATATTGCAGAAAAAGAACTCCGAAGGCTCAAAACAACAAAAAAAACCATGTGTCTGTCCTCCAAGAACAAACAAAGTAAGAAACAGCAGCAGCCCCGTGCCTTTACTGGAAACTTCAGCAAATGAGCAAAACAATTAGCATCCAACTTGAAGACCACTTCCAATTAAAATTGTGGGCCTCCTCTCCAACGCCAAATCTTACACAAGTTGTACAGCACAACAAGACAGCATTGTCTGGGTAAACAGGAAGTGCAACTAATTGTCCTTCCCTATCTTTTCTTACATGAAAAATGTGTTCCCAATTCACTAAGAGACATCCGCCATTGTACATGAAAAGTGTGAACTTCCCCAATCGACG
The DNA here is from genome assembly GCF_902167145.1 of Zea mays. Lineage (NCBI taxonomy): Eukaryota > Viridiplantae > Streptophyta > Magnoliopsida > Poales > Poaceae > Zea > Zea mays. Next base: position 21,889,452 of record NC_050099.1, on the reverse strand, counting down.
ATGCTTCTTCCTCACTAAAAAACACCTCCACATGATAAACTCAGCAAAGATTAGGAAGTTCGAAAGAGTAAAATAGGCAGCTCCCCTCACCTAGAGCAAACAAGCCAGCATTGCTAAATATTTCAATCAAATCAATCCTCTAGACATGTGAGTGCGGTCAAAGACAGTCCTTTAACAGTCTACCACCTAATCACGCGCATGAGCAATTACGCCAAAACGAATAGATGTTTAGTGAATGCAAGCACAGACGTAGAGGGTTGTAACAACACCGCCACCCACTATAATAATAATAAACCGAACCTCCAGCACGCGCGACCGACACCGAGGCAGTCTCGACATTGCCAGGTTCTACGCGCCCGCGTGTGCGCAAGCGATCCAAGACTCCCTAGCACCACTCGCCCTGAAACACCGCTTCCAACCAGACCCGCGCAAATAGATACGGTCACCATGGGGCTCGCCCAATCCGACGGAGGTCGTCAGCCGCGCTCCAGCACAAACGCTTACCGAAAGTAAACAACCTGAGCCCGAGGAGAAGGAGTAGGGGTTGCTCACCTTGGTCCACCCCGTGGACCCCGATCGTCGCAGCTGCGGCGGCCGAGGAGGAGCCCTCCCCCGCACCGCCGCCCCCACCGCCGGATGGCGCTGCCATCACCGCCGCGCCCGCATCAGATCGCCCCCGCCCCGCCCACCGGCGATCAGTCGGTGGGTGCTGCCGCTGCTGCTCCCGCGCCGCGCGCAGTGGAGGGAGGGAGGTTGTCACGCGCGCGTAAGAGAGAGAGGGCGAGCAGTGGGAGGAGAGAGAGAGAGCGAGGTGGAAGGGGAATGAGAGGAACCAGACGTCCCCGTTCGGACAGCCAGTCGTTTTGTTCCTCCTCCCCTCGCGGCCCGCTTCTTTTCACCGCGCGGCCGCGCTCCCATTGCGCCAACTACCGAACCACCCACCCAGTCAACTGGGTCCTCTCCTAGGCGCACCCAGCGGGTGTACACAGACCTAGGCAACCACGGCCCGAAGGGTGCCACGTCACCATGGTATGGAATGTGGAGTGGGATCAGATGAATGGTATGGTTTGTCATGGTTATTGGCCATCACCTTTGGCTAACCAAAATTAGAGAATTCTCTTGTGCATAGTGCATATACACATGTCCATAAAAAATAAAACATACATGTAACTTGCACAAAAGACCCATGAACATAAAATGTGATCTCTACGAAACGATATCAACGTTAAGCAGTTAGTGCGAGTTCAAGGCAGGATTTTAGGATCACTAAGAAACTGTACATAAAGCATGTATTTAAAAAGCACTAAATTGCAAAAGAAAAAAATTAATTATGCCCACTAATATTGTGAGGTGCTATGAGAAAACTTCCAATGCACGCAAAAAGTGATCTACACGGAACATTATCAACGTTAACCAGTTAGTGCGAATTCAAGGCGGGTTTTGGGGATCCCTAGCTAAGGAATGATACATAAAATGTGTATCTAAAAGGGACACGTTACAAAAAGAAAAAGTATGCCCGTTGTGAAGTATTATGAGAAAATTCCAAATGAATACTATACCCTCTGGCTCAAATTATAAGGCACAATTTTGATTTAGTGTGCTATTTCATATCATACTTCAACCACTAATTGTTTTATAATATATGATTTATGCCATTAAAAACTGATCATTACAAAGTATTTTTAAATGCAAATCTAATATAGCAGCTTTTTAGAATAAACTTGAGTAGTTATTAGTTAAAGATAATAGAGTTTGGATTTTGAAATGCTCATGCATGACTCATTCTATGGGACTCAGGGAGTCAGTGAGTGTTAGTTGCCAAAACCATTGTATCTATTCTGTTGTCATCGCTTGTTAAATAGGGACTATAAACAGGGCTACGCGAAAGTTGCATCGTAGTGTTACATCTTTGTAGCTTTTTAAGATAGTAGCGAGACATAGTTCTGGTTCATTAGCACATACAAAGCTAATTGAAAAATGAAAAAAATCAACACAAACAAGAAATAACAAAACAAATGATCCACTCCAAACACTACACGATTAACCTATATGGCATGGAAAAATCATTGTCGTATGTTAGACACATAAAAACTACTTTGGAGAATTATAGTTAATCAATTAGCATGTCAAACATGAATGTGACTATCTTTGTAATTGTAGCTTTATTACTTCGCGGGCAGGGGGCGGAGTAATCTAGGGGGCTGCCAGCCCCTATCGTAAGCTTAATTCCTATCTCCATCCTAGTATTAAATCACCATTTAACTCTAGCACTAGCTCTCTTAATCCTCAGTATTTAGCCTTTCTCTTGTTCTGATTCTAGATTTCTCCCTGTTCACAGTAAGAACAACATATTTAAATTGTACTCCTTCTGTCCTAAAATATAGTTTTTCTAAACCACTTTTTTTGTTCACATTCATCCAAATGATAATGAATATAGCCATACATGAAAACTACATTCATATGTTATTTAATGAATATGTGATTAGTCTAAAACGAATTATATTTTGAGACGGGTGGAGTATATTATAGTTTACTAAGTATGTTTTGTTAGAGTTGTGAAATGTAAAATATGAAATGTGCCCATTAGATTGTGTGATCCCACAACAACTTGAAAATAAATGAGATGAAAATATATGAGATGCACGATGTGGCCAATTTTTCGTTGTACATTGACATGTCATTTCGACGTTGTAGGTACTTGTGTGTTCTCGACGATTTCTCCAAGCTTCGGATGACCGGATACGGCGTCATTAGGGCCCCCAGGACGACCGTCCATTCTGGGGAGCCTCGACTTTGTCATCAACAGCGAAGGGGAGATGGTCGGGGGCCTAGAAGCCTAGCCGCTTCTGCCTAGCAATCTTGACGCCATCACGAGGCCCTCAGCGGCCTCTGCCTCTTTCCGCGAAGGCAACATAGGGACCAAAGATCGACCTCACCCTCTGAGGGCGATTAGATAAGGCGACAGATCACAATCCATATGGGGCCTGGCCCATCATACGATGATCTGTGGATCTTCTTGTCCTATGCAAGCCTCTCCGCACTGTGCGGCGAAGAAAGGTCTGCCCCCACTACAGCTTCGGTGATGCACCTGAGACAATTCCACCCGACCTGCATCACACCCTAGGGGTGATCGCAACTCTCGTAGTCTGTGACCATCTCCCGACTACCGACGACTTGGAGTTCATAGGGATGGTCGAAGGCGGTGAGGACCTCATCTTCAACGCCCTTTGCTCAAACTCAGGATTGGACCCTAGCTCCCAATGAGCAGCGAGAACGGACCCCACAGTGATAGGGAGAGGAAAGGGCGCCCGACCCTCGTGTCCCTGCCTCTCGGAAGGGCAGGCACCATTGGTGGCACCGGTGAAATGGGGTGCCATGCGCGGTAGGAGCCGGAGGAATCTTCAAGCATGATGTCTCTGCCAAGAGCCCCACGATAGTTCTCGATCGGAGCAGATTCACATCTCGCTTGTAATCCCTCGGCGATTATGAATAAAATATGGTTTCAAAATTGTTCCCAGTGTCGGACATAGGAAAATGGGGTCGAACCCCTAGGCCTGGCTCGCTTGCTCTCTCTTTCTTCATTTTTCTTTCTTGCCCCCTCTCAATAGCTCGCAGGACAGGTAGCGCGTCGGACACCGGAGGAACGGGAAGGACAACGAAGGAATCGACAGAGTGACGTACGGGAACCCCCACCGATAAACCAACATGGTCTAATTGTAAAACCAACAGTTTGAGCTAGATGCTAATTCTTTCTAGTATAAGTCTCTGGTCACATGGTTAAGTATAGCTTCCCTCTTGTCTATTGTACAAAGCTGGACGGGTTGTAAAGAACCGTATGCAAGATTTGTATGTCCAATACACAACTGACTCCATGTGGCTTAGGGGGTGTTTGGTTTCTAGGGACTAATGTTTAGTCCCTATATTTTATTCCATTTTAGTTCCAAAATTGCTAAATATAGAAACTAAAGCTTTATTTTAATTTCTATATTTAGCAATTTATAGACTAAAAAGAAATAAAATGAAGAGACTAAACATTAGTCCCTAGAAACCAAACACCCCCTTAGAAGAGAAGAGAGATAGTAGAAACGAGCTACAACAGCCAGCTTATGCATAGGATGACATGAGAATTTTCTCATTCGTTTTTATCTCTACAAAGAGGTGAGACTATACTAAAAGGTTATATACAAAAAATACAAGTACATTTCAAACCACACAGCAGAGAAGAGAGAGACTTCTCGATCGGTAACAGATGTTGTTCATATATACTAACCTCAACCACACACCTTAACCAACCTATACTTCACCAACATTGAGAGCTTAAACGGACTAGAAAGAACACACATGATGCATGCACCAGCAAATAGAGATCCGCCACAGATCCGATGGCGACCCGAAAGGATTCAAACCGAAAGAAGCAATGAGTGAGGCAAGATCGTGTTGTCCAAGGCCAAAGGCCCAAAGCCGTGCTGTCTGCTGCGTGCCACCGCCCCACCGTCAGTATAGGCGTGTACCCGTAGCAATGGCAGGGGGAAATACCACCCTACGAATACCACCAGCTCTTCCCGTTCCGCTGCCTGTCCCAGCGTCTGTTCGATCGCCCACCGACGGCCCAGGCACGCCTGACCGAGAGGAGAGGTCACGGGCGCGGCAGCTCGCTCCGCACGTGCGGCCGAGGTGTGGGAACGCGGCGACCTGGGGCGTCAAAGGAGCAGCGACCCGGGCCCCGCAGCCCCCTCCTCCTCCTCCTCCTCGCGCGTGCCGCGCCTGCCGCCGGGACCGGGCCCAGCCTCCTCCACCGACGCCTTCCACTGTCGTTCGCTGACCGTGCGGTCCCACAGAAATATGGACCCCGTGGTCCCCACCTGCCAGTGACGCGGACCGCGTGCTGAGGCTCCATTCGCAGCCGCGCGGACCCCGGTCTTTTCCTTCATTGTCGCACAAGTGCTGGTCCGGCGATCTACTTACGCTCCGCTCGGGTTGTGCAATGACCGGTGGGCCAAGAATAAGGAACGGCCGCGCGTGCAGGTGGGAGGGTAGATACGGGCGCGGTGGACCTGGGTTGGGCAGCGACGTGCGGCTGCCGGCCGGGAGCGGCCACTCGGCGCTCGTGTCTTTTATTGCGCGAGGAGTTAATGAGCGGTGGGCCCCCCACGATGGCAGTGGTGGTGGCGCGGCGGTGGGCTGGTGCGCCTAGCTGCTTTATTGGAAGTTGGAAAACTTCAAAACAAGTCTGATTACTGGGGTTAATTTCACTAGAAAGGCATTTTCGTTATCTTGTGCTATCCTCATATTTATGGATGGACTCAAAGACTGATTATATAATTTGTACATGTTATAGCCCCAAACAAACAGAATCTTAAGCTCTGTAAGTAGAGATAGGGACTACATAATACAACCTTGAGCCTTAGATTATAAATACAACTAAAAGATAATATGTATGGAGAGTTATGAAGAGACGAACTCTTCTCTTATATTTTTTCAATTAACCACTTAAAAACCTGTCAAACGATCACATATTAAATATGGTTGTACACGCCCTTAGGACACCTTTTGTTACTCCAAACAGTTGAGGCCCTTAGATGTTCTAACCATGGAGCAACGATGGTCCCAAAAACATGTAGTTCCCCTAAAAAATGACTTCTTGTTGGGGGAACGAATTAGCTTGAAGATGACGGTCTCTAACTAGAAAAGTAAATGCTTGCACTTGAGAAGCTTCTCGCCCGATGGCCTCATAAAACTCACTTGGATGAGTTGTATTATTGAACCATTGTTCATATAGGAGTGGATTGAAGGTGATTAAATACCTTGCTAGTCAAAATTGAATAGAAAGAGATTTAATCCTCTCAATCCCCTCTGGTCCATATTCAACCGAACAAGGCCTAAATTATGAGAAGAAAGATATCATACAAATTCCAGTACAAATTTCATTATCGTCTCATGGAGATATTGTGAGATTCTGGCACAAAATCCAATAAAAATGCAAGAGTTGTTTAGCTAATAACGAGGTTCTAGAATGAGATTTTAAAAATGAGCCATGAACCAAACATGGCATTAGAGGTGTATCATCTCTACGGGTGACCTAGGGTGTAATCATACATGTGAGTGACCTAGTGTTGTAATAATGACGGAGGGACCACCACGAAAGTCAATGTTTTCGTGCTTTCGCTAACTCTAACCACCGTATACAAAAAGAACATGGTCTTCTAACTAGTGTTATAGTGACTATAAATCACATAATCCCATGGTGCCCATAGATCCTAAGGTTATATGCCATTCACCACTCACACTCCACTCCAAGGTTTCAATATGCAAGGAGGAATAGGAGGAGAAACAAGTCAGAACAGATATGCTCAATTTCCAAAGCCTTCTACAACCTTGCTGGCTATCGCAATGACTCTGTACCTCAGGCCTAAAGATATGGCTACCCATACACCCTCTCACATCTCTCCATCTCTAATGTATAACTCATGAATCTATGATCTGTTAAAAAGGATCAAGATGGATTTATAGGAAATCAACTAGTTCCTAAAGGCAATAAATAGATCTATGGATCCTATCAATGGTATTAGAGTCGGTCTACTGATTCCCCTGGCATAAGTCTACCAAAAGACAAGAAAGGAAGAACCTAGAGGATTAGGGACATAGGAAGAACTCAGAAGAGGTTGGGGATGGTCGAGAAAGAAGATATCTATCCCTAACCCTAACCATTAACCTCTAACCTAAACCCAAAATGATACTTAGAATAAAGGATCCAGAACAAAGGTTGAACTGAGAAGTGGTTAGGGGTCAAGGAAGAAGACCTATAACCCAAACCCCAAAAGACCCACCCAAGCGAGTAAGATAAAAGAGGGCTTAAGAATGAACTAACCTGAAACTATTTCGTCATTGACGACGAGATTGGAGAGGAGATCCACCACTTAACACCATGCCAGTGTGTAGGCTAGAGAGCCAAGATGCTGCCACTACGACCACTCGATGATGGTGCACGCACCCGACGGGAACACACTCATTAGCGAGAAGTTTTGCGGGCAACACCACTGAAAGGGAAATGGACTTAATCATTTCCTATAAATCGATTTTGGTGGTTGACGTCCAACACAAACCTCATGGACTAACTAGTTTGTCTAGATGTCACTTTTCTTAGGTGCATAAGGTTCAACGCAAACCAAGAAAGAAATTCGGTTAGGGACTCAATAAAAAATTGGAGCAAGACTTAGAGTGTGCTGAAAAATGGCGCACCGGACACTGTCCGGTGCACCAGCCCAGGCAGCCAGCAAACTAGCCACTCTCGGGTTTCTACCGGGCGCGCTCCACTATAATTCACCGGACTATCCGGTGGGCCAGCGGAGCAACGACTCCCTGCGCGCCAACAGTCGTCTGACATGATGAACAGTGATGAACAGTGCCGATGCAGAAGTCAGAGCGCAAAAGTCAGAGGTCACTGGACTGTCCGGTGTGGCACCGGACTGTTTGGTGCAGCAAAAAGACAAATGGCTCCAACGGTCAACTGTTCCAAGGCCTAACGGACGCGCTGACGTGGCGCGCACCAGACATTGAACAGTGACTGTCCGGTACACCACCGGACTGTCCGGTGCGCCCATCGCCAGCAACGACTAGGAAGTGGTTGGGGGCTATAAATACTCCCCAACCACCTCATTCAAAGCCATCCAAGCATTCTGATTTTCTCATTCATTGCAAGAGCAAAGTGCAACACTCCAAGACACAATCAAAGCAATCAATCCACTCAAAAGTTCCCAAAATCAACGCTAGTGCTTAAGGGCTTGTGAGAGGATCATTTGTGTTCTTTTGTTGCTCTTGTCGCTTGGATTGCCTTCTTCCTTTCTCATTCCATTTCTCAAGTGCTTTGTAAAGCTAAGCAAGAGACACCAAGTGTGTGGTAGTCCTTGAGGGGTCTTAGTGACCCGTGTGATTAAGGGAAGGCTCACTCGGTCTAAGTGACCATTTGAGAGAGAGGGAAAGGGTTGAAATAGACCCGACCTTTGTGGCCTCCTCAACGGGGACTAGGTTCTTTGGAACCAAACCTCGGTAAAACAAATCACCGTGTCTACTCACTTTGATTCTCGCTTGATTTGTTTGCACTCTTTCCTCTCTCTAATGTTTCCTTGCTAGTATTGATTTTAGTTTGCTCCCATACGTCATCTGCATCCTTTGAGCAACTCTTAGCAAGAGAAATGATCTTTCAGTCTTGAAGTTACTTCTAACGCTAACCTCGGCCTTAGTGTGTGTTTAAGTTTATAAATTTCAGGTTTCGCCTATTCACCCCCCTTTAGGCGACTTTCAATTGGTATCAAAGCCAGTGCTTCATTAAGAGTCTAATCAACTCAAAGTGATGTCTGGAGATCACGCCAAGAGGGAGATCGTGACCGGCGACAAGCCCGCAGGCTTGGGGAAGACTCTCTCAAGAGAGTCCGACAACAAGTATAAGGAGGAATCCTCTTCCTCCATCAAGTCACATCGGAGGGGTGACAAGAAGAAGAAGATGAAGAAGGTGGTCTACTACGAGACCAACTCTTCAACACCCTCCACCTCCGGCACCGAGTCGTCCACTATTTCTAAGCACCATGAGCGCAGGAAGTATAGTAAGATGCCCCTATGCTATCCACGTATTTCAAAGCGTGCTCCATTACTTTTCGTACCCCTAGGCAAACCACCATATTTTGATTGTGAAGATTATCGCATGTGGAGTGATAAAATGAGGCACCATCTAACCTCACTCCACAAAAGTATTTGGAATATTGTTGAATTTGGAACGTAGGCACCTCAAGTAGGGGACGAGGACTACGACTCGGATGAGGCCGCCCAAATTAGGCACTTCAACTCACAAGCAACTTCTATACTCCTCGCCTCTTTATGTCGAGAGGAGTATAATAAGGTCCAAGGGTTGAAGAACGCCAAAGAAATTTGAGACGTCCTCAAAACCGCGCACGATGGGGATGAGGTGACCAAGATCACCAAGCGTGAAACAATCGAGGGAGAACTCGGTCGATTCGTCCTCAACAAAGGGGAAGAGCCGCAAGCCATGTACAACTGGCTCAAGACAATGGTGAACCAAGTGCGCAACCTTGGGAGCACCAAATGGGATGACCATGAAATGGTCAAGGTTATTCTAAGATCCCTTGTTTTTGTAATCCTACTCAAGTACAATTAATACATGGGGATCCTAGATACAAACAGATGTCTTCTGAGGAGGTAATTGGCAAGTTTGTGAGCTTTGAACTTATGATCAAAGACTCCAAACACATTGTCAACTTAGAGCAAGGTGCCACCTCCACACCCGAGGTGCAACCCGTTGCATTCAAGGCAACATATGAAAAGAAGGATGAGTCTACACCAAGTAGGCTCCCAATCGACGCCTCCAAGCTCGACAACTAGGAGATGACGCTCATCATCAAAAGCTTTCACCAAATCCTCAAGCAAAGGAGGGGGAAGGACTACAAGCTCCGCTCCAAAAGGGTGTGCTACCGGTGTGGTAAGTCCGGTCACTTTATCGCTAAATGTCCATATTCTAGTGAAGTGACAGGGACAATGACAAGAAGGGGAAGAAGAAAATGGAGAAGAAGAAGTACTACAAGAGGAAGGGTGGCGAGGCGCACATGGGGTGGGAATGGGACTCCAACGAGAGCTCCACCGACTCCTCCTTCGACGAGGACGCCGCCAACATCGCCGTCAACAAAGGCCTCCTCTTCCCCCAACATCGGCCACAAGTGTCTCATGGCTAAGGATGGCAAGAAGAAGAAGGTACACTCTAGAGCCACCCCTAAATATATTACATTCGATGATGAGGGTAGCTCTAGTGATAATGAAGATGATTTAATATCTCTCTTTGCCAACCTCACCATGGACCAAAAGAAAAAAAATTAAATGAATTGATTGAGACCATTAACAAGAAGGATGATCTCTTGGAATGCCAAGAGGACTTGCTCGTTAAGGAAAACAAAAAATTTGTTAAGTTGAAAAATGCTTATGCTCTAGAAGTAGAGAAATGTGAAAACTTGACTAAGGAGCTTAGCATTTGTAATGATTCAATTTCATATCTTAGAGATGAGAATGCTAGTCTAAATGCTAAGATTGATGAATTGAACATTTGCAAACCATCTACATCTACCGCCGAGCATGTTTCCATTTGCACTAGATGTAGAGATATAAATGTTGAAGCTATTGATGATCACATTACTATGATTAAAGAACAAAATGATCACATAGCAAAATTAAATGCTAAAATTGCCGAGCATGAACTTGAAAATGAAAATTTTAAATTTGCTAGAAGCATGCTCTATAATGGGAGACACCCTGCCACTAAGGATGGTATTGGTTTCCAACATGGAAACCAAAACAGTACCAAGCTTAATGCCCCTAAAAAATTGTATAATTTTGTTAAAGGCAAGGCTCCCATGGTTCAGGATAGAGAGGGTAACATTTTATATCCTGCAAACTATCATAAGCATAAAATTAGGAAAATTCATGCTAGGAAACCTCATGTTGGGGCGAAGGCGAACACACCACCCTTCGCTCGACAACATCTACTTTGCGCTGCACGGAGGAAGACTGCATCCGCAGGACCCACCGGGCAGACCAAGGATGTTGTCCATACGGAGGCCTGTTCGACCCCCTTTGCTCCAGCGAGACAAGACGAAGGCCCCGTGAAGGCCATAGGACCTCCTCCCCCTCAGAGCAGGGAGAGGCCCATGTTCAAGTCGGCCCATGTAGCAGGGCCCCGCGTGAGCAGTGTGGATTGGGGTCGTGTCTATAATAAAGTATGTCGTAATGACTCGCTGTAACCTCCCCTCGTGGGAATATTCCGGGGCTAAACTTGGTAATCAAGGGTCTAAATGTCCTTGACAGGGTCGGACAGTCCCTCGAGTACCTATAAATACCCTCGTACTGTGCCAAAGCGCAGAGAGAAATATTGTGGCTTTGACACCCTGTGTTAGCATTACAAATCCTCTCCCCCGTTTCCCGTTAGATTTACTTGTCCTAAAAGACAGGTTCCAACATTTGGCGCCCACCATTTGTGCGACGAAAAACAACCCGCGATGGCCCCCAAGAGAGCAACCTCGAAGGCTGCCGCATCCATCGATGACGCGGTGAAGGCAGCACTCCTGGCGGAGAAGAAAGGCAAAGCCCTCGCGGACAACGCCCCCTAGGAGGCCTTCGAAGATGACGCTGTCAACAACAAGAGACAATGCCAGGATAACCCCACCCCCGACGACACCGTGCGCACTTGCAGTTCCGAGGGCGCACCTAAAAGGGAAATGTGCCCTTGGGCCATTTCTATAATGTTTGGTGATTAAGTGTCCAACACATAGTAAGTGAGTAGCTTTGTGCCAAACAAGCAAGAAGTGCAAATCATGTAACAAGGTATGTTTCTAAACTTAGTACATTGTTTTGAGTACTAACATATTTTGTCTAAGTACTAGAAACAGGGAGAAAAGAATTGGAAAAAGACTTGGCTCTATGCAGCCAATTCTCAGCTCGGTCTGGCACACCGGACCGGTGCACCAGGCAGGTCTCCGGTGAAAAGGCCGCTCACGGGAAAAGAGCAGTGGCGTATGACTATAATTCACCGGACTGTCCGGTGAGCCAACGATCGCTAGCGCAATGGTCGGTCGCGCAATCCGTGGGCGACGCGTGGCCCGCACCAACGGTCGACAGGGGCACCGGACTGTCCGGTGTGCACCGGACAGTATCTGGTGCGCCATCGGGCTCGAAGCTGCAACGGTCGACTGCACCTGTTTTGGAAAGCAATCGTGCACCGGACAGCCACAGTGACTGGTGCACCACATGACAGAAGGCAAGATTAGCCTTCCAAGATTGTCTTCAACGGCTCCTAGCTGCCTTGGGGCTATAAAAGGGACCCCTAGGCGCATGGAGAAGACACACAAGCATTCACTAAGCATCCTAAGGCATCCAGACTCTGTTCACGCGCATTCATTTCGTTGTGTTAGAGATTTGAGCTCTATCCGAGTCAAGGACTCTCTGTGTTGTCATTTGAGCTCAAGTCTTCTCTTGTGTGCGTGGGTGTGCTGCGATTTGTGTCTTGTGTGTGTTGCTCATCCCAACCTTACTCCGTGCTTTCATTGTGATCTTTGTTGTAAGGGCGAGAGACTCCAAGTTGTAGAGATTCCTCGCAAACGGGAAAATACTCTAAGGAAAATATCGTGGTATTCAAGTTGATCATTGGATCACTTGAAAGGGGTTGAGTGCAACCCTCGTCCATTGGGACGCCACAACGTGGAAGTAGGCAAGTATTACTTGGCCAAACCACGGGATAAAATCGCGTGTCTCTTGTGTTGCTCCTCTCTATGATTATTTGTGTTTGCAAGAGCTCGCTTCAAGCTACTTAGCCGTACTAACACTTATAACTAAGTTTTATGGCTATTAGTATTTGATTTTTACAGGATCACCTATTCACCCCCCCCTCTAGGTGCTCTCAGCACCGCAAGCACCACCACCAGGCTTCGCTCCCCCCAAAGGGCGAAGACACCATAGAGGATGGAGAAGTCATAGGCATTTTGGCCGAAGACAAGCTAAAGCTGTGAGCCATGCGCATAAAAAACAACCACCTGCAGAAGCAGAAAGAAATACTTGAAGTCAAGCGTCAACGAGTCACTATGCAAGCCAAAGTGCGTCAGATGATACAAGATGAGGAGCAGAGAGCTCGGGAGCTAGAACAAGAGATCACGCTCATTCAAGGCGAAGGCCCATACAACCTACAGCGTGGCCCCCTCGCACCGCCAGTGCCTCTCCAGCAACACACAGGCCAGAGACCCATTCCACTCACAACGAGTGAAAACATCTAGGCCCCTGGTTGGTTTTAGTGATTAATGACAACATAATATTATATGTGACTAACGTGTGTTTTGCAGAGACAAATGGTAAGTTAGGTCGCATTACAGGTAGATGTACTACAACGGTGAAAACAATCCCGGAGATAAGAACTTGACGCGACGGCTAAAGCAACGAAACAAAAAATGAAGGTCTTCGTATTCCGAGTGTCAAGGAGTTGCAGACACTCGTGATATAGTTAGGTCTTTTATTTTGTTTTAGCCATACTATAAAGAGGGGTTGTCGATGAGTAGTTTGACCAAGAGAATTCTAGTGTAGTGTTGGTGCATATTCACACTCACATATAGTGCTAGGTGTCACTCTAGAACATACTCTCGAGTTAGAACAAAAACCGATTCGAAAATCAGTAAAAAATAGAATTTAGGGTTTCTGTCTGTGGGGCACCAAAATGTCCGGTGCGCCCTCTGCCAGTGGGGCCAGGTTGGCCCGGGGAATGTCTTTCACCTCGCTGAAACCCGAGAGTGCAGGGTTCGAAAGCTGAATTTTAGTGGCACACCGGACAGCGCACCGGACTGTCCGGTGTGCCATCTCCCTACGGCTAACTGTTAGAACTAGCCGTTGGAGTCGACCGTTGGCGCACCGAACTGTCCGGTGCGCCCATGCACAGCAGATTCCTGTAACGGCTAGTTGGTGGGTGAGGGCTATTTATACCCCTCCACCCACCATATTGATTGTCTTGCTGCCCACATTTACTCCTACACATTGGTAGAGCATTGCAAGCACCACAAAGCCTAGTGAGGTGATTAGAGAATCTTAATCCTGCATTTGGACCTCATTAGCGCTAGCAAGAGCCACCTAGAGCACACACCGCATGCATTAGTCTTCTCTTGGTCAAGCGAAAGTCTACGACTTGTTACTCTTGGTGATCGGCATCACCTAGACGGCTTGGTGGCATTAGGAGCTCAGTGATCACCTTGGAGATTGTGTTGGTGACCCGGCTCAAGTTTGTAAGCGGTCGTGAGGGATCCACCTCGTCGGAGTGGCAAAGGATCATCTCATAGTGAGCACTTGGTTCTTGTGAGGACCAAGGGGGAGTGATACCCTTGCGCGGGTGCTCCAACGGGGACTAGGGGAGAGTGCTGACTCTTCGATACCTCGGGAAAAATTGGAGAAGTCTTCTAAACCTTGCTTTACATTATGCACTTAATTCAAGCATTTTACATTGTGTATTTGTTTAGCAAGTATTTGAAGTATTGTCTAAGCATTGTTGTATTTCTAGTATTATTCTCTTATTGCAAGTTGTCGGGGTGAAGTTGGGCTCTTGCTTAGGTTTTAATTAGTGTTGATTTTTAGAAAAGCCCAATTCACCCCCCTCTTGGGCATCGTGATCCTTTCAATTGATATCGGAGCCTTGTTGCTCTTAGATTAACTTAACCGCTAGAGTAACGATGTTCAGTGGGGATGGACCTCCTCCCGTTTTTGATGGTGACGATTTTCCATATTGGAAAATACGTATGGAAGCTTACTTAGAGGCTATAGACATTGGTGTCTACAAAGCCGCCACACAAGGTTTCCCCGAACCTAGAGATCCCACAAATCTTGTAGGTGAAGAGTTTAACTATGAGAAATGGAATGCTAAGGCCAAAAACACTCTTTTTAGAGGCCTTTGAAAAGATGTGTTTAATAGAGTTAGAAACCATAGAAATGCTCATGATTTGTGGATGGACATATGTGCTCTACATGAAGAAACTAGAAGTGAGCGTGAGGAGAGATATCACATTGCTATGAGAAAACTAAATTCCTTTGAGATGCTTGCTAATGAAAATGCCAATGCTATGTACTCACGTCTCAATATTCTTGTAGAGGAAGTAAATGGCTTGGGGCTTACACAAATTTCGCAACCGGATGTTGTGAGGAAGATTCTTAGTGTCCTCCCAATTGACAAATATGGACACATTGCCACAGTGCTTCATCAGATGGATCTTTCAGTTGCCACTCCTACACAGATATTGGGAAAGATCAATGCTCATAAGATGTACATGCACATCAATGACAAGGATGAGTCATCTTCCAAGAGAAAGGATTTGGCTCTCAAAGCAAATCAAGAAAGAAAAGGAAAAGCTAAAGTACAAATTGAGGAGGAATCCTCAAGTGATGATGATCTTGATGCTAACATTGCCTTGATGGTGAGGAAGACCACCAAGATGTTAAAGAAGCTCAACAGAGAAGGCATCAAATTTGACTCAAGAAAGAATAAATTCTTTTCTAGCAAAAGAAAGCCCATTTCTGAAATGGATTGCTACAACTGTGGAGAGGTTGGTCATCTTGCTCATCAATGTAACAAGCCCAAGAAGAACAAGTTCAAGGGCAAGAAAGAAGATGACAGTGATGATGAGAAAAAGGAAAAGAGATTCTTCAAGAGGAAGGATGGGAAGCATAAGAGGTTCCACAAAAAGAAAAATGGAAAGGCATACATTGTTGGTGACTGGCTCACTGACATTGAGTCATCAAGTGGATCTTCTTCAAGTGAAGAAGAAAATGATGAAAACATTGCCGCCATTGCTGGGGACTTCTCTTCACCACCACCATCACAATCATCGACTTCTCACCTATGCCTCATGGCTAGAGGTGAACGAAAGGTACAAAATGATAATGATATTATTGATGATAGTGATAGTGATAGTGATGATGACTTTTCTTCACCTTCCTATGATGAACTAGCTGACTTGCTTAAGGAATACACTCAAATCATTAGGAAGTCAAAAGCTAAATGTGATAAGTTGAAAGATGAAAATGAATTTTTAAATGCCAAATATGACATAGTTATGAAAGCTAGTGATGAAATGAAAGAAGAAAACAAAACTATGTCATCCACTGTAAATGAGCTTACATCCTCCCTAAAAGATGCTAAGGATAAATGTGACAAGTTAAATGAAGCTAATAGGGTGTTGAAAGATAGACTAGTGAAAATTAAGGAAGACTATACTAAGATTAAATTTGATCATGATAACCTTCTTGTTGAAAATGAACTTTTATCTTGCAATACACATGAGGCTGTTAACCCCGTTGTTAAGATTGATGTAGCAACCTCATGTGATGATTTGAGTCAAGGTGATCAAACTAGTCTACATGATGAACTGACCGAAAAAGTTGAAGTCTTGACATTAGACAACCAAAAATTGAAGAGATACTTGACGGATGCAACTACTAGAGGAAAGGTTGCCATTGAGAACAATGACTTCAACAATGAGTTGGTAGTGGATAATGAAAGGCTTAAAAATGAGGTCAGGAAACTTAAGAGTGAAAATGAACATCTTGCAACAAGTGTGCAAATGTTCAACAAGGGCCAATACCTCCAAAATGAATTGCTCATGAACATTGTCATGAAAAACAACAAGAGTGGTATTGGATATAATTCTTTTGTGCAAAAGAAAGCTACAACTCAATACAAGCCAAAGCAGACTCATAAGCCTATCAAATGCTTTGAGTGTGGAAACGAAGGTCATTTTGCCCACAACTGCAAAGCCAAACCACCAACTCCCTTGCCAAATCACTCAAGACCATTTGCCTTCAATGCTCATTATGGGCTAAGAAAAGTAGCAAATGGAAAAGTCAAAGTTACATTCCTAGGTCCACCAAGCAAGAGTAGACCTAGACAAATTTGGGTTGCAAAGTCCTTGATTGAGAAAGTCACTGGTCCTATGCAATATAGGCCCCTCAAAACTCAAGCTTAATTTGTCTGTGGATGTAGGTGAACTACAAGACTGGTGGGAGCCATTGGGTTATTGACAGTGAATGCACTCAACATATGACAGGCAACCCACGAATGTTCACCTCACTTGATGAGAATGTTGATGGACAAGACAAAATCACATTTGGGGACAATTCAAAGGGAAAAGTTCAAGGACTTGGCAAGGTGGCAATATCAAATGATCTATCAATCTCTAATGTTCTCTTGGTTGCACCTTTGAGCTTCAACTTATTATCAGTGGGTCAACTTTGTGATCTTGGCCTTCAATGCTTATTCACTCCAACAGAGGTTATTGTATCAAAAATGGATGATGAATCAATGGTGTTCAAAGGATTTAGATACAACAATCTCTACTTAGTAGATTTCACCTCTGAAGATGCAGACTTAAGAACTTGCCTCTTTACCAAAGCATCACTTGGATGGCTATGGCATAGAAGGCTTGCACATGTTGGAATGAGCACACTCAAGAAAGTATTAAAGAAGGACATGGTTAGAGGACTAAAGGATGTTGTATTTGAAAAGGACAAGTCGTGTAGCGCATGTCAAGCTGGAAAACAAGTTGCTAACACACATCCTACAAAAACTTTCATGTCAACATCAAGGCCACTGGAACTACTTCACATGGATTTATTTGGACCAACAACTTATGCAAGTGCTGGTGGCAACCTCTACTGTCTGGTGATTGTTGATGATTTCTCAAGGTACACTTAGGTGTTCTTTCTCCATGATAAATCTGAAGTTGCATCTATATTCAAGAAGTTTGCCAAGAAAGCTCAAAATGAATTTGATTGCAAGATCAAGAAGATTATAAGTGATAATGAAAAAGAATTTGACAACACCAACATACATGAATACTGTGATGAGATTGGGATCAAGCATGAAGTATCAGCAACATATACACCTCAACAAAATGGAGTTGTTGAAAGGAAAAACAGGACCTTGATCACACTTGCAAGGACAATGATTGATGAGTATAACACACCGGAGAGGTTTTGGGCTGAAGCTGTCAACACTGCATGTTATGCATCAAACAGGCTATTTCCTCACCGGCTACTTGCGAAGAATCCTTATGAACTGCTAAATGGGAAAAAGCAAGACGTCTCTTTCTTTCGGGTGTTTGGATGCAAATGCTACATCTACAAGAAACACCGTCACCTAGGGAAGTTTCAAAGATGTTGTGATATTGGTTTTCTACTTGCTTATTCATCAAAGTCCAAAGCATATCGAGTATTCAATCATGCCACTGGCGTGGTAGAAGAAACATATGATGTGGAGTTTGATGAGACTAATGGCTCCCAATGAGCACTTGAAAATCTTGATGATGTAGGTGATGAGCCACTTAGGGAAGCCATGAAGAACATGCCGATTAGAGCTATCAAACCAAAAGAAGATGAAGAAGAGGTGCAAAACATTGACAAGCCTTCTTCATCAAGTGTACCACAAGATGATGAAAAATATGAGAGGCACGCAAATGAAGATACATTTGTCTCTCATGAACAAGCAAGGGTACAAGCCGAAGATGTTGATGCTCCAGGATCTTCTTCCCAAGTGGTTGACAGGAGAAACTCATCACTACTTCAAGCACACCCACAAGACCAAATCATTGGGAGTCCTTCATAAGGGGATCTGGACTGGGTGAATGCCATGCATGAAGAACTAAATAACTTCACCAGCAACCAAGTTTGGACCCTGGAGAAGTCTCCACAAGATGCAAGGATCATTGGAACAAAGTGGGTGTTCAGAAATAAACAAGATGATCAAGGCGTGATTGTGAGGAACAAGGCAAGACTTGTTGCAAAGGGCTTCTCTCAAGTTGAAGGCTTAGATTTTGGAGAAACCTTTGCACCGGTTGCTCGACTTGAAGCCATCCGTATCCTACTCGCATATGCATCATGCTATGATATAAAGCTTTATCAAATGGATGTAAAAAGTGCATTTTTAAATGGCTTCATAAATGAACTTGTATATGTTGAGCAACCACCTGGGTTTGAAGACCCTAGATATCCTAACCATGCTTACAGGTTGTCCTAGGTGCTATATGGGTTAAAGCAAGCTCCAAGGGCTTGGTATGAGCGTCTTCGCGACTTCCTCATCGAAAAGGGCTTCAAGATCGGGACCGTCGACACAACCTTATTCACAAAGAAACATAAAGGTGTAATTTTCATTTGTCAAGTATATGTTGATGACATAATCTTTGGCTCAACAAATGATTATCATTGCAAGGAATTTGGTGAGTGGATGTCGAAGGAGTTCGAGATGTCTATGATTGGTGAGCTGATGTACTTCCTCGGCTTTCAAGTCAAGCAAATGAAAGATGGTAACTTCCTCTCACAAGAGAAGTATACCAAAGACTTGTTGAAAAGGTTCTACATGGAGAAGTGCAAACCAATCAAGACACCTATGCCAACAAATGGACATCTCGACCTAGATGAGGGAGGTAACCCGGTTGATCAAACTCTTTATCGTTCTATGATTGGTAGTTTATTGTATCTTACTGCATCTAGGCCCGATATCATGTTTAGTGTCTGCATGTGTGCTAGATTTCAATCAAATCCTAAGAAAGCTCATATTCGCGTTGTTAAAAGAATTCTTAGGTATCTCAAGCACACCCCAAGCATTGGCCTTTGGTATCCCAAAGGAGCTACTTTTGATTTAATTGGCTATTCCGATTCGGATTATGCCGGCTACAAAATTGATAGAAAAAGTACATCTGGGGGTGCCATTTGCTTGGGAGATCACTAGTATCATGGACATCCAAAAAGCAAAATAGTGTTGCCTTGTCAGCCGCCGAAGCGGAATACAATGCCGTGGGTGCTTGTTGCACACAGATTTTATATATGAAACAAACTCTTCTAGACTATGGTGTAGTTCTAGAAAAGGTACCTTTGTTGTGTGACAATGAGAGTGCTGTTAAAATCGCTAATAATCTTGTACAACACTCTCGCACCAAGCACATTTATATCTGTCATCACTTCCTTAGATATCATGTTACTAAAGGAGACATTATTTTAGAAGGAGTTAGCGGATATTTTCACTAAGCCACTTGATAAAACCCGCTTTTGCATGTTGAGGAATGAATTAAATATACTTGATCTCAGAAACTTTATTTAAAGATCTCAAATGGTGTTGTCAAGCCTACATTGCATATTTAAATTTCTTGTATTGCATCTAGGGCTTGTCTAACCTAGTTAAGATAACCGCCAACAAAGCGA
The DNA here is from genome assembly GCF_902167145.1 of Zea mays. Classification (NCBI taxonomy): domain Eukaryota; kingdom Viridiplantae; phylum Streptophyta; class Magnoliopsida; order Poales; family Poaceae; genus Zea; species Zea mays. Next base: position 21,869,682 of record NC_050099.1, on the reverse strand, counting down.
GTGAAAAAGCTTAACTCGGGCTCAAACTTGTTTAAGCTTTTAGTACTTAAATTCCTATTTACTATGCAATTGTTGGTTCTTGAGATATGCATGAGGTACTACACTTAGGGGGAGTATTCAAAACTCAATTTGTTCATGAAAACCCCTAGTGCAAAGCCAAAATGCAAATCTCACCATTTGACTATTTTCTCTAAACATTAACTAGCCTATGGCAAAATATTTTGGAAATTATGAGAAAATATATGAGGGTGCTAATACCTGTCCCAACAGGTGTTCTTTTGTGTGATTATAAGTTGGGATTTGGTTTGGTTAAAAGTTTAGATAGAAAATTTGAAAAAATTCAAAAACCCCTCTGTCTGGGCTCACCGGACACTTCACTGTGCACTGTTCGATGCACCGGCCGCGCACGTGCAGATCCCCTTTCTGCTATGCGCTGTCCAATGGTGCACCGGACAGCTACTGTGCGATGTCCGGTGTGCACCGGACAGGCACTATAAACTGTCCGGTGCGCCTATAACGCGTTTTAAAAAAGGCCTCCAACCCGAGCTAGAGAGAAGAGCTAGAAGCCCCCTATTCTCTTCTCTCTGGCTCTCTCTATGCTCTCTGGCGATCCTTCCCCCTCTGCTCACCGGCGACGATCGCCGACGGCCGTGCTTCGGTGACCTCCCTCGAGCTCTGCCCCTGCTTGTCTCTGGTGAGCTGCTTCTTCCCTTCTTTTCTCTCTCTGTTTCCAATGCCCAGTGAAGAGCTTTCTCCACTTTCCTTCCACCTCTTGAGCTCATATCAAATCCTTATGCAAACCTGTGATCCAAGCACTTGTGTGTGTCCTTGTGTATCATTTGAACACCCCTGCAGGTTCCTAGCTCCTTAGGGAGGGTTTCTCAACCTCAAATGGCCATTTCTCCTAAACCCTAATCCACCGCACGCCACGTGCTCGGTGAAATGCCCAAACCAGCCAAAAATGCTCCAATCGATCCCAAATTTTTCAGGCACCTTCATGATACCTCTAGTAACATATTCGCAAAATCTCACGCCAATCCGATATCCCAGGCTTCAATTTTACACAAATTCCCCTTTATAGCCATTGATTCCGAGCCGAGTGCCCAAATTCCACTTTCTTCACCTAAAATCAAACCAAGTGCACACTTCACTCATATTTACCCATATAAACCTATTCATGTAGTATCGGCTCAATTCAAAGTCATTTCATGCCTCAATTCTAATTTCAAACCTCCTATGGCACTGTTCCTTGTTCAAACACCGTTTTCGCGTCGTTTGACCTCTCGATTGCCAAATCACTCGATTTCTGTGTCATAACACTCTATGTATGTATTTATTCACATTTCATATACTTATGACTATGTGACTAATACATGCTCACCTCTTCTATCATTTCAGTGACCTCGCCTGCCTGTGAGCCGTCTCCTGTCCTGCCTGGATTCTCTCCCTCTCTCATGAGATTTCCAGTCTTCAGGTCAGGATGGTGCGCACGAAGAATGTGTCGGCGCCAGGGGGAGGAGACGGCGAGGACCCTCCTCGCCCCTTCAGGCAGGTCAAGGGGAAGACCGTCTATTTGGAGCAGCAGGAAGGCCGTAAGAAGCAGCGTTTGGATAGAGCAGCCCGAGCAGCTCTAGCAGTAGCTGAGCAGACACAGAGAGGTGGTCAGCTGCAGATTTCATCCGATGAGATTGCATACAGAGTTCGTCAACTCGCCTCTCGGCCTTGCTCCTCCGCACCTTCTACTCCCGCCACTGCTACCACTCCACCTACCACTTCGCCCGCTCCAGTCACTCCTGCGCCATCCACCACCTCAACCATACCTACCACCTCCACCACTCCTGCTTCCACTGCTCCTCCTCCCGCTCCCTTTTCCGCTCCACCCATCCCACCTGCCCGCTTTCGGGAGCGAGATGAGACCGAGGTGCGACCACTGGCTGCCGATCCTCGATTGATTGATCTTCAGCGTGCTACAGCGGCCCGGGTATGTCGGTTCAGACACGTACCCGTGGAGTCATGGCTACCAGCTCAGAGAGACCCTACAGCGGCAGATCTTTTTAGCACCTGGATATAGGAGTCTTTCTTTCGAGCACAGATGTCACCCCAGATTGCTCTGCAAGCGCACCGGCTATTGGATCTCCCTGCGTTTCTGCTAGCCGTCGATGCAGACTCTGAGGTGCATCTCTCATATTTGCATGGTCGTCTTACTCTTCTAACTACCAGCGACAGATATGTTGAGGAGTGGGTCTGAGTTTTCTATGTTTCTGTATGGATCGACCCCGATCACCAGTGGATGACGTTCCGCTTTGAGCGAGAGGATGTTACTCTTAATGCTAGCCAGATTCGCTAGCTGTTTGGATTCACTGAGTCGTCGACTCGCCTTCACAGCTTGTGTATGGTACCTCTGATCCTCCTCGTCGCCCTCACGGCGGAGTTGCTCCAACTACAACTCTCGTCGCGGCCCTGTTCCGACCGCCTTTCACAGATGGGTTGCGACGCTCTCCGACAGATTTCACTCTAGCAACCAAGTATTTATATCAGCTCATGAGACGGACACTACTGCCTCGGATGGGTTATAGAGAGGCTACCACTCATATCCAGCTATGGCTCCTTGGTGCCATGATATCTCATTCAGAGTTTGATGTGGTTGATTTTCTTATATGTGAGATTGAACACACTGTCTTGGATGGTCTTCGTGCCCAGCGTCAGCTGTCGTATGCTCATTATCTCTGCTACATCTTCGCACAGCTGATACAGCCACCGCAGTTCCAGGGCACTCTTGAGGCCTCACGCCTCCACTTTGGCTCCTACCTTCCAGCCCCTGAGGATCTAGTGCCAGTACCTGATCCAGTGACAGACATCCAGGTAGAGGATACAGCTTTCCATCAGTTTGAGACTCAGGGCACATCGGTTCCTGATGATGATGCTACTGCTGCTGCTGCTGATGATGATTTTGGGATTCCGCCTCCGCTTCCGCCTCCTATGCCTCCCCGCTCACATGATCATGAGGTCGGGAGTTCCAGTGCTATTCCTGCCACCCCTCCTGCTGTTGACCCTGCTCTGGTTGTGATCCTTCAGTCTCTTGCGCAGCAGCAGGCTCTTATGGCACCCGAGCAGGCTCGTCAGGTAGCGGTCCAGCAGTAGATGTCCAAGAGGATGCTTTCCCTATTTCAGACTATTCAGGACAGGCAGGACACTCTGCAGCAATAGTTTCTAGCAGATAGGGCTGAGCATCAGGCATTCATGATGCACATTCTTCAGCATACTGGTGTTTAGATTCCTCCTATTCACGCAGCACCCCCTCTAGCTCTTCAGGTAGCGATTGTGCCAGCCATTCAGGTAGGACCCCCTCTTCCTTCAGTTGGTCCTTCTACCTCTCCGATCCGGTCGATCACCCTGGACTTCTCGTCACCAGTCATCAGCTCCGTCAGTGCTCAGCCGCCAGTGCCACCAACTCTTGTTGTTACCACTGCTGCTGTGGCGGTGTCTGTGACCTCTTCAGCTCTGACAGCTCCTGTAGCGCAGCCTCAGTCCGAGTCAGTACCGGCTCTAGCTTCTACGGCAGATCCTGAATCCGAGACTGACTCTGACCCTCACCTGGCGTTTGCTCTTCTGCCACGACCGCGACCAAATGCGCCCCCACCTCCTCCTTCCACTTCTGGCTATAGGTTCGGGTTCCCTTTTGGTGTTTGACGCCAAAGGGGGAGATATGAGAGTTGTGAGAGCTAGGGGGAGTTAGTAGAGAGTCATTTTGATGTAATATATGTGCTTGATACTCTCTATACTAGCTCCACTTTTGTATGACGATTTTGGCTCACAAACTCTATTATATGCTCTTGATGCTTATGTTGACTGTGTGTGTATTGTGTTTTTACCTTATATGTTATCACCAATCTTCTAGTTCTTGTTCATCGATTTGATTTCACTTTTATATGAACAAGAAACTTACGATGTGTATGCACTCATTCTTATTATTATGTTACACACTCTTTCTGTCAAAAATTATTGAGTATAACTAACCATCTTCTCTATTCACAGAAATTTCAAAACAAACTACTCTCACAATCTTGTAGGGTTGTCATCAATCACCAAAAAGGGGGAGATTGAAAGCATCTAGGCCCCTGGTTGGTTTTAGTGATTAATGACAACATAATATTATATGTGACTAACATGTGTTTTGTAGAGACAAATGGTAAGTTATGTCGCATTACAAGTAGATGTATTACAACGGTCAAAACAATCCCGAAGATTAGAACTTGAAGCGACGGCTAAAGCAACGAAACAAAAAGTGAAGGTCTTCATATTCTGAGTGTCAAGGAGTTGCAGACACTCGTGATATAGTTAGGTCTTTTATTTTGTTTTAGCCGTACTATAAAGAGGGGTTGTCGATGAGTAGTTTGACCAAGAGAGTTCTAGTGTAGTGTTGGTTCATATTCACACTCACATATAGTGCTAGGTGTCACTCTAGAACATACTCTCGAGTTAGAACGAAAACCGATTCGAAAATCAGCAGAAAATAGAATTTAGGGTTTCTGTCTGTGGGGCACCGGACTGTCCGGTGCGCCCTCTGCCAGTGGGACCAAGTTGGCCCGGCGAAGGTCTTTCACCTCGTAGAAACCCGAGAGCACAGGGTTCGAAAGCTGAATTTTAGTGGCACACCGGACAGTGCACCGGACTGTCCGGTGTGCCATCTCCCAACGGCTAGCTGTCAGAACTAGTCGTTGGAGTCGACCGTTGGCGCACCAGTGGCGCACCGAACTGTCCGGTGCGCCCATGCGCAGCAGATTCCTGTAACGACTAGTTGGTGGGTGAGGGCTATTTATACCCCCTCCACCCACCATATTGATTGTCTTGCTGCCCACATTTACTCCTACACATTGGTAGAGCATTGCAAGCACCACAAAGCCTAATGAGGTGAATTGAGAATCTTAATCCCGCATTTGGACAAAGCCTAGTGCTCCAACGAGGACTAGGGGAGAGTGCCGACTCTTCGATACCTCGGGAAAAATTGGAGGAGTCTTCTAACCTTTCTTTACATTACGTACTTAATTCAAGAATTTACATTATGTATTTGTTTGGCAAGTATTTGAAGTATTGTCTTAGCATTGTTGTATTTCTAGTATTATTCTCTTATTGCTAGTTGTCGGGGTGAAGTTGGGCTCTTGCTTAGGTTTTAATTAGTGTTGATTTTTAGAAAAGCCCAACTCACCCCCCCTCTTGGGCATCGTGATCCTTTAAGCGTGGCCCCTTCATTCCCCCAGCTGCCGCTTTCCAGGGAATCCACTATGTCGACGAGTGAAGTCCTCTGGCTCCGCAGCTCCAAGCATCACCCTGGCCTGCCAACTTCTGGGCCGGTGCCTACCCCAAATACAACGGCAGCACCGACCCCGCTCAATACATCATGAGCTACCAAGTTGTCGTTGCATCGTCCGGAGGGGACGACGCCACTATGGCCATGTCCTTCATCATCGCACTCGAAGGCCCGACCTTAACTTGGTATACCAGGCTACCGCTACTATCAATCGAGTCCTGGAAGGGACTTCTCGACAAGTTCCTGCTCAATTTCCAAGGATACCAGCCCGACACAAACGCACTGGCCGAGTTATCCCTCTTCAAGCAGCAGGAAAAGGAAACCATTCACGAATACTACAGAAAATTCCTGACGCTTAAATCGCAACTGCCATCAGTTGACGATCACATAGCAATCCACTACACCATCAGTGGTCTTCGGGCTAGTGTCCTATACAGTCATTGTATCAGGGATCCGCCCAAGCACCTACAGGAGCTCTACCAACTGTTTGAGAAGTATGCCAGGTCTGAGGAGCTCCATCAGCGCAAAGTTGAATCCTAGAGGAAGCCCAAGGACCCTCCACAGTCCAGCAGAATTTAGATCCGGCCGATGCAATCAGACTCCGGCAGGGACAAACGCAACTAGCAACAGATGCACACCATAGCCAATCAACACCTAGCCGAAGAGCCCACACGCCATCAGGAATACCCCCCTCAAGGCCGTGGCAACGACACAAGAGGAAGGGGCCGAGGACAGACCCAACAGCCGTGACGATTCTATTGCTTGTTTCACGGCGAAGACTATGCGCATCCAACAAGGGACTGTCCGGAGACTAAGGCCACCAAGGACAGAATGGCCAGAGCCCAACCAACCAACAACTAGCGGGTCGTCGCGCACACTTACCACCCCCAACAACCCCACCAACAACCCTACCATTGAGAGCACCTAGAGGGGGGGGTGAATAGGTGATCCTGTAAAACTTGAAAACTTAAGCCACAAAAACTTGGTTAAGCGTTAGCACAGTAAATGCCAAGTGGCTAGAGAGGAGTCTAAACAAAACACAATAACCACAAGAAATCAATCACAGAGATGGCACGGTGGTTATCCCGTGGTTCGGCCAAGACCAACGCTTGCCTACTCCACGTTGTGGCGTCCCAACGGACGAGGGTTGCAATCAACCCCTCTCAAGCGGTCCAAAGACCCACTTGAATACCATAGTGTTTTGCTTGCTTTTCTCAATCCCGTTTGCGAGGAATCTCCACAACTTGGAGCCTCTCGCCCTTACACTTGAAGTTCTCAAAGAAGCACAGAGCAAGGGAGGATTAGCAACGCACACAAGACACAAGAATCAGAGTGTCAACACGCACACAAGTCGCAACAAGAGCTCGCAACACAACTCAATGAGTTCACAACTCCACTAGAGCTCTATATGCTATCACAATGAAACAAATACGCAGAATCGAGGTCTTGGTGCTTAGAAATGTTGTAGGAATGCTTGGTGTACTCCTCCATGCGCCTAGGGGTCCCTTTTATAGCCCCAAGGCAGCTAGGAGCCGTTGAGATCAATCCAGGAAGGCAAATCTTGCCTTCTGTCGCCTGGCGCACCGGACAGTCCGGTGCACACCGGACAGTGTCCGGTGCCTGATTTCCTTCCTTAATTGGCACAGCCGACCGTTGGCAGCCAGAGAGCCGTTGGCGCACCGGACATGTCCGGTGCACACCGGACATGTCCGGTGCACACCGGACAGTCCGGTGCCCCCTTCTAGCCGTTGGCTCGGCCACGTGTCCCGCGCAGATCGCGCGGCCGACCGTTGGCCCGGCCGACCGTTGGCTCACCGGACAGTCCGGTGCACACCGGACAGTCCGGTGAATTATAGCCGTACGTCGCCGGTTAATTCCCGAGAGCGGCCACTTCGCTCGAACCAGCCTGGCGCACCGGACACTGTCCGGTGCACCACCGGACAGTCCGGTGCTCCCAGACTGAGTAGACTCTTGGCTGCTCGAGCCAAGACATTTTCAATTGGATTTTTCCTGTTTCCAGCACTTAGACACAATACATTAGTCCATAAAACAATGTACTAAGTCTGAGAAACATACCTTTATCCTTGGTTTGTACTTTGTCCACCATTTTACATTTAAGCACTTGTGTTAGACACTAAATCACCAAAATACTTAGAAATGGCCCAAGGGCACATTTCCGTTTCAATCTCCCCCTTTTTGGTGATTTATGCCAACACAATATAAAGCAAGTAGAACAAATACAAACTTACTTCAAATACGAACTCAAATTGTTTTGATTCAAATTTGACATATATGGATCACTCTTTGCCACCACTTGGTTTGTTTTTGCAAATCAAACTCAAATTTCTATCTCTAAGTCAAACACACATGTTAAGACATAAAGAGAGTCATTCCAAGAGAAATTGATTCAAAAACTCCCCTTTTTTAATAATTAACACTTCTCCCCACAAGAAACCAACTTTTGACAAGAGAGACAATAAAAGAGTTTTAACAAACCAAAAGCTCTATTCTACTATTTTCAAAATCTCTCAAGTGGTAGCTGATCCATTTATCACTTTGGCCTTTATTTTCTCCCCCTTTGGCATCAAGCACCAAAACGGGATTAATCTTGGCCCCAGAACCCCCATTGCCTCACCAAAATCTTCAATACGAATACAAAGGCAATAAGAGTACATGAGATGAACTTGGAATAAGTTACCCTCTCATCGGAGTGCAGTGGAAGTCTTTCATGGTCCAAGTCCACCTTTTCCCTTTCAAACCTCCTTTGAGACTAAAACAAGTAAACTCAAGCACATGATTAGTCTCAAAGGGTCAAGTTGTAACACATCTCCCCCTAAACATGTGCATCACTTTGCAACGGACTTGTGAGGTCCAGGAAGTGTTTGTACAACTTGAGCACCATAAGTAAGCAACAAAATGCATAAGGAACATGATCAAAGGCATAAACACATGTATGCTATAAATCAATCCAGGTTCCGCGAATCTAAGACATTTAGCTCACTACGCAACCTGCAAAAGGTCTTCTCATCTAGAGGCTTGGTAAAGATATCGGCTAGCTGGTTCTCGGTGCTAACATAAACACTTCGATATCTCCCTTTTGCTGGTGGTCTCTCAAAAAGTGATGCCGGATGTCTATGTGCTTTGTGCGGCTGTGCTCAACAGGATTTTCCGCCATGCGGATAGCACTCTCATTATCACATAGGAGTGGGACTTTGCTCAGATTGTAGCCAAAGTCCCTGAGGGTTTGCCTCATCCAAAGTAGTTGCGCGCAACACTGTCCTGCGGCAACATACTCGGTCTCAGCGGTGGATAGGGCAACAGAGGTTTGTTTCTTAGAATTCCATGACACCAGGGACCTTCCTAAGAATTGGCACGTCCCCGATGTACTCTTCCTATCGACCTTACATCCAGCATAGTCGGAATCTGAATATCCAATCAAGTCAAAGGTAGACCCCTTTGGATACCAGAGCCCGAAGCAAGGCGTAGCAACTAAATATCTAAGGATTCGCTTCACTGCCACTAAGTGACACTCCTTAGGATCGGATTGAAATCTAGCACACATGCATACGCTTAGCATAATATCCGGTCTACTAGCACATAAATAAAGTAAAGACCCTATCATTGACCGGTATGCCTTTTGATCAACGGACTTACCTCCTTTGTTGAGGTCGGTGTGTCCGTCGGTCCCCATCGGAGTCTTTGCGGGCTTGGCGTCCTTCATCCCAAACCGCTTCAGCAAGTCTTGTGTGTACTTTGTTTGAGAGATGAAGGTGCCGTCCTTGAGTTGCTTCACTTGGAACCCAAGGAAGTAGTTCAACTCGCCCATCATCGACATCTCGAATTTCTGCGTCATCACCCTGCTAAACTCTTCACAAGACTTTTTATTAGTAGAACCAAATATTATGTCATCGACGTAAATTTGGCACACAAAAAGATCACTGTCACAAGTCTTAGTGAAAAGAGTTGGATCGGCTTTCCCGACCTTGAAAGCATTAGCAATTAGAAAGTCTCTAAGGCATTCATACCATGCTCTTGGGGCTTGCTTAAGTCCATAGAGCGCCTTAGAGAGCTTACACACGTGGTCGGGGTATCGTTCATCCTCGAAGCCAGGGGGTTGCTCTACGTACACCTCCTCCTTGATTGGCCCATTGAGGAAAGCGCTCTTCACATCCATTTGGAACAACCTGAAAGAATGGTGAGCGGCATATGCTAGCAAAATACGAATGGACTCTAGCCTAGCCACAGGAGCAAAGGTCTCCTCAAAGTCCAAACCTGCAACCTGGGCATAACCTTTTGCCACAAGTCGAGCCTTGTTCCTTGTCACCACTCCGTGCTCGTCTTGTTTGTTGCGGAACACCCACTTGGTTCCCACAACATTTTGCTTGGGACGAGGCACCAGTGTCCAAACTTCATTGCGCTTGAAGTTGTTGAGCTCCTCTTGCATGGCCAACACCCAGTCCGGATCTAGCAAGGCCTCTTCTACCCTGAAAGGCTCAATAGAAGAGACAAAGGAGTAATGCTCACAAAAATTAACTAATCGAGATCGAGTAGTTACTCCCTTGCTAATATCACCAAGAATTTGATCGACGGGATGATCCCTTTGAATCATCGCTCGAACTTGGGTTGGAGGTGCCGGTTGAGTTTCTTCCTCCATCACATGATCATTTTGTGCTCCCCCTTGATCACACGCCTCTTGTTGATGAACCTGTTCATCGTCTTGAGTTGGGGGATGCACCATTGTTGAGGAAGAAGGCTGATCTTGCTCCTTTTGTTCCTGTGGTCTTACATCACCAATCACCATGGTTCGTATAGCGGCCGTCGGAACATCTTCTTCATCTACATCATCAAGATCAACAACTTGCTCTCTTGGAGAGCCATTAGTCTCATCAAATACAACGTCGCTAGAGACTTCAACCAAACCCGATGATTTGTTGAAGACTCTATATGCCTTTGTATTTGAGTCATAACCTAACAAAAACCCTTCTACGGCTTTGGGAGCAAATTTGGAATTCCTACCCTTCTTCACTAGAATGTAGCATTTACTCCCAAATACACGAAAGTACGATACATTGGGTTTGTTACCGGTTAGTAGCTCATACGACATCTTCTTGAGGAGGCGATGAAGGTAGACCCTGTTGATGGCGTGGCAAGCCGTGTTCACGGCTTCCGACCAAAAGCACTCGGGGGTCTTGAACTCTCTAAGCATAGTCCTCGCCATATCAATGAGCGTCCTGTTCTTCCTCTCTACCACACCATTTTGCTGAGGTGTGTAGGGAGCGGAGAACTCGTGCTTGATCCCCTCCTCCTAAAGAAACTCCTCCACTTGAAGATTCTTGAATTCAGACCCGTTGTCGCTCCTTATCTTCTTCACCTTGAGCTCAAACTCATTTTGAGCTCTCCTGAGGAAGCGCTTGAGGGTCCCTTGGGTTTCAGACTTATCCTGCAAAAAGAACACCCAAGTGAAGCGGGAAAAGTCATCAACAATAACTAGACCATACTTACTTCCTCCTATGCTCAGATAGGCGACGGGTCCGAAGAGGTCCATATGCAGCAGCTCCAGAGGTCTTGAAGTGGTCATCACATTCTTGCTGTGATGTGCTCCTCCCACTTGTTTACCTGCTTGACAAGCTGCACAAGGTCTATGTTTTTCGAATTGCACGTTAGTCAAACCTATCACGTGTTCTCCCTTTAGAAGCTTGTGAAGGTTCTTCATCCCCACATGTGCTAAGCGGCGATGCCACAGCCAGCCCATGCTAGTCTTAGCGATTAAGCATGCATCTAGACCGGCCTCCTCTTTTGCAAAATCAACTAAATAAAGTTTGTCGTCTAGTACACCCTTAAATGCTAGTGAACCATCACTTCTTCTAAAGACAGACACATCTACATTTGTAAATAGACAATTATATCCCATATTACATAATTGACTGACAGATAGTAAATTATATCCAAGAGACTCAACTAAAAACACATTAGAGATAGAGTGCTCATTGGATATTGCAATCTTGCCTAAACCTTTCACCTTGCCTTGGTTCCCATCACCGAATATGATTGAATCTTGGGAATCCTTATTCTTGACGTAGGAGGTGAACATCTTCTTCTCCCCCGTCATATGGTTTGTGCATCCGCTGTCGATAATCCAGCTTGAGCCCCCGGATGCATAAACCTGCAAGGCAAATTTAGGCTTGGGTCTTAGGTACCCAACTCTTGTTGGGTCCTACAAGGTTAGTCACAATTTCCTTAGGGACCCAAATGCAAGCTTCATCACCCTTGCATTTTGCCCCTAATTTCCTAGCAACTATCTTCCTATCCTTTCTACAAATAGCAAAGGAAGCATTTAAAGCATGATAAATTGTAGAGGGACCATTCATAACTTTTCTAGGAACATGAACAATATTCTTCCTAGGCACATGGTGAATATTTTTCCTAGGCATATCTCTACCATGCATATAGGGAGAACTGGAAGCATACATAGCATAAGAGTCATAGGCATGTGAATCAAAAGTATTACAACTCCTATGAGACTGTCTTCTATCATTGTACATAAAAGCATGGTTCTTTTTAGTACTACTTGCCATAGGGGCCTTCCCTTTCTCCTTGGCGGAGATGGGAGCCTTATGGCTTGTTAAGTTCTTGGCTTCCCTCTTGAAGCCAAGCCCATCCTTAATTGAGGGGTGTCTACCAATCGTGTAGGCATCCCTAGCAAATTTTAGTTTATCAAAATCATTTTTGCTAGCCTTAAGTTGGGCATTAAGACTAGCCATTTCATCATTTAACCTTGCAATAGAAGCTATGTGTTCACTACAAGCATCAATATCAAAGTCTTTACATCTATTGCAAATAACAACATTTTCTACACAAGTTGTTGATTTACTAGCTATTTCTATCTTAGCATTCAAATCATCATTAATGCTCCTTAAGCTAGAAATCGTCTCATGGCAAGAAGATAATTCACAAGAAAGCATTTCATTTCTTTTAACTTCTAAAGCATGAGATTTTTGTGCTTCTACAAATTTGTCATGTTCTTCATACAACAAATCTTCTTGTTTTTCTAAAAGCCTATTCTTATCATTCAAGGCATCAATTAATTCATTAATTTTATCTACCTTGGTTCTATCTAGGCCCTTAAATAAACATGAATAATCTATTTCATCCTCATCACTAGATTCGTCCTCACTTGAAGAAGCATAAGTAGAGTTTCGACTACATACCTTCTTCTCCCTTGCCATAAGGCATGTGTGACGCTCGTTGGGGAAGAGGGATGACTTGTTGAAGGCGGTGGCGGCGAGTCCTTCATTGTCGGAGTCAGAGGAGGAGCAATCCGAGTCCCACTCCTTTCCTAGATGTGCCTCGTCCTTGGCCTTCTTGTAATTTTTCTTCTTTTCCCTCTTGCTCCCGTGTTCCTGGTCACTTTCATTATCGGGACAGTTAGCAATAAAATGGCCAATCTTACCGCATTTGAAGCATGAGCGCTTCCCCTTGGCTTTGGTCTTGCTTGGCTGTCCCTTGCGACCCTTAAGTGTCGTCTTGAATCTCTTGATGATGAGGGCCATTTCTTCATCATTAAGTCCGACAACCTCAATTTGTGCTACCTTGCTGGGTAACGCCTCCTTGCTCCTTGTTGCCTTGAGAGCAACGGGTTGAGGCTCATTGATTGGACCGTTTAGAGCGTCGTCTACGTACCTCGCTTCCTTGATCATCATTCGCCCGCTTACGAATTTTCCAAGGACTTCTTCGGGCAACATTTTAGTGTACCTGGGATTCTCACGAATGTTATTCACCAAATGAGGATCAAGAACGGTAAAGGACCTTAGCATCAATCGGACGACGTTGTGGTCCGTCCATCGCGTGCTTCCATAGCTCCTTATTTTGTTGATAAGGGTCTTGAGCCGGTTGTATGTTTGTGTCGGCTCCTCGCCCCTTATCATCGCGAATCGTCCAAGCTCACCCTCCACCAACTCCATCTTGGTGAGCAAGGTGACGTCGTTCCCCTCATGTGAAATCTTGAGGGTGTCCCAGATCTGCTTGGCGTTATCCAAGCCACTCACTTTGTGATATTCATCCCTGCACAATGAAGCTAGAAGAATAGTAGTAGCTTGTGCATTCTTATGAATTTGCTCATTAATGAACATGGGACTATCCGAACTATCAAAGTGCATTCCACTCTCTACAATCTCCCATATACTAGGATGGAGAGAGAACAAGTGACTACGCATTTTGTGACTCCAAAATCCGTAGTCCTCTGCATCAAAATGAGGAGGTTTACCAAGTGGAATAGATAATAAATGAGCATTTGCACTTTGAGGAATACGAGAGTAGTCAAAAGAAAAGTTCGAATTGACCGGTTTCCTTCTCTCGTAGTCGTTGTGGTCGTCGTCCTTTTGGGAGGAAGTAGACTCATCGCTGTCGTCGTAGTAGACGATCTCCTTGATGCGCCTCGTCTTCTTCTTCTTCCCTTCTTTCCGTCTATGGCCCGAGCCGGAGTCGGTAGGTTTGTCGTCCTTGGACTCGTTGATGAAGGATTCCTTCTCTTTATTGTTGATCACGATACCCTTCCCCTTAGGATCCATCTCTTCGGGCAGTTAGTCCCTTTGTGAAGAGAACGACTCTGATACCAATTGAGAGCACCTAGAGGGGGGGGGTGAATAGGTGATCCTGTAAAACTTGAAAACTTAAGCCACAAAAACTTGGTTAAGCGTTAGCACAGTAAATGCCAAGTGGCTAGAGAGGAGTCTAAACAAAACACAATAACCACAAGAAATCAATCACAGAGATGGCACGGTGGTTATCCCGTGGTTCGGCCAAGACCAATGCTTGCCTACTCCACGTTGTGGTGTCCCAACGGACGAGGGTTGCAATCAACCCCTCTCAAGCGGTCCAAAGACCCACTTGAATACCATAGTGTTTTGCTTGCTTTTCTCAATCCCGTTTGCGAGGAATCTCTACAACTTGGAGCCTCTCGCCCTTACACTTGAAGTTCTCAAAGAAGCACAGAGCAAGGGAGGATTAGCAACGCACACAAGACACAAGAATCAGAGTGTCAACACGCACACAAGTCGCAACAAGAGCTCGCAACACAACTCAATGAGTTCACAACTCCACTAGAGCTCTATATGCTATCACAATGAAACAAATGCGCGGAATCGAGGTCTTGGTGCTTAGAAATGTTGTAGGAATGCTTGGTGTACTCCTCCATGCGCCTAGGGGTCCCTTTTATAGCCCCAAGGCAGCTAGGAGCCGTTGAGATCAATCCAGGAAGGCAAATCTTGCCTTCTGTCGCCTGGCGCACCGGACAGTCCGGTGCACACCGGACAGTGTCCGGTGCCTGATTTCCTTCCTTAATTGGCGCAGCCGACCGTTGGCAGCCAGAGAGCCGTTGGCGCACCGGACATGTCCGGTGCACACCGGACAGTCCGGTGCCCCCTTCTAGCCGTTGGCTCGGCCACGTGTCCCGCGCAGATCGCGCGGCCGACCGTTGGCCCGGCCGACCGTTGGCTCACCGGACAGTCCGGTGCACACCGGACAGTCCGGTGAATTATAGCCGTACGTCGCCGGTTAATTCCCGAGAGCGGCCACTTCGCTCGAACCAGCCTGGCGCACCGGACACTGTCCGGTGCACCACCGGACAGTCCGGTGCTCCCAGACTGAGCAGACTCTTGGCTGCTCGAGCCAAGACATTTTCAATTGGATTTTTCCTGTTTCCAGCACTTAGACACAATACATTAGTCCATAAAACAATGTACTAAGTCTGAGAAACATACCTTTATCCTTGGTTTGTACTTTGTCCACCATTTTACATTTAAGCACTTGTGTTAGACACTAAATCACCAAAATACTTAGAAATGGCCCAAGGGCACATTTCCCTTTCAACCATAACGAGCAAATCCAGCACCAACCCAATCATGCTTACCATCACCATCAAGAGGTGGAAGTTCTACCACCACCGCCTCCGCACCACCTAAATCCTCCGCGCCACAACCCCCCACCGCCAGCACCCAAACAAGAAGACTTCGCCGAGCCACCATAACATGGAGTCATCCACATGATCACTGGGGGATCCAATGTGGACTTCGACACCAAGCGACAGAAAAAGGACCACTATCAAAGTGTGAACCACGTTGCTCTCACTGGCCCAGTGGTGCAAATGAAGTGGTCCCATGTACTGCTCACCTTCGACGCCAGGGATGTCGACTTGCGCAGCGCTCCACACGCAGACGCCATGGTAATCAACTGCAGGGTAGCAGACTGGGATTTGCACAAAGTGCTGGTCGACAACGGCAGTCAGGCCGACATCATTTTTTGCACGCCTTAGATCGTATGGGAATCATCCATAGCCTCCTCAAACCTGCAGACAATCCCCTCTACGGATTCGGAGGCAAGGGCACATTCCCTGTTGGCAAGATAGAGCTCCCCTTGTCATTCGGTGTAGAGCCCAACGCGCGGAGTGAGCAAGTCATGTTCGACATTGTCGACATGGTCTACCTGTACAACGCCATTATGGGGCGTGGCTCGATCAACACATTTGAGTCGGCCATTCATGGGCTCTACCTCTACATGAAAATCCCAGGCCCACAGGGCGTGATCACTGTCTACGGCGACCAGCAGACAGCGTGCAACATTGAGAGAGACTTCGTTCCAGGACAACGAAACATTCACTGCCTCACAGCAGAGCGCGAAGGCTTCGAGAGCCAGCACCCAGTCAAAGGCAAAAAGTCAACGCTCAGCTACAGAGTAATGACGGGACGAAGACGGCAACCCTCGACCCAGCAACCCCAAAGCAAACAATCATAATTAGCGAAGACCTGACATCGCGAGACGAGGAAAAACTCCTTTCCTGTCTCACCCATAACTAGGATGTCTTCGCATGGTCCGCCCTCGATCTAGTTGGGGCCAGCCGCTCCATCATCGAGCACAGTTTGGGCATCGACCCCTCGATACGACCAAAAAAAGCAGCGACTGCGAAAAATGTCCGACAAAAAAACGGAGGCAGTCAAGGCCAAAGTGCATCACCTGTTGGAAGCCAGATTCATCGAACCAATCGCTTACCCAACATGGCTCGCCAATGTTGTAATGGTGCAGAAGAAGAGCGGCAAATGGCGCATGTGCATCGACTTCATGAGCCTCATTAAGGCGTGCCCCAAGGACAACTTCCCTCTACCGCGAATCGACAAAATTATCGATAGCGCAGCAGGTTGCGAAGTCATGTCCCTCCTAGATTGCTTCTCGGGCTACCACCGGATCTACATGAAAGAGGAGGACAAGGCCAGTACCATCTTCATCACACCCTTCAGCACGTACTGCTTCGTATGGATGCCTGAGGGACTCAAGAACGCATGCTCAACTTTTTCTCGCCTCACCAAGAAGGTCCTCGAAAACCAAGTAGGCCACAACATCTTCACCTATGTGGACGACATTCTTGTAGCAAGTAAAAGCAAAGAGGACCACCTGACCAACCTCGCAGAGACATTCGCCAACATGCGCGACGCAAGACTATGGCTCAACTCAGAGATGTGTGTCTTCGGGGTACGTCAGGGAAAAATACTTGGCTACTTGGTATCGCAGCGAGGGATGGAAGCCAACCCAACCAAAATCCAAGAAATTATGGACATGGCACCACCACAGTCTACCAAAGACGTCCAGCGACTAACAGGAAGACTGGCGACCCTGAATAGATTCATCACCGAGTCCGCCGAACGAAGCTTGCCTTTCCTTAGAACATTGTGTGGCGCGAAAGACTTCGTCTGGGGCCTAGAGCAGGCAGCGGCCTTCGAGTCGCTCAAACAACACCTATCAGACTTAGCAACCCTGACAAGTCTTGACCTCTCGCTCCCACTACTTCTCTACATCACGACTTCACACTGCACAGTCAGCGCAACGCTAGTCCAAGAGTAGGACAGAGATGACAAAAAACAACAGTGCCCGGTATACTATGTCTCCGAAGTCCTCACAACTTCCAAGTGCAACATGACTGAGCTCGAGAAGATTTCATATGCAGTGGTCATGGCTTCGCGCAAGCTGCGACACTACTTCGAGGCATTCAAAGTACGAGTCACTTCGGACAGGGGTCTGGGAGAACTGATCAGGAACCCGGAGGCATCCGCCAGAATTGCAAAATGGGCAGCGGAACTGTCAGGGTACAACATCACTTTTGACCCCAGAACAACAATCAAGTCGCAGGTCTTGGCAGACTTCATCGTCGACTGGACAGGACCCATGGGGCTGCAGCAAGAGCACTCAGAAACAATATGGACTATCCACTGTGATGGCGCATGGTGCCACGCGGGGGCAGGCGCCACAACGATCATCATATCACCCGTCGGAGTCAAATACAGATACGCCGCGCGCCTCAGCTTCGCGCTAGAGTCCGATAGGTGCACCAATAACATAGCAGAATACGAAGTTATCATCCTCGGTCTTCGCAAACTGCGAGCCCTTGGCGTCACCACATGCATCATTAGAACAGATTCCAAGGTCATCACCGGTCAGATCGAAAAGGAATACTCAGCCAAAGAGCCCATGCTGATGCTATACCTCACCGCTGTCCGTGGCCTCAAAAAGCAGTTCAAGGGCTTCACCCTGTAACATGTTGAGCAAAGCAAAAACAGAGGTCGATGCATTGGCCAAAGCAGCAGCCAAAGGCGAGGCCCTGCCCTCCGACGTGTTCTACCATGTCATCGGCACACCAGCCGTCCGTAATCCCGAAGGCTTGCAAATAACGCAAGACGTCGATGGCCACCGGATCGTAAACCTTATAATGGCCGAAGACTGGCGTGCCCCAATAACACTATACCTCCAGGGCCACTACCACCCATCTGATCGCAACGAGGCCAAAAGGCTGAAACACAGGAGCAGGGACTTCACAATAGTCGAGGGCCAACTTTACAAAAAGGGTATCAGCCAGCCTATGTTGAAATGCATAACTGAAACCGAAGGCCTAGAGATCCTCCGCGAAGTCCATGGCGGAGCCTGCGGGTCACACTCAGGACCAAGGGCCCTCGCAGCCAAGGTAATTCGTCAGAGATTCTATTGGCCCGCAATAATATGCACGACCAACTGAGTCACCAGATTATGCGAAGCATGCCAGAAATTCTCTCCTCGCTTAGGCGCCCCTTAGCAATTTACCAAGCTCATCGCCCATACCTGGCCACTTCAGCGATGGGGGTTGGACATTGTCGGACCACTGCCTACAGCACAAGGGAACCTAAAATTCACCTCCGTCTCCGTCGAATATTTTACCAAATGGATCGAGGGCAGAGCAGTCTCCACAATAACACGAAGACCGCACAGAAATTCTTCTGGTAGAACATCGTCTGCCGGTTCGGAGTCCCATCCGAGCTAACAGTCGACAACGACAAGCAGTTTGACAACCGGGACTTCCAAGAATTATGCAGTTCCATTGGCACCAAGGCAGTGTTCGCCTCTGTCTACCACCCACAGTCCAACGATGTCATCGAACGCGCCAACGGCAAGATCTTCAACGCTATCAAGAAAAGGCTCCTCGACGACAAAAAGGGCAAATGGGCAGACCAACTACCCGAAGTCATATGGGCGTTGAACACAACAGAATGCCGAGCAAACGGGTTCACACCCTTCCGCCTGATGTACGAATATGAGGCAATCACACCGCAAGAGTTAAAGCAGGGATCCCCACGAACAAACCAATTAGCCATCCCTGACGTCGACGAATCCACTTCCAAAGATCTTATCGACGGAGACCACGTCCTCGCCTTGCAGGCCCTGAACAAGTATTAAGCTCAGACTAAGGCATGGCGTGACAACAATGTCGTCCTAAGAGAATTCAACAAAGGGGACTTAGTACTCACAAGGACCATTAGAATAGAGTCCCGGGGCAAGCTAGAGCCAAAATGGGAAGGGTCATACATAGTCAAGACAAAAGCATCGCCAAACGCTTACAGGCTAGCCACATCATCTAGCGAAGACTTAGACCATTCTTGGAATATAGACAACCTACATAAATTCTTTATTTAAGATCCAAGGCCCAAGTGCCTTTGTAATTCTTCAAACAATGTCGCTCAGGCCCGCACTCTTTTCCTCCCGGGGCGTGAGGTTTTTAACGAGGCGTAGCCATGTAATATAATACCGAAAAGCTCCCACACAAACAATCCAGCC
Source organism: Zea mays (assembly GCF_902167145.1). Taxonomy (NCBI): domain Eukaryota; kingdom Viridiplantae; phylum Streptophyta; class Magnoliopsida; order Poales; family Poaceae; genus Zea; species Zea mays. Next base: position 21,850,247 of record NC_050099.1, on the reverse strand, counting down.
AGTATCATGGTCATGGGTGTCGAAAAAGACCGCGACAATGGTCTTCGACATTCGACGCACAAAACAGCCACCGCAAGAGGCAGCCTAGATTGCCCTCGCGTGCGACACGTCCGAGCAAAAGCCGTCTAAGGGTACAGCCGGGCATGCACAATAAGTCTGCGACAACACCCACAGGGTGCGAAGTCTTTTCTATAAGACACGTCCAAAGAAAAGTCGCCTAAGGGTGCAGCTGGGCATGTACAATAAGTGCGCGACAACACCCACAGGGTGCAAAGTCTTCTCTATAAGACACGTCCAAGCAATAGCCACCTAAGGGTGCAGCCGGGCATACACAATAAGTGTCCGACATCACCCACAGGGTGCAAAGTCTTTACTATAAGACACGTCAGAGCAAAAGTCGCCTAAGGGTGCAGCCAGGCACGCGCCAGAAGCGCACGACATCGCCCGCGCCAACACGATTACAAATCGAGACAATCTTACAATAAACGCAGCACACGATATGCCATCGTAGTTTACATACATAAAACGAAGGGCCCGTCGGTCACATCGCACAAGTAATACAAATCATATTTTGTCGCCCTCACTCTCTATTGCGAAGCGGGGGAGGGCATCGTTTTCACTCTATCGCAACACGAGAGCGAGGCTGGCAAAAATGCTACATCGGCTCCACCTTCGGAATAAGACCCGCCTCCTGGAAATTAAACAACATCATCCTCAACTCTTTGCCCAAAAATATTCCGTAAGTCCCCCTCCCCAATACACGTCCCGACAGTCGAGGACAGTAGATCGCGATGGCTATCCCGATCTAGTCGAAGATGGGATCACTCCATACCCATCCGGCGACGTCTCCCACTTCGCGACATCCCACCAACACTCTGCTTCGACACCACCTTTCACCTGTGGTGGTCTTCGGCTATCGCCCTGGCCGGGGGAGCAGACTCTTCGCGTGCATCAGATTGCAGCGGAGACTCTGATGCGGCCAAATCCAACGCAACAAAGTAGTCTAAATCTTCCTTAGAAGACTCCTCAATCCATGAAAGCGGGCTCCCAAAATCATCCCCGTCCGAGAACCATGACTCAGTTTCAGAACCCTCAGACACATTTCCATTAAAGGGTGTTGCATTCGCAGCCGCCAAAATACTAGTATCAACATCAGCGGGGGTTGCTTGGGCCCAGACGTCGAAACTGAGAGCACCTAGAGGGGGGGTGAATAGGTGATCCTGTAAAACTTAAACTTATAGCCACAAAAACTTGTTTGAGTGTTAGCACAATAATTGCCAAGTGGCTAGAGAAGAATCTCAACACAACACAATAACCACAAAGATATCAATCACAGAGATGGCACAGTGGTTATCCCGTGGTTCGGCCAAGACCAACGCTTGCCTACTCCACGTTGTGGCGTCCCAACGGACGAGGGTTGCAATCAACCCCTCTCAAGCGGTCCAAAGACCCACTTGAATACCACGGTGTTGCTTTGCTTTTCTTAATCCCGTTTGCGAGGAATCTCCACAGCTTGGAGCCTCTCGCCCTTACAAAAGATGTTCACAGAGAATCACGGAGCAAGGGAGGGATTAGCAACTCACACACGACACAAAGATCACAGCGAATACGCACACACAAGACCCAGACTTGAGCTCAAGAGACTAGCACACTAGAACGGAGCTCAAATCACTAGAATGTCGAACAAGTGCGCAAGATTGATGTGTGAGTGATCAAGAGTGCTCAAGGAATGCTTAGTATAATCCTCCATGCGCCTAGGGGTCCCTTTTATAGCCCCAAGGCAGCTAGGAGCCGTTGAGAGCAATCTGGGAAGGCAATTCTTGCCTTCTGTCGCGTGGTGCACCGGACAGTCCGGTGCACACCGGACAGTGTCCGGTGCCCGATTTCTTTCCTTTTTCAGCGAAGTCGACCGTTGGCAGCCAGAGAGCCGTTGGCGCACCGGACATGTCCGGTGCACACCGGACAGTCCGGTGCCCCCTTCTAGCCGTTGGCTCGGCCACGTGCCCCGCGCAGATCGCGCGGCCGACCGTTGGCCCGGCCGACCGTTGGCTCACCGGACAGTCCGGTGCACACCGGACAGTCCGGTGAATTATAGCTGTACGTCGCCGGTGAAATCCCGAGAGCGGCCACTTCGCTCGATCCAGTCTGGCGCACCGGACACTGTCCGGTGCACCACCGGACAGTCCGGTGCTCCCAGACTGAGCAGATTCTTGGCTGCTCGACCCAAGACATTTCCAATTGGATTTTTCCTGTTTCCAGCACTTAGACACAATACATTAGACCACAAAACAATGTACTTAGTCTGAGAAACATACCTTTATCCTTGGTTTGTACTTTGTCCACCATTTTACATTTAAGCACTTGTTTAGACACTAAATCACCAAAATACTTAGAAATGGCCCAAGGGCACATTTCCCTTTCAATCTCCCCCTTTTTGGTGATTTATGCCAACACAATATAAAGCAAGTAGAACAAATACAAACTTACTTCAAATAAGAACTCAAATTGTTTTGATTCAAATTTGACATATATGGATCACTTTTTGCCACCACTTGGTTTGTTTTTGCAAATCAAACTCAAATTTCTATCTCTAAAACACACATGTTAAGACATAAAGAGAGTCATTCCAAGAGAAATTGATTCAAGATTTCAAAAAAAAAAACTCCCCTTTTTCCCATAATCAGCACTTCTCCCCACAAGAAGCCAACTTTTGACAAGAGAGACAATAAAAGAGTTTTGACAAACCAAAAGCTCTATTCTACTATTTTCAAAATCTCTCAAGTGGTAGCTAATCCATTTATTGCTTTGGCCTTTATTTTCTCCCCCTTTGGCATCAAGCACCAAAACGGGATCAATCTTGGCCCTAGAACCCCATTGCCTCACCAAAATCTTCAATAAGAATACAAAGGCAATAAGAGTACATGAGATGAACTTGGAATAAGTTACCCTCTCATCGGAGTGCAGTGGAAGTCTTTCATGGTCCAAGTCCACCTTTTCCCTTTCAAACCTCCTTTGAGACTAAAACAAGCAAACTCAAGCACATGGTTAGTCTCAAAGGGTCAAGTTGTAGCACAGCTCCCCCTTAATATGTGCATCACTTGCAAAAAGGACTTGTGAGGTCCGGGGAGTGTTTGTACAACTTGAGCACCATAAGTAAGCAACGAGATGCATAAGGAACATGATCAAAAAGGAATAAACACATGTATGCTACAAATCAATCCAAGTTCCGCGAATCTAAGACATTTAGCTCACTACGCAGCCTGCAAAAGGTCTTCTCATCTAGAGGCTTGGTAAAGATATCGGCTAGCTGGTTCTCGGTGCTAACATAAAACACTTCGATATCTCCCTTTTGCTGGTGGTCTCTCAAAAAGTGATGCCGGATGTCTATGTGCTTTGTGCGGCTGTGCTCAACAGGATTTTCCGCCATGCGGATAGCACTCTCATTATCACATAGGAGTGGGACTTTGCTCAGATTGTAGCCAAAGTCCCTGAGGGTTTGCCTCATCCAAAGTAGTTGCGCGCAACACTGTCCTGCGGCAACATACTCGGCCTCAGCGGTGGATAGGGTAACGGAGGTTTGTTTCTTAGAATTCCATGACATCAGGGACCTTCCTTAGAATTGGCACGTCCCCGATGTACTCTTCCTATCGACCTTACATCCAGCATAGTCGGAATCTGAATATCCAATCAAGTCAAAGGTAGACCCCTTTGGATACCAGAGCCCGAAGCAAGGCGTAGCAACTAAATATCTAAGGATTCGCTTCACTGCCACTAAGTGACACTCCTTAGGACCGGATTGAAATCTAGTACACATGCATACGCTTAGCATAATATCCGGTCTACTAGCACATAAATAAAGTAATGACCCTATCATTGACCGGTATGCCTTTTGATCAACGGACTTACCTCCTTTGTTGAGATCAGTGTGTCCGTCGGTTCCCATCGGAGTCTTTGCGGGCTTGGCATCCTTCATCCCAAACCGCTTCAGTAAGTCTTGCGTGTACTTTGTTTGAGAGATGAAGGTGCCGTCCTTGAGTTGCTTCACTTGGAACCCAAGGAAGTAGTTCAACTCGCCCATCATCGACATCTCGAATTTCTGCGTCATCACCCTGCTAAACTCTTCACAAGACTTTTTATTAGTAGACCCAAATATTATGTCATCGACATAAATTTGGCACACAAAAAGATCACCATCACAAGTCTTAGTAAAGAGAGTTGGATCGGCTTTCCCAACCTTGAAAGCATTAGCAATTAGAAAGTCTCTAAGGCATTCATACCATGCTCTTGGGGCTTGCTTAAGTCCATAGAGCGCCTTAGAGAGCTTACACACGTGGTCGGGGTACCGTTCATCCTCGAAGCCAGGGGGTTGCTCTACGTACACCTCCTCCTTGATTGGCCCGTTGAGGAAAGCGCTCTTCACATCCATTTGGAACAACCTGAAAGAATGGTGAGCGGCATATGCTAGCAAAATACGAATGGACTCTAGCCTAGCCACAGGAGCAAAAGTCTCCTCAAAGTCCAAACCTGCGACTTGGGCATTACCTTTTGCCACAAGTCGAGCCTTGTTCCTTGTCACCACTCCGTGCTCGTCTTGTTTGTTGCGGAACACCCACTTGGTTCCCACAACATTTTGCTTAGGACGAGGCACCAGCGTCCAAACTTCATTCCTCTTGAAGTTGTTGAGCTCCTCTTGCATGGCCAACACCCAGTCCGGATCTAGCAAAGCCTCTTCTACCCTGAAAGGCTCAATAGAAGAGACAAAGGAGTAATGCTCGCAAAAATTAACTAATCGAGATCGAGTAGTTACTCCCTTGCTAATATCACCCAGAATTTGGTCGACAGGATGATCCCTTTGAATCATCGCTCGAACTTGGGTTGGAGGTGCCGGTTGCGCTTCTTCCTCCATCACATGATCATCTTGTGCTCCCCTTGATCACACGCCTCCTGTTGATGAACCTGTTCATCGTCTTGAGTTGGGGGATGCACCGTTGTTGAGGAAAAAGGTTGATCTTGTTCATCTTGTTCCTGTGGCCGCACTTCTCCAATCGCCATGGTGCGTATTGCGGTCGTTGGAACGTCTTCTTCATCTACATCATCAAGATCAACAACTTGCTCTCTTGGAGAGCCATTAGTCTCATCAAATACAACGTCGCTAGAGACTTCAACCAAACCCGATGATTTGTTGAAGACTCTATACGCCTTTGTATTTGAGTCGTAACCTAACAAAAACCCTTCTACAGCTTTGGGAGCAAACTTAGAATTTCTACCCTTCTTCACTAGAATGTAGCATTTGCTCCCAAATACACGAAAGTAAGATACATTGGGTTTGTTACCGGTTAGTAGCTCATACGACGTCTTCTTGAGTAGGCGATGAAGGTAGACCCTGTTGATGGCATGACAAGCCGTGTTCACGGCTTCCGACCAAAAGCACTCGGGGTCTTGAACTCTCCAAGCATCGTCCTCGCCATATCGATGAGTGTCCTGTTCTTCCTCTCTACTACACCGTTTTGCTGTGGTGTGTAGGGAGCGGAGAACTCGTGCTTAATCCCTTCCTCCTCAAGGAACTCTTCCACTTGAAGATTCTTGAACTCGGACCCGTTGTCGCTTCTTATCTTCTTTACTTTGAGCTCAAACTCATTTTGAGCTCTCCTGAGAAAGCGCTTGAGGGTCCCTTGGGTTTCAGATTTATCCTGCAAAAAGAATACCCAAGTGAAGCGGGAAAAATCATCAACTATAACAAGACCATACTTACTTCCTCCTATACTTAGATAGGCTACGGGTCCGAAGAGGTCCATATGAAGCATCTCCAAAGGTCTTGATGTGGTCATCACATTTTTGGTGTGATGAGAGCCTCCCACTTGTTTACCTGCTTGACAAGCTGCACAAGGTCTATCTTTTTCGAAATGCACATTAGTCAAACCTATCACGTGTTCTCCCTTTAGAAGCTTGTGAAGGTTCTTCATCCCCACATGTGCTAAACGGCGATGCCACAGCCAGCCCATGCAAGTCTTAGCAATTAAGCATGCATCTAGACCGGCCTCCTCTTTTGCAAAATCAACTAAATAAAGTTTGCCGTCTAATACACCCTTAAAAGCTAGTGAACCATCACTTCTTCTAAAGACAGACACATCTATATTTGTGAAAAGACAATTATATCCCATATTGCATAATTGACTAACAGATAACAAATTATATCCAAGAGACTCAACTAAAAACACATTAGATATAGAGTGCTCGGATGAAATAGCAATTTTACCTAACCCTTTTACCTTGCCTTGATTCCCATCACCGAATATTATTGAATCTTGGGAATCCTTGTTTTTGACGTAGGAGGTGAACATTTTCTTCTCCCCCGTCATATGGTTTGTGCATCCGCTGTCGATAATCCAGCTTGAACCCCCGGATGCATAAACCTGCAAGGCAAATTTAGGCTTGGGTCTTAGGTACCCAACTCATGTTTGGTCCTACAAGGTTAGCACAAATATCCTTAGGGACCCAAATGCAAGTTTTGTCTCCCTTGCATCTTGCCCCTAATTTTTTAGCAACTATCTTCCTATCCTTTCTACAAATAGCAAAGGAAGCATTTAAAGCATGATATATTGTAGAAGGTTCATTAACTTTCCTAGGAACATTAACAACATTTCTCCTAGGCATATTATGAACAACATTTCTCCTACCAACATTTCTATCATGCACATAAGAAGAACTAGAAGCAAACATGGCATGAGAATCAAAAGCATCATATGCATTACAATTCCTATAAGCATTTCTAGATTGTCTCCCATCATGGTACATAAAGGCATGGTTCTTTTGCACACTACTAGCCATAGGGGCCTTCCCTTTCTCCTTGGCGGAGATGGGAGCCTTATGGCTTGTCAAGTTCTTGGCTTCCCTCTTGAAGCCAAGACCATCCTTAATTGAGGGATGTCTTCCAATTGTGTAGGCATCCCTTGCAAATTTTAACTTATCAAATTCACTTTTGCTAGTCTTAAGTTGGGCATTAAGACTAGCCAATTCATCATTAAGTTTGGAAATTGAAACTAGGTGTTCACTACAAGCATTAATGTCAAAATCTTTACACCTAGTGCAAATCACAACATGTTCTACACAAGATGTTAATTTACTAGATTTTTCTAGCTTAGCATTTAAATCATCATTTATGCTTTTTAAACTAGAAATTGAATCATGACATGTAGACAACTCACAAGAAAGCATTTCATTTCTCTTAATCTCTAAAGCAAGTGATTTTTGTGCTTCTACAAACTTATCATGTTCTTCATATAAAAGGTCCTCTTGCTTTTCTAATAGCCTATTCTTATCATTCAAGGCATCAATCAATTCATTTATCTTATCTATCTTAGATCTATCTAAGCCCTTGAATAAGCATGAATAGTCTATGTCATCATCATCACTAGACTCATTCTCACTAGAAGAAGCATAAGTAGAGTTTCGAGTACTTACTTTCTTCTCCTTAGCCATGAGGCATGTGTGACGCTCGTTGGGGAAGAGGGATGACTTGTTGAAGGTGAGAGCACCTAGAGGGGGGGTGAATAGGTGATCCTGTAAAAACTTAAACTTATAGCCACCAAAAACTTGTTAAGTGTTAGCACAATGATTGCCAAGTGGCTAGAAAGGAGTCTCAACAAAACACAATACCACAAAAGATCAATCACAGAGATGACACAGTGGTTTATCCCGTGGTTCGGCCAAGACCAACGCTTGCCTACTCCACGTTGTGGCGTCCCAACGGACGAGGGTTGCAATCAACCCCTCTCAAGCGGTCCAAAGACCCACTTGAATACCACGGTGTTTTGCTTGCTTCTTCTCAATCCCGTTTGCGAGGAATCTCCACAACTTGGAGCCTCTCGCCCTTACAATTGAAGTTCACAAAGAAACACACAGCAAGGGGGAATGAGCAACGCACACAAGACTTCAAAAGATCAGAGCAACAACACGCACACAAGTCGCAACAAGAGCTCGCAACACAACTCAAAGAGTTCGCAACTCAACAAGAGCTCTAGATGCTATCACAATGAAACGAATGCGTGAGATCGATGTCTTGGTGCTTAGGAATGTTGTAGGAATGCTTGGTATTCTCCTCCATGCGCCTAGGGGTCCCTTTTATAGCCCCAAGGCAGCTAGGAGCCATTGAGAACAAATCTGGAAGGCCATCCTTGCCTTCTGTTATCGGGCGCACCGGACAGTCCGGTGCACACCGGACAGTGTCCGGTGCCCGATTCCTTTCCTTAAATGGCGAAGCCGACCGTTGCAGATCTGGGAGCCGTTGGCACACCGGACATGTCCGGTGCACACCGGACAGTCTGGTGCCCCCTTCCGACCGTTGGCTTGGCCACGTGTCGCGCGCAGAATCCGCGGCCGACCGTTGGCCCGGCCGACCGTTGGCTCACCGGACAGTCCGGTGCACACCGGACAGTCCGGTGAATTTTAGCCGTACGCCGTCAGCAAATTCCCGAGAGCGGCCTCTTCGGCCGAGGCAGCCTGGCGCACCGGACACTGTCCGGTGCACCACCGGACAGTCCGGTGCTCCAGACTGAAGCAGCCTTCTGGCTGTACACAGCCAACTCTTTTCTTTTCTTTTTCTTCCTGTTTCCAATACTTAGACAAGTATATTAGTACACAAAACCAATGTACTAAGACTTAGAAACATACCTTTGCTCTTGATTTGCACTTTATTCATCCATGGCATAAATTCACATTTAAGCACTTGAGTTGGCACTTAATCACCAAAATACTTAGAAATGGCCCAAGGGCACATTTCCCTTTCAATCTCCCCCTTTTTGGTGATTTATGCCAACACAACATAAAGCAACTAGAACAAGTGCAAAATCACTTCAAATAAAACTCAAATTGATTTTGATTCAATTTTGGCATATATGGATCATCCTTTGCCACCACTTGGTTTGTTTTTTGCAAATCAAACTCAAATCCCTATCTCTAAGTCAAACACACATGTTGAAGCATATAGAGAGTTATCCCAAAAGAGATTTATCAAATATTTCAAAAACTCCCCCTTTTTTTCATAATCAACACTTCTCCCCACAAGAGGCCAACTTTTGACAAAAGAGACAATACAAGAGTTTTGACAAACCAAAAGCTCTATTCTACTATTTTCAAAGTTTCTCAAGTGGTAGCTGATCCATCTATTGCTTTGGCCTTTATTTTCTCCCCCTTTGGCATCAAGCACCAAAACGGGATCAATCTTGGCCCCATAACCCCATTGCCTCACCAAAATCTTCAATTAAGAGCAAATAGGCAATAAGAGTTAATGAGATGAACTTGGAATAAGTTACCCTCTCATCGGAGTGCAGTGGAAGTCTTTCATGGTCCAAGTCCACCTTTTCCCTTTTAATTCTCCTTTGAGACTAAAACAAGCAAACTCAAGCATACGGTTAGTCTCAAAGGGTCAAGTTGTAACACATCTCCCCCTAAAACTGTGCATCACTTTGCAACGGACTTGTGAGGTCCAGGGAGTGTTTGTACAACTTGAGCACCACAATAAGCAACAAAATGCAGAATGAACTTGATCAAAGGCATAAACACATGTATGCTACAATTCAATCCAAGTTCCGCGAATCTAAGACATTTAGCTCACTACGCAGCCTGCAAAAGGTCTTCTCATCTAGAGGCTTGGTAAAGATATCGGCTAGCTGGTTCTCGGTGCTAACATGAAACACTTCGATATCTCCCTTTTGCTGGTGGTCTCTCAAAAAGTGATGCCGGATGTCTATGTGCTTTGTGCGGCTGTGTTCAACAGGATTTTCCGCCATGCGGATAGCACTCTCATTGTCACATAGGAGTGGGACTTTGCTCAGATTGTAGCCAAAGTCCCTGAGGGTTTGCCTCATCCAGAGTAGTTGCGCGCAACACTGTCCTGCGGCAACATACTCGGCCTCAGCGGTGGATAGGGCAACGGAGGTTTGTTTCTTAGAGTTCCACGACACCAGGGACCTTCCTAAGAATTGGCACGTCCCTGATGTACTCTTCCTATCGACCTTACATCCAGCATAGTCGGAGTCTGAGTATCCAACCAAGTCAAAGGTAGACCCCTTTGGATACCAGAGCCCGAAGCAAGGCGTAGCGACTAAATATCTCAGAATTCGCTTCACCGCCACTAGGTGACACTCCTTAGGATCGGATTGAAATCTAGCACACATGCATACGCTAAGCATAATGTCCGGTCTACTAGCACATAAATAAAGTAAAGACCCTATCATTGACCGGTATGCTTTTTGATCAATGGACTTACCTCCTTTGTTGAGGTCGGTGTGTCCGTCGGTTCCCATCGGAGTCTTTGCGGGCTTGGCGTCCTTCATCCCAAACCGCTTTAGCAGATCTTGCGTGTACTTTGTTTGGGAGATGAAGGTGCCGTCCTTGAGTTGCTTCACTTGGAACCCAAGGAAGTAGTTCAACTCGCCCATCATCGACATCTCGAATTTCTGCGTCATCACCCTGCTAAACTCTTCACAAGACTTTTGGTTAGTAGAACCAAATATTATGTCATCGACATAAATTTGGCACACAAACAAATCACCATCACATGTCTTAGTGAACAGAGTTGGATCGGCTTTCCCAACCTTGAAAGCATTAGCAAGTAAAAAGTCTCTAAGGCATTCATACCATGCTCTTGGGGCTTGCTTAAGTCCATAGAGCGCCTTAGAGAGCTTACACACGTGGTCGGGGTACCGTTCATCCTCGAAGCCAGGGGGTTGCTCCACGTACACCTCCTCCTTGATTGGCCCGTTGAGGAAAGCGCTCTTCACATCCATTTGGAACAACCTGAAAGAATGGTGAGCGGCATATGCTAGCAAGATACGAATTGATTCTAGCCTAGCCACAGGAGCAAACGTCTCCTCAAAGTCCAAACCTGCGACTTGGGCATAACATTTTGCCACAAGTCGAGCCTTGTTCCTCGTCACCACCCCGTGCTCGTCCTGTTTGTTGCGGAACACCCACTTGGTTCCCACAACATTTTGCTTGGGACGAGGCACCAGTGTCCAAACTTCATTGCACTTGAAGTTGTTGAGCTCCTCCTGCATGGCCAACACCCAGTCCGGATCTAGCAAGGCCTCCTCTACCCTGAAAGGCTCAATAGAAGAGACAAAGGAGTAATGCTCACAAAAATTAACTAATCTAGATCGAGTAGTTACTCCCTTACTAATGTCACCCAAAATTTGGTCGACAGGATGATCCCTTTGAATCACCGCTCGGACTTGGGTTGGAGGTGCCGGTTGCGCATCTTCCTCCATCACATGATCATCTTGTGCTCCCCCTTGATCACACGCCTCCTGTTGATGAACCTGTTCATCGTCTTGAGTTGGGGGTTGCACCAAAGTTGAGGAAGAAGGTTGATCTTGCTCCAATTGTTCCTGTGGTCGCACATCACCAATCGCCATGGTGCGCATAGCGGCCGTTGGAACGTCTTCTTCATCTACATCATCAGGATCAACAACTTGCTCTCTTGGAGAGCCATTAGTCTCATCAAATACAACGTCGCTAGAGACTTCAACCAAACCCGATGATTTGTTGAAAACTCTATACGCCTTTGTATTTGAGTCATAACCTAACAAAAACCCTTCTACAGCTTTGGGAGCAAATTTAGAATTTCTACCCTTCTTCACTAGAATGTAGCACTTGCTCCCAAATACACGAAAGTACGATACATTGGGTTTGTTACCGGTTAGAAGCTCATATGACGTCTTCTTGAGGAGGCGGTGAAGGTAGACCCTTTTGATGGCGTGGCAAGCCGTGTTCACGGCTTCCGACCAAAAACGCTCGGGGGTCTTGAATTCTCCAAGCATAGTCCTCGCCATGTCGATTAGCGTCCTGTTCTTCCTCTCTACCACACCATTTTGCTGTGGTGTGTAGGGAGCGGAGAACTCGTGCTTGATCCCTTCCTCCTCAAGGAACTCCTCCACTTGAAGGTTCTTGAACTCCGACCCGTTGTCGCTCCTTATCTTCTTCACCTTGAGCTCAAACTCATTTTGAGCTCTCCTGAGGAAGCGCTTGAGGGTCCCTTGGGTTTCAGACTTATCCTGCAAAAAGAACACCCAAGTGAAGCGGGAAAAGTCATCAACAATAACTAGACCATACTTACTTCCCCCTATGCTCAGATAGGCGACGGGTCCGAAGAGGTCCATATGCAGCAACTTCAGGGGTCTTGAAGTGGTCATCACATTCTTGCTGTGATGCGCTCCTCCCACCTGTTTCCCTGCTTGACAAGCTGCACAAGGTCTATCTTTTTCGAAATGAACATTGGTTAGACCTATCACATGTTCTCCCTTTAGAAGCTTGTGAAGGTTCTTCATCCCCACATGTGCTAAGCGGCGATGCCACAGCCAGCCCATGCAAGTCTTAGCCATTAAGCATGCATCTAGACCGGCCTCTTCTTTTGCAAAATCAACTAAATAAAGTTTGTCGTCTAATACACCCTTAAAAGCTAGTGAACCATCACATCTTCTAAAGACAGACACATCTATATTTGTAAATAGACAGTTATATCCCATATGACATAATTGACTAACAGATAGCAAGTTATATCCAAGACTCTCCACTAGAAACACATTAGAGATAGAATGCTCATTGGAGATTGCAATTTTACCTAGCCCTTTTACCTTGCCCTGATTCCCGTCACCGAATATAATTGAATCTTGGGAATCCTTATTCTTGACGTAGGAGGTGAACATCTTCTTCTCCCCCGTCATATGGTTTGTGCATCCGCTGTCGATAATCCAGCTTGAACCCCCGGATGCATAAACCTGCAAGGCAAATTTAGGCTTGGGACTTAGGTACCCAACTCTTGTTGGGTCCTACAAGGTTAGTGCAAATATCCTTAGGGACCCAAATGCAAGTTTTGTCTCCCTTGCATTTTGCCCCTAACTTCCTAGCAACTATCTTCCTATCCTTTCTACAAATAGCAAAGGAAGCATTTAGGGCATGATAAATTGTAGAAGGTCCATGAACTTTCCTATGAGTATTAACAACATTTCTCCTAGGCATATTGTGAATAACATTTCTTCTACCAACCTTTCTATCATGCACAACATGAGAACTAGAAGCAGTCATAGCATAAGAATCATAAGCATGTGAAAAAGCATCATAACTTCTAAAGGCATTTCTGGAATTTTTCCTATCATGATACAAAAAGGCATGGTTCTTTTTAGCACTAGTAGCCATAGGGGCCTTCCCTTTCTCCTTAGCGGGAATGGGAGCCTTATGGCTTGTTAAGTTCTTAGCTTCCCTTTTGAAGCCAAGTCCATCCTTAATTGAGGGGTGTCTACCAATCGTGTAGGCATCCCTTGCAAATTTTAGCTTATTAAACTCGCTTTTGCTAGCCTTAAGTTGAGCATTAAGACTAGCCACTTCATTATTCAATTTAGAAATTGAAACTAGATGCTTACTACAAGCATCAACATTAAGATCTTCACACCTAGTGCAAGTTTCAACAATTTCTACACAAGATGTTGATTTACTAGCTACTTCTAGTTTAGCATTTAAGTCATCATTAACACTCTTTAAAGTAGCAATGTTTTCATGACAAGAAGATAATTCACTAGAAAGCACTTCATTTCTTTTAACTTCTAAAGCATAGGATTTTTGTGCCTCTACAAACTTATCATGTTCATCATACAACAAATCCTCTTGCTTTTCTAAAAGCCTATCCTTTTCATTCAAGGCATCAATCAATTCATTGATTTTATCAATTTTATTTCTATCCAATCCCTTGAACAAACTAGAGTAATCTATTTCATCATCACTAGACTCATCGTCACTAGAAGAATCATAAGTGACATCATTACGAGTGATTACCTTCTTCTCTCTTGCCATGAGGCAAGTGTGACGCTCGTTGGGTAAGAGGGATGACTTGTTGAAGGCAGTGGCGGCGAGTCTCTCATTGTCGGAGTCAGACGAGGAGCAGTCCGAATCCCACTCCTTGCCAAGATGAGCCTCGCCCTTTGCCTTCTTATAATTCTTCTTCTTCTCCCTCTTGTTCCCTTGGTCCTGATCACTATCATTGTCGGGACAGTTAGCAATAAAATGACCAAGCTTACCGCATTTGAAGCACGAACGCTTCCCCTTGGCTTTGGTCTTGCTTGGCTGTCCCTTGCGACCTTTAAGCGCCGTCTTGAATCTTTTGATGATGAGGGCCATCTCTTCATCATTAAGTCCGGCCGCCTCAATTTGTGCCACCCTGCTAGGTAGCGCCTCCTTGCTTCTTGTTGCCTTGAGAGCAAGGGGTTGAGGCTCGTTGATCGGTCCATTCAAGGCGTCGTCCACGTATCTTGCCTCCTTGATCATCATCCGCCCGCTTACGAATTTTCCGAGTACCTCCTCGGGCGTCATCTTCGTGTACCTGGGATTCTCACGAATATTGTTCACGAGATGAGGATCAAGAACGGTAAATGACCTTAGCATTAGGCGGACGACGTCGTGATCCGTCCATCGCGTGCTTCCGTAGCTCCTTATTTTGTTGATAAGGATCTTGAGCTGGTTGTATGTTTGCGTCGGCTCCTCGCCCCTTATCATCGCGAATCGTCCGAGCTCGCCCTCCACCAACTCCATCTTGGTGAGTAAGGTGACATCATTCCCCTCATGAGAGATCTTGAGGGTGTCCCAAATCTGCTTGGCATTGTCCAAGCCGCTCACCTTGTGATACTCGTCCCTGCACAAAGAGGCTAGCAACACAGTAGTAGCTTGTGCATTTTTATGGATCTGTTCATTAATAAACGAAGGACTATCCGAGCTATCAAATCTCATTCCACTTTCCACAATCTCCCAAATGCTTGGATGGAGAGAAAATAGGTGTGTACGCATTTTGTGACTCCAAAATCCGTAGTCCTCTCCATCAAAGTGAGGAGGCTTGCCAAGTGGAATGGGGAGCAAATGAGCATTTGAGCTGTGCGGAATGCGCGAATAATCAAAAGAAAAGTTTGAGTTAACCGTCTTTTGTTTGTCGTAGTCGTCGTCCTTGTGGGAAGAGGTAGACTCGTCGCTGTCGTAGTAGACGATCTCCTTGATACGTCTTGTCTTCTTCTTCTTCCCATCTTTACGTCTGTGGCCCGAGCCAGAGTCGTTGGATTTGTCATCTTTTGGCTCGTTGACGAAGGACTCCTTTTCCTTGTCGTTGATCACGATTCCCTTCCCCTTAGGATCCATCTCTTCGGGCGGTTAGTCCCTTTCTTGAAGAGAACGGCTTTGATACCAATTGAGAGCACCTAGAGGGGGGGTGAATAGGTGATCCTGTAAAAACTTAAACTTATAGCCACCAAAAACTTGTTAAGTGTTAGCACAATGATTGCCAAGTGGCTAGAAAGGAGTCTCAACAAAACACAATACCACAAAAGATCAATCACAGAGATGACACAGTGGTTTATCCCGTGGTTCGGCCAAGACCAACGCTTGCCTACTCCACGTTGTGGCGTCCCAACGGACGAGGGTTGCAATCAACCCCTCTCAAGCGGTCCAAAGACCCACTTGAATACCACGGTGTTTTGCTTGCTTCTTCTCAATCCCGTTTGCGAGGAATCTCCACAACTTGGAGCCTCTCGCCCTTACAATTGAAGTTCACAAAGAAACACAGAGCAAGGGGGAATGAGCAACGCACACAAGACTTCAAAAGATCAGAGCAACAACACGCACACAAGTCGCAACAAGAGCTCGCAACACAACTCAAAGAGTTCGCAACTCAACAAGAGCTCTAGATGCTATCACAATGAAATGAATGCGTGAGATCGATGTCTTGGTGCTTAGGAATGTTGTAGGAATGCTTGGTATTCTCCTCCATGCGCCTAGGGGTCCCTTTTATAGCCCCAAGGCAGCTAGGAGCCGTTGAGAACAAATCTGGAAGGCCATCCTTGCCTTCTGTTATCGGGCGCACCGGACAGTCCGGTGCACACCGGACAGTGTCCGGTGCCCGATTCCTTTCCTTAAATGGCGAAGCCGACCGTTGCAGATCTGGGAGCCGTTGGCGCACCGGACATGTCCGGTGCACACCGGACAGTCCGGTGCCCCCTTCCGACCGTTGGCTTGGCCACGTGTCGCGCGCAGAATCCGCGGCCGACCGTTGGCCCGGCCGACCGTTGGCTCACCGGACAGTCCGGTGCACACCGGACAGTCCGGTGAATTTTAGCCGTACGCCGTCAGCAAATTCCCGAGAGCGGCCTCTTCGGCCGAGGCAGCCTGGCGCACCGGACACTGTCCGGTGCACCACCGGACAGTCCGGTGCTCCAGACCGAAGCAGCCTTCTGGCTGTACACAGCCAACTCTTTTCTTTTCTTTTTCTTCCTGTTTCCAATACTTAGACAAGTATATTAGTACACAAAACCAATGTACTAAGACTTAGAAACATACCTTTGCTCTTGATTTGCACTTTATTCATCCATGGCATAAATTCACATTTAAGCACTTGAGTTGGCACTTAATCACCAAAATACTTAGAAATGGCCCAAGGGCACATTTCCCTTTCAGAAGGCGGTGGCGGCGAGTCCTTCATTGTCGGAGTCGGAAGAGGAGCAATCCGAATCCCATTCCTTTCCAAGATGTGCCTCGCCCTTTGCCTTCTTATAGTTCTTCTTCTTCTCTCTCTTGTTCCCTTGATCCTGATCACTATCATTGTCGGGACAGTTAGCAATAAAATGACCAAGCTTACCGCATTTGAAGCATGAGCGCTTTCCCTTGGTCTTGGTCTTGCTTGGCTGTCCCTTGTGACCCTTTAGCGCCGTCTTGAATCTTTTGATGATGAGGGCCATCTCTTCATCATTAAGTCCGGCCGCCTCAATTTGTGCCACCTTGCTAGGTAGCGCCTCCTTGCTCCTTGTTGCCTTGAGAGCAATGGGTTGAGGCTCATGGATTGGACCATTCAACGCGTCGTCTACGTACCTCGCCTCCTTGATCATCATTCGCCCGCTTACAAATTTTCCAAGGACTTCTTCGGGCGACATTTTGGTGTACCTGGGATTCTCACGAATATTATTCACCAAATGAGGATCAAGAACGGTGAAGGACCTTAGCATTAGGCGGACAACGTCGTGGTCCGTCCATCGCGTGCTTCCGTAGCTCCTTATTTTGTTGATAAGGGTCTTGAGCCGGTTGTATGTTTGGGTTGGCTCCTCACCCCTTATCATTGCGAATCTTCCAAGCTCTCCCTCTACCAACTCCATCTTGGTGAGCAAGGTGACGTTGTTCCCCTCATGAGAGATCTTGAGGGTGTCCCAGATCTGCTTGGCATTGTCCAAGCCGCTCACCTTGTGATACTCGTCCCTGCACAAAGAGGCTAGCAACACAGTAGTAGCTTGTGCATTTTTATGAATCTGTTCATTAATAAACACAGGGCTATCCGAGCTATCAAATTTCATTCCACTTTCCACAATCTCCCATATGCTTGGATGGAGAGAAAACAGGTGACTACGCATTTTGTGGCTCCAAAATCCGTAGTCCTCTCCATCAAAATGAGGAGGTTTGCCAAGTGGAATGGAGAGCAAATGAGCATTTGTACTTTGCGGAATGCGAGAGTAGTCAAAAGAAAAGTTCGAATTAACCGTCTTTCTTTTGTCGTAGTCGTTGTCGTCGTTGTCCTTTTGGGAAGAAGAGGACTCGTCGCTGTCGTCGTAGTAGACGATCTCCTTGATGCGCCTTGTCTTCTTCTTCTTCCCATCTTTGCGTTTGTGGCCAGAGCCCGAGTCGGTAGGCTTGTCATCTTTGGGCTCGTTGACGAAAGGCTCCTTTTCCTTATCGTTGACCACCATCCCTTTGCCCCTAGGATCCATCTCTTCGGGCAATTAGTCCCTTTCTTGAAGAGAACGGCTTCGATACCAATTGAGAGCACCTAGAGGGGGGGTGAATAGGTGATCCTGTAAAACTTAAACTTATAGCCACAAAAACTTGTTTGAGTGTTAGCACAATAATTGCCAAGTGGCTAGAGAAGAATCTCAACACAACACAATAACCACAAAGATATCAATCACAGAGATGGCACAGTGGTTATCCCGTGGTTCGGCCAAGACCAACGCTTGCCTACTCCACGTTGTGGTGTCCCAACGGACGAGGGTTGCAATCAACCCCTCTCAAGCGGTCCAAAGACCCACTTGAATACCACGGTGTTGCTTTGCTTTTCTTAATCCCGTTTGCGAGGAATCTCCACAGCTTGGAGCCTCTCGCCCTTACAAAAGATGTTCACAGAGAATCACGGAGCAAGGGAGGGATTAGCAACTCACACACGACACAAAGATCACAGCGAATACGCACACACAAGACCCAGACTTGAGCTCAAGAGACTAGCACACTAGAACGGAGCTCAAATCACTAGAATGTCGAACAAGTGCGCAAGATTGATGTGTGAGTGATCAAGAGTGCTCAAGGAATGCTTAGTATAATCCTCCATGCGCCTAGGGGTCCCTTTTATAGCCCCAAGGCAGCTAGGAGCCATTGAGAGCAATCTGGGAAGGCAATTCTTGCCTTCTGTCGCGTGGTGCACCGGACAGTCCGGTGCACACCGGACAGTGTCCGGTGCCCGATTTCTTTCCTTTTTTCAGCGAAGTCGACCGTTGGCAGCCAGAGAGCCGTTGGCGCACCGGACATGTCCGGTGCACACCGGACAGTCCGGTGCCCCCTTCTAGTCGTTGGCTCGGCCACGTGTCCCGCGCAGATCGCGCGGCCGACCGTTGGCCCGGCCGACCGTTGGCTCACCGGACAGTCCGGTGCACACCGGACAGTCCGGTGAATTATAGTCGTACGTCGTAGGTGAAATCCCGAGAGCGGCCACTTCGCTCGATCCAGTCTGGCGCACCGGACACTGTCCGGTGCACCACTGGACAGTCCGGTGCTCCCAGACTGAGCAGATTCTTGGCTGCTCGACCCAAGACATTTCCAATTGGATTTTTCCTGTTTCCAGCACTTAGACACAATACATTAGTCCACAAAACAATGTACTTAGTCTGAGAAACATACCTTTATCCTTGGTTTGTACTTTGTCCACCATTTTACATTTAAGCACTTGTTTAGACACTAAATCACCAAAATACTTAGAAATGGCCCAAGGGCACATTTCCCTTTCAGAAACCTGCGCAACAACCGACCTTCAGTATCACAAAAAGAAGCCCAAAACCCAACAACCCTAACACAACCCTGCCACCTGTGGAGGAGCAGCCGCCGCTGCAGAGTCTTTGCTAACCGGAGCAGCCGCCGCTGCAGAATCTTTGCTAGGGCCAGCTTGAGGTGCTGAGTGCTCTTCAGCCCCTGTCTCCACGCCCCCGCCTGGGTCATCGAGCTTTCAAGGCCGCCAAAGTCCTCAACTTCCTCATCATTCATCATCTACGAAGAAAACAAAAACTTTAAAAAATGAATGGTGAAAAAACGCATAGAAACAACAATACCTGCGCCAACGCTCGGTCAGCCCTCTCCCGGACAGTGTGGCGACCATGAGGGCCCCACATCCTGTCGTAAAGCGCCCCCACGGACCGCTTTAGCACCTTGTCTCCAACCTAGAAGATTCCACGGTCGAAGTCCTCGGTTACCTGATCGAAGACTTCGAAATGCCAACACCCCTCACGGGACAAGGCATTCGCCGCCCCTCGCAGGTAACAAGCAAAGCATAGGACATGAGGCCGGTCGCGATAGACGGGAGTGACTCCAACTCCTCCTACAGCCACCCGAGAAAGCGAAGGCCCACATCTTCGCCAGACTTGTCAAAAGGGGCGATTCGCGCGCTGAGCTCGCGATATGCATCCACGAACAGCGCGTGCGCCCGCTCAACCCCAGTGTGGGTGGTGGCCTCCGTCTTCTCGGTGTAGCTGTGCAGGCTCTTCAGCCTCGACACCGCGCCGGCGGCGCACTTGAGGGCAAGGCTGGCCTCAGCGCGAGCAGCCTGGGCCTCTGCGTGGGCCTTTTCCGCGCCCTACCTCTCCTTCGCAAGTCGACGGCTGAGGTCCTCTTTCTCCATCTCCGCCGCCGTCAGTTTCTCAAGCAGGTTGCGGCTCTTGTTCTCCGTCGCTGACTTGTTCCTGACCGCTTCTGTATGTTGCATTCGGAGGCGCTCGATCCTCCCCTGAAGTCGCCGCCTCTCGATAGAAAACTCCAAGGTCAGAGACCCCGAAGCAATGGGTTCGGCGAAGGCAGCCGCCTGTCACAAAGACTGTCAAAGCAGAACTACGAAAACGATACAATTGCAAACACTGATCACACTCACATATTTAAGTTGTTGCGCAACTGATGCGGCCACGTCCTTCAGAGCGGCGGCCAAGGCAATCTCGCCGCCGGCGCAAAACTTGGACCACGGGTCCCCTGGGCCCCCCACAGTACCCTTCGCCACGGTCGCCGCGGCCACAGTGTCGGCTGCCACCGCCGTCGGAACAACAGCCAGTTGCCCGGACTCCGCCCCTACACTATTGTCATGTCAAAAACGCAGGCTTCGCCAAAAAAACTCACCAGCAGGAGCCAGCCCCGTATGGGCGTCGAACATAGCGACCCCACCCACAAGGTAGTCGTCCACGGAGAGCTCCATGGAGACTTTGGCGCCCGCCACCGTTGTCTCAGCAGCGCGCGGCGGCGAGGGAGGCCTTCGCTCACTTGTGGGTGCGGTGGGCGGAGGCATGCTGGCGCCCGGGGCGGCAGGCTTCGCACTGGGCCGCACCATCTTCGCCTTGCGCCTCGGGTCCACCAACCTGGCATACGCCCGACGCTTCTGCGACACATCTTGGCGATCCTTCTCCATCACTGTTGATACAACAACACCAACATTCCTTCCATAAGGGAAAATCTTCATCTCACGAGCTAATCGAGACGTAAATATGTCCTTGCTAGCCGCCCGGGGTATCAGAACATTCCTAGGCCAGCGACCCCCAGTAACCTTCAGCATTCACGCAGAAGATTACCGGAGCTCGGGCGAAGACATCGTCTCCCCGGGAGCCGCGCACGTCTCCAACAAATCTACAACAAAATGATTAGAAGCCCTCAACCCCTCAGTTGTTGTACCTAATTTCCTTTTCTTGGCGGCCGCACCCGGAGCCTTGTCCCGTGAGGGGCCCTCGTCGGCCGTTTACATCGCCTGTTTCCCTCGATGGCCAGCAACGTCGGCATAGTCCCCCCGGGTAACCACCATATGACAAATGGTTTAACTCAAAAACACTGTTCCACCTAACGTTTGAACCACGAATGTCCCAACTCCTTAAAGTCTCCGTTTTTGGCACATGCTTCCCTACAATTTTCACGGCCTCGGCCTCAACTTCACGTACAAACGCGGCCGCGTCGCGGCGGCGTAGATCCACTGCGAAGGCCGGACTTCGCACCATCTGGCCGCCCAGGGTAGGCATCCGGCAGGGGGTCACTTCGCCCAACGCCCAACCATGTGCCAAGGGACACACCCCATAGGCGATAACTCCTCCACCAGGTCGCGCCCTCTACTCAGGCGGGCAGCATATCAGAGGGCCTCTTCGTCTTTGTCTTCTTCCGCCACCTCGAATCGAGGAAACGCCACATAACAATGTGAGCACAGGATGGTCGGAGGCAGACTTGGCAAGCCTTCGACATCATCGGGAGCCACATAGAACCAAAAATACCAGCAGTTACCCCACTTGTTCCTAGCGCAGGGGACTATGTCCACAACCTCAGCCGAAGTCTTCCCAGTCCTCGGCGTAAAGGTGCAAGATCCAAATTGGGCCATCTTATCCCCTATCTTCCTCTTCTACCAATGCAGACAATAATTTTTGGCGAAGACCTCCACAGACGGCTGCCCACCGTAGGAAGAAACTGCCCAGACGTACTTCGCAAGCGCCACCACTGTGTTCGGCGTCAACTGGTGGACTTGCACCTCAAACCTTCGCAACACCTCCGCCATGACTCGATGCGTCGGGAGGCGAAGACCGGCAGCGAAAAAAGCCTAAAAAACTATCAACTCACCCTTAGGCTCGGGGATCTCTTCTGCACCTGGGGCCCGCCCAACACCGTTACCAAAGTAACCAAGCCACTGCATCTCCAGCACACGGCCCGAGAAAATCCTTGAGGTCCCAAACTCCACAATGTGGCTGGGCTGCAACTCAACCACCCCCAAGTCACTCAGGCCTCAGGGTCTCCTCGGACGATGGCATGGCCGGCGATGTGCTCGCAGCAGACGAGGAAGAAGACATTGCAACGTACCGTCGGTGGCGGCGCGCGGTCTGCTTGATACAGGTCAGATTTCTGGCGCAGAACGAACAAGGAGGGCAGGTGAGCAACTGTAAAAAGCTAGGGTTTCTACAGCGCAAATGCAATCAAGCAGCGGTCTCGGCCGAGGTCTGCTTTTTATAGGCACGACGCGATGCCTCGGGAAACCCGCAGTCCAACAGTAACGCGTCCATCAATGGTCACATTTCAAAAACCCCCACGGGACCACTTCGAGCGAGGGCAGCGTCTTCACCATCTCACGATGGTCTTCGACACCAGCTAACTTGGTCGAACTGGCCCCTCGGAGGGCAAATGTTGGGGCAAAGACGAACACGCCACCCTTCGCTCGACGACATCTACTTCGCGCTGCACGGAGGAAGACTGCATCCGTAGGACCCACCGGGCAGACCAAGGACGTTGTCCATACCGAGGCCTGTTCGGCCCCCTTCGCTCCAGCGAGACAAGACGAAGGCCCCGCGAAGGCCATAGGACCTCCTACCCCCTTAGAGCAAGGAGAGGCCCATGTTCAAGTCGGCACATGTAGCAGGGCCCTGTGTGAGTAGTGTGGATTAGGTCGTGTCTATAATAAAGTATGTCGTAATGACTCGCTGTAACCTCCCCTCGTGGGAATATTCCGGGGATAAACTAGGTAATCGAGGGTCTAAATGTCCTTGACAGGGTCGGGCAGTCCCTCGAGTACCTATAAATACCCCCGTACTGTGCCAAAGCGCAGAGAGAAATATTGTGGCTTTGACACCCCGTGTTAGCATTACAAATCCTCTCCCCCATTTCCCATTGGATTTACGTGTCCTGAAAGGCAGGTTCCAATACCTCATACATTTCTCACCATGCTTTTATGTATAAAAATGAGGCTTCTAGTTCTAGGCATTCCACTCATATCAAAATGCCTAAAAAGAAAATTCCTAATGCATCAAATGAGCATAACATTTCATTTAAGACTTTTGATGCTTCTTATGTGCTAACTAACAAATCAGGCAAAGTAGTTGCCAAATATGTTGGGGGCAAACACAAGAGTCCAAAGACTTGTGTTTGGGTACCCAAGGTGCTTGTTTCTAATGTCAAAGGACCCAAGATCGTTTGGGTATGTAAGAACAAGGCTTAAATTTGTTTTGTAGGTTTATGCTTTCAGTGGATCAAGTTGGATAATCGATAGTGGGTGCACAAACCACATGACAGGGGAGAAAAGGATGTTCTCCTCATACGAGAAAAATGAAGATCCCCAACGAGCTATTACATTCGGGGATGGAAACCAAGGTTTGGTTAAAGGTTTGTGTAAAATTGCTATATCTCCTAACCATTCCATTTCTAATGTTTTTCTCGTAGATTCTTTAGATTACAATTTGCTTTATGTTTCTCAATTATGCAAAATGGGCTACAACTATCTATTCACTGATGTAGGTGTTACCGTCTTTAGAAGAAGTGATTATTCAATAGCATTTAAGGGAGTGTTAGATGGTCAGCTATATTTAGTTGATTTTAATGATAACAAAGCTGAACTAGACACTTGCTTAATTGCTAAGATAATATAGGCTGGCTCTGGCATCACCGACTTGCCCATGTTGGGATGAAGAATCTTCACAGCTTCTAAAGGGGGAACACATTTTAGGACTAACAAATGTTCATTTTGAGAAAGACAGGATTTGTAGCGCATGTCAAGCAGGAAAGCAAGTTGGAGTCCATCATCCACACAAGAACATCATGATGACTGACAAGTTGCTCGAGCCACTCCACATGGACCTATTCGGCCCGATCACTTACATAAGCATCGGCGGGAGTAAGTACTGTCTAGTTATTGTGGATGACTATTCTTGCTTCACTTGAGTATTCTTTTTGCAGGAAAATCACAAACCCAAGAGACTTTAAAGAGATTCTTAATATGAGCTCAAAATGAGTTCGAATCGAGAATAAAAAAGATAAGAAGTGACAATGGAACGGAGTTCAAGAACTCTCAAATTGAAGGATTTCTTGAGGAGGAGGGCATCAAGCATGAGTTCTCTTCTCCCTACACACCTCAACAAAATGGTGTGGTGGAGAGGAAGAATAGAACTCTACTGGACATGGAAAGAACCGTGCTTTATGAATACAAGACACCGAACCGGTTTTGGGCAGAGGTGATTAACACCGCCTGCTACGCCATCAACCGGTTATATCTTTACCGAATCCTCAAGAAAACATCGTATGAACTCCTTACTGGTAAAAAGCCTAATGTTTCTTATTTTAGAGTCGTTGGGAGCAAATGCTTTATTCTTATTAAGAGAGGTAAGAGTTCTAAATTTGCTCCTAAAGCAGTAGAAGGCTTTTTACTAGGTTATGACTCAAACACAAGGTCATATAGAGTCTTCAAAAAATCCACTGGACTAGTTGAAGTTTCCTGTGACATTGTGTTTGATGAGACTAATGGCTCCCAAGTGGAGCAAGTTGATGTTGATGAACTAGATGATGAAGAGGCTCCGTGCGTCGCACTTATGAACATGTCCATTGGTGACGTGTGTCCAAAAGAATCCGATGAGCCCACACAAGCATAAGATCAACCATCATCTTCCATGCAAGCATCTCTACCAACTCAAGATGATGATCAGGCTCAAGAAGAAGAGAATGAAGATCAAGACGATGAGCCACCTCAAGAGGAGGACATTGATCAAGGGGGAGATGATGATAATGGAGACAAGGAAGATGAACAAGAATTTTGGGATCAAAGACCACCACACCCAAGAGTTCATCAAGCAATTCAAAGAGATCACCCTGTCAACTCCATATTTGGTGACATTCATAAAGGGGTAACCACTAGATCTCGAGTTGCACATTTCTGTGAACATTACTCTTTTGTGTCCTCTATTGAGCCATACAGGATAGAGGATGCACTAAGGGATCTGGATTGGGTGGTGGCAATGCAAGAGGAGCTCAACAACTTTACAAGGAATGAGGTATGACATTTAGTTCCACATCCTAATCAAAATGTTGTAGGTACCAAGTGGGTATTCCGCATCAAGCAAGATGAGCATGATGTGGTGACAAGAAACAAAGCCCGACTTGTGGCAAAGGGATATTCACAAGTCAAAGGTTTGGATTTCGATGAAACTTATGCACCCGTAGCTAGGCTTGAGTCAATTCGTATATTACTTGCCTATGCTACTTACCATGGCTTTAAGCTTTATCAAATGGACGTGAAAAGTGCCTTCCTCAATGGCCCTATCAAGGAAGAGGTCTATGTTGAGCAACCTCCCGACTTTGAAGATAGTGAGTATCCTAACCATATTTATAAGCTCTCAAAGGCGCTTTATGGGCTCAAGCAAGCCCCAAAAGCATGGTATGAATGCCTACGAGACTTCCTTATCACTAATGGCTTCAAAGTCGGAAAAGTCGATCCTACTATCTTCACTAAAACTGTTCAAAAGGACTTGTTTATATGCCAAATTTATGTTGATGATATTATATTTGGGTCTACTAACAAGTCAACTTGTGAAGAGTTTAGTAGGATCATGATACATAAATTCGAGATGTCTATGATGGGGGAGTTGAAGTATTTTCTTGGATTTCAAATCAAGCAACTCCAAGAGGGCACCTTCATCAGCCAAACTAAGTACATTCAAGACATACTTAAGAAGTTTGGAATGGAGAATGGCAAACCCATCAAGACACCCATGGGAACCAATGGTCATCTCGACCTCGACACGGGAGGTAAGTCCGTGGATTAAAAGGTATACCAATCGATGATAGGTTCTTTACTCTACTTATGTGCATCTCGACCGTATATTATGCTTTCTGTATGCATGTGTGCAAGGTTCTAGACAAATCCTAAGGAAGATTATCAGCGCGACTTCACGCAAAATTCGCTCCGGTTTGTTGAGCTTTGCCTGCCCAGCGCGATGAAGACGGTACTGCGACGCGAACCCGCAAGCCAGCTACCGGAGCGCGCAGTGTTTGGCTGATAAGGCTGGCCCGCACGTAAGTGACATGAGGTGTGCTGACCATTGGCCCCCACACGCGAGTGACACGTTGTGGTGAAAGGTGGAGTTCGGTTGAGTGGGTTGGGCCGGCCGAGCGTGAGGAAAAGATAGATGGGCCGACCGGTGGGACATCACTTCGGGAGATGGGCCAACACGAGGAGGATACGGCCCAAAGCGCCAGATGGAGTCTTCCTCTGTTTCATTTTCTTTCCTATTTTCTCTTATTTTCAGATTCCAAACTAAATTTAAATTCATGTTTGAACTTTGAATTCACAATTCTCACCATAATAATACTTTCACTTCTTGTAATTTATTTATTTATTATTTATTCTTCTTCCCATTATTTAACTCTAGCAATAGTACATGACTTTAATACAATTTTGTCGGGGAATTAGGGGTACCCTCAAGACGCCTAATTCTCAGCTGGTAACCCCCATCAGCATAAAGCTGCAAAGGCCTGATGGGTATGATTAAGTCAGGGATCAGTCCACACGAGTGACTCGATCACGCTTCACCCGAGCCTAGCCTCGGCCAAGGGCAGCCGACCTCGAGAGACTTCCGTCTCGCCCGAGGCCCCCCTTTTTACGGCGGACACATCACCGGCTCGCCCGAGGCCTTGGCTTCGCTCAGAAGCGACCCTGACTAAATCGCCACACCGACTGACCGAGTTGCAGGAGCATTTAACGCAAAGGGTGAGTCAGACAGACAGTCAGGCCTTGCCAAAGGCGCCACGGCGAACTCCGCTCCGCCCGACCCTAGGGCTCGGACTCGGGCTAAGACCCGGAAGACGGCGAACTCCGCTCCGCCCGACCCCAGGGCTTGGACTCGGGCTAAGACCCGGAAGACGACGAACTCCGCTCCGCCCGACCCCAGGGCTCGGACTCGGGCTAAGACCCGGAAGACGGCGAACTCCGCTCCACCCGACCCCAGGGCTCGGACTCGGGCTAAGACCCGGAAGACGGCGAACTCCGCTCCGCCCGACCCCAGGGCTCGGACTCGGGCTAAGACCCGGAAGACGGCGAACTCCGCTCCGCCCGACCCCAGGGCTCGGACTCAGGCTAAGACCCGGAAGACGGCGAACTCCGCTCCGCCCGACCCCAGGGCTCGGACTCGGGCTAAGACCCGGAAGACGACGAAACTCCGCCTCGCCCGACCCCAGGGCTCGGACTCCGCCCTGGCCTCGGCCAAACGACCTCCGCCTCGCCCGACCCCATGGCTCGGACTCGGCCTCGGCAACAGAAGACAGACTCAACCTCGGCTTCGGAGGAGCCCCCACGTCACCCCGCCTAGGGCACAGACCCGCCACGTCAACAGGAAGCATCATCATCGTCCTACCCCGAATCGACTCGGGTCACGGAGAACAAGACCGGCGTCCCATCCGACCAGCTCCGCCGGATGGGCAATGATGGCGCTCCGCAAGCTCTGTGACGACGGCGGCCCCCAGCTCTCTTACGGAAGCAGGGCGACGTCAGCAAGGACTCGACCGCTCCAACAGCTGTCCCTCCGCCAGGCTCCGTCGCACCTCCGACAGCCACGACATCACGCCAGCAAGGTGCCAAGACCTCTCCGGCTGCCACATTGGCATGTACCTAGGGCGCTAGCTTTCTCTCCGCTAGACACGTAGCACTCTGTTACACCCCCCATTGTACACCTGGATCCTCTCCTTACGACCATAAAAGGGAGGACCAGGGCCTTCTTAGAGGGGGTTGGCCGCGCGGGACCGAGGACGGGACAGGCGCTCTCTTGGGGCCGCTCGCTTCCCTCACCCGCGTGGACGCTTGTAACCCCCCTACTGCAAGCGCACCCGACCTGGGCGCGGGACGAACACGAAGGCCGCGGGACTTCCACCTCTCTCACGCTAGACTCCGGCCACCTCGCCTCTCCCCCCTTCGCGCTCGCCCACGCGCTCGACCCATCTGGGCTGGGGCACGCAGCACACTCACTCGTCGGCTTTGGGACCCCCCTGTCTCGAAACGCCGACAGTTGGCGCGCCAGGTAGGGGCCTGCTGTGTGCTGATGAACAGCTCCCCGTCAAGCTCCAGATGGGCAATCTCTAGCAACCTCTCCGGCCCGGGGCGGTGCTTCGTTTCGGGACTCTTGAGTTCATGTCCTTCGATGGCAGCTACGACATGATACTTCTTCCACCGCCGCGCGACAACGACAATGGCGGCCGACAACCCGCTCGCCGGCGGCGGAATCGACGACACCTTCCCCGCGTGGTGGAAGAACAACATTCGAGCTCGCTCCGTTCTCTCCCCCGCCAACAGAGGAGGAGGCGGGGCCATCAAGGCCAAGCGGGAGGCCGCGCTTCGTTGGCCGTCGAGCGAATCGACGCCCCCGACGCCCCGACGGAAGGCACGCCGGACGTCGACCTCGCGTTCAAGACGAAGGCAAGCGCCGTCCCCCCGCGACAC
This sequence comes from Zea mays, assembly GCF_902167145.1. Classification (NCBI taxonomy): domain Eukaryota; kingdom Viridiplantae; phylum Streptophyta; class Magnoliopsida; order Poales; family Poaceae; genus Zea; species Zea mays. The sequence goes on along the minus strand of NC_050099.1, from coordinate 21,821,713 downwards.
GCTGACCCCGAGCAAGAAGACGACGCCGGCGCGCTCGCGGAAAGCCTGCAGGACGTCGCCCACGTACCTGAGATGACGGTGCAACCAGTCCCCGATGCGAATACGTCGCTCCTCGTCGACCAAAAGGTACCAACTAACTCCCATCTTACGTCATTTCGACTCGGCCTCAACCCGCCAAACGACCTCGCTTTGGCGGGCGCTCTCATTGAGGCGAGTGCAACCCCACTGGGGTTTCGTATACGGTCGCCTTGGGACCGGCTGACGGACGTCTCGACCTACGGGCCCTTTGGGTCTGAGGAAGATGACGACCCCAGCGTCTGTTGGGATTTCTCCGGACTTGGCAACCCCAGTGCCATGCGGGACTTCATGACCGCATGTGACTACTGCCTATCCGACTGTTCCGACGGAAGCCGCAGCCTTGGCGACGAGAGCTGCGGCCCAAGCCGCGAATGTTTCCACATCGAGCTAGGGGATCCCTCCGAAGGCAACCGTCTCGGCATGCCGGAGGACGGTGATCTTCCTAGGTCGGTGCCTCGCGCCGACATCCCACGGGAGCTAGCTGTGGTCCCCGCTCCGGTGGGGGGTTACGACCCACAACTCGAGCAAGTCCGCGAGGCACAGGCCAGGCTCAACGAGGGAACAGGAGCGCTTGAGCCAATCCGTCGGGACGTCGGGCAGGTATGGGCGGACCAACCCCTGGCCGGAGAAATACGTCACCTGCCCCAAGGTCTCCAGCACCGCGTCGCCAACAATGTCAGGGTCAGGCCGCCGCCCGCATCCAGCGGGGTTGGTCAGAACCTGGCAGCCGCAGCGATGCTCCTCCGCGCGATGCCGGAGCCATCAACCACCGAGGGTCGGCGAATCCAGGGAGAGCTCAAGAATCTCCTGGAAGGCGCTGCGGCCCGACGGGCCGAGAGCACTGCCTCCCGAAGGCAAGGATATCCCTCGGAACCTCATGCCGCGACTTCCCGATTCATGCGGGAAGCCTCGGTCTACACCGGGCGCACGCGCAACACCGCGCCTACGGCCCCGGGCCACCTCGGCAACGAGCACCATCGACGTGACCGTCGGGCCCACCTCGACGAAAGGGTGCGCCGAGGCTACCACCCCAGGCGTGGGGGGCGCTACGACAGCGGGGAGGATCGGAGTCCCTCGCCCGAACCGCCCGGTCCGCAGGCCTTCAGTCGGGCCATCCGACGGGCGCCATTCCCGACCCGGTTCCGACCCCCGACTACTATCACGAAGTACTCGGGGGAAACGAGACCGGAACTGTGGCTCGCGGACTACCGCCTTGCTTGCCAACTGGGTGGGACGGACGACGACAACCTCATCATCCGTAACCTCCCCATGTTCCTCTCCGACACTGCTCGCGCCTGGTTGGAGCACCTGCCTCCGGGGCAGATCTCCAACTGGGACGACTTGGTCCAAGCCTTCGCTGGGAATTTCCAGGGCACGTACGTGCACCCCGGGAATTCCTGGGACCTTCAAAGCTGCCGGCAACAGCCGGGGGAGTCGCTCCGGGACTACATCCGGCGATTCTCGAAGCAGCGCACCGAGCTGCCCAACATCACCGACTCGGATGTCATCGGCGCGTTCCTCGCCGGCACCACTTGCCGCGACCTGGTGAGCAAGCTGGGTCGCAAGACCCCCACCAGGGCGAGCGAGCTGATGGACATCGCCACCAAGTTCGCCTCTGGCCAGGAGGCGGTCGAGGCTATCTTCCGAAAGGACAAGCAGCCCCAGGGCCGCCCATCGGAAGAGGCTCCCGAGGCGTCTGCTCCGCGCGGCGCCAAGAAGAAAGGCAAGAAGAAGTCGCAATCGAAACGCGACGCCGCTGACGCGGACCTTGTCGCCGCCGCCGAGTACAAGAACCCTCGGAAGCCCCCTGGAGGTGCAAACCTCTTCGACAAGATGCTCAAGGAGCCGTGCCCCTACCATCAGGGGCCCGTCAAGCACACCCTCGAGGAGTGCATTATGCTTCGGCGTCACTTCCACAGGGCCGGGCCACCCGCCGAGGGTGGCAGGGCCCGCGACGACGACAAGAACGAAGATCACCAAGCAGGAGAGTTCCCCGAGGTCCACGGCTGCTTCATGATCTATGGAGGGCATGCGGCGAATGCCTCGGCTCGGCATCGCAAGCAAGAGCGCCGGGAGGTCTGCTCGGTGAAGGTGGCGGCGCCAGTCTACCTAGACTGGTCCGACAAGCCCATCACCTTCGACCAGGCCGACCACCCCGACCATGTGCCGAGCCCGGGGAAATACCCGCTCGTCGTCGACCCCGTTGTCGGCAATGATAGGCTCACCAAGGTCCTGATGGATGGGGGCAGCTGCCTCAACATCATCTACGCCGAGACCCTCAAGCTCCTGCGCATCGATCTGTCCTCCGTCCGAGCAGGCGCTGCGCCCTTCCACGGGATCATCTCTGGGAAGCGCGTCCAGCCCCTCGGGCGACTCGACCTCCCCGTCTGCTTCGGGACGCCCTCCAACTTCCGAAGGGAGACCCTGACGTTCGAGGTGGTCGGGTTCCGAGGAACCTACCACGCCGTACTAGGGAGGCCATGTTACGCGAAGTTCATGGCCGTCCCCAACTACACCTACCTGAAGCTCAAGATGTCGGGCCCCAACGGGGTCATCACCGTCGGCCCCACGTACAAACACGCGTTCGAATGCGACGTGGAGTGCGTGGAGTACGCCGAGGCCCTCGCCGAGTCCGAGGCCCTCATCGCCGACCTGGAGAACCTCTCCAAGGAGGTGCCAGACGTGAAGCGCCATGCCGGCAACTTCGAGCCAGCAGAGACGGTTAAGGTCGTCCCTCTTGACCCCAGTGGCGACACCACCAAGCAGATCCGGATCGGTTCCGGGCTCGACCCCAAATAGGCAGCAGTGCTCGTCGACTTTCTCCGCGCAAACGCCGACGTCCTTGCGCGGAGTCCCTCGGACATGCCCGCTATACCGAGGGATGTCGCCAAACACTCGCTGGATATCCGGGCCGGAGCCCGATCCGTCAGACAGCCTCTACGCCTCGGTCATCAAGGAAGGGTCGGCCTCGCCTTGGCAGAGCCCGACCCTCCCTCGGGGGCTAAAAAGGGGGAACCCCTCTGCGTCAAGATCGGGCATACTTCTCCGTGTCAAAAATTTTCAATCAAAAAAGGGGCCTCTTGCGTCCTCCCGGCTACGTTCTCCCGGCTATGTCAGAAGCAGGGTCTCGAGGAGCGAACGCGGGTACATGTAAATGGCAAGGCCGACTGAGCCGAGGAGCTCCTGTGCCTCCGGGTTAGGGATACCTCACTCATCACCTGCCACGAAGAATGGCCCGACTCGAGAAGCCACCCTATTATTGACAAGCCAGGACGAACATGCAGATGGAAAGAAAGGAGAGTACGACTCCATGCAAGAAAGACAAAGTGTTCAGGCCTCAACAGCCGCGGTGAGACGCACATCCAACAAGAAACTGTTCAAACAAGAATTAGGCGCCGCCTTGGGAAGGAGCCGCGCCCTCAGCTCCATCCCCGCCGTCGGTGGGGTCCATCTCGGCCTCCGGTAACGTCGCAGGGGGAAGGATCTCCGCCTCAAAGGTGGTCGCCAGCACCGCGCTCGGACCCGCGGCGACCGCGTCGAGCCGTTGGACCTCCGCTAGGGCGGCATCGTCTTCGTCAGGAAGACAGTACCCCTCACTAACCCGCTCCAGGTCCACAACATAGTGGGAAGCAAGCACGGCGAAGGCCCGCCTGACGCCGTGGTGTAACGCTTCGCGGACTCTGCCGCGCGCGTGATCACCCAAGGCTCGAAGGCGGCTCTGAGGGGAGCTTCTTGAAGGGACGTCGCCGGAGCCGAGGACACGATAAAAGTCCGAGACGGCCTCGGACATAGCCGCAAGGTCCGCACCCCTCTGCTCGGCAGCTCCGGCAAGCGCCTCAGCAAGCGCCTTGGCGGACTCGTCAAGGGCGGACTCAAGCTCTGCAAGCAACCAGGAGAAATACCTCAAGCACAAGCAAAGGAAACAGACAAGAAAGAGAACCAGGGAGGATCAAGACGTACCTCCGGCTCGGGCACGATGCTCCGAGGCCGCGACCTGGGCCGCGGCTAAGTCAACCGCAAGGGTCTCGGCATGGCTTTCGGCCTCGGCAGCTCGGCCCTGAGATCGGTCCCGTTCCTCGACGACCTGGGCGAGCTCCGATCGCTGCCGTTGCGCCTCCGCACGCGCTGCAGCCGCCTCGGCTCTTAGGTCGGCGCAGAGCAGCTGGAGGTCCGCCACCTTGGCATCCTGCTGGGAAAGGCGCGCGGTAGCCCCGGCGAGCGAGGACCTCAGGGATCGCAGCGAGCCCCAGACATCAACCTCGCGGCGGATGAACGACGACTTGGCGGCGCTCCGGTCCGACAGATCCTGGGGAAAGGAAACAGGGCGTCACGACGGGTGTCTCGCCCACAGAAGGAAAAAAGGTATGCCCAAAACCGCTACCTGGAGGATTTTGGGGACGTCTCTGCAGAAAACCTCCAGCGACGACCGGAGCGACCCCACCGTAGCCTCTGCGCACTCGCGGAGCTCACCCCAGGACTGGTCCTCCTGCTCATCATCGAGAACGAAGACGGGGTCCGAGGCCCCGCGGGTCTGGAATTGGAGCAACGGGCGCTGGGCCTCGGGGCTCCGCCGCACAGCGATGAGGCTGCCGCCCGGCTGGACGGATTGCGCGTCCACGCCCACCTCTTCTGAAGTCTTGGGCGCCGACGCATCAGCCATCCCGACGCTGGCGGCAACTGGATGCCCTTCGACAGGGACGGCGGCAACCTCGGCGGTGGCAGGCGCCGGCATGACCGGCACGACAGGCAAACTCAGGGCCGCGTGGGCGTCAGCCGCCTCCTCAACCACGATAGCCGCCTCAGCTGAAGAGCCAGCCTCGGGAGCCCGCTCCTCAGAGATTGGCGACGCCCGAGCCCCCAGTGGTGAAGTACCCCGCGAAAGGGTCGGTGGAATGGCGCTGGCCACACAGTTCGGTGCCGTCTTGAGGGCCTTCCGGGGTGCCAGGTCGGTCTAGCCATGACTTCGCTTGCTGGATATAAAAAAAAGGGAGAGGAGGAAAGAAAGATCACGACCGAGACATATGAATGGGAAGCCAAGACGAAGACATTCCGAGATACTCACCCACTTCGGGCCATGATCCACCGCGCCTGGGGGGAGCCTTCTTAGATCCCGGCTCCCGAAACAGCCGCCGAGGTCTGCTCCGCCGGCACCTTCGGCACCACCCTTGCTTGGGGCGCCCGGGAAGCGGATTCCCCGGGCACGGCCGCGACGAATTGAGGGTCACCCCCATGCGCCACCGCCACGAGCGGCGGCCCCTGGGGAACAGACGCCTTGGCCTGGACCACCGGAGCTGCCTCAGCTCCTCCGGTTGAGGGGTCAGGTGACCTCTCGGTTCGCCCCCGTGCCTCGGGTCGGGAGCCCGACGCGCCGACTTCGGGGGCTGACGGAGTCGGCCCGCTCGGGGGCTGGCTCGACGGCTCTTGGCCACACCCCAAGCTGGGGCTGAGGCCGAGACGGGCGGCCATGTCATCCTCTTCATCATCATTATCGTCATCATCGTCGTCGGGCGTCTCCGGCGATGGCTCCCTCGGGAGTCCGTCCCTCTCCTGCTGGCGACGGCGCTTCTCCAAGGCGTCCCGAGCCCGCCTCCGCTCGCGGGCCCGGGCCTTCTCCGCATCCTTCTTTTTCTTCTTCTCCTCCGCGGCGACCCGCCGCGCTGCACGGTCCACCGCGTCCTCCGGGACCCGTGGCTGGGAGGGTTTGTGCCACCCCACATCCTAAAAGGAGGGGAGAAAGGAACCCGGTCATAAGGACCCGGGGCGACCCGATATACGAAGAAGGAAGGAGCGAACACTCACCAAAGTCACACACCCCTGGTCGGGGCGCATCCGAAGCTGGGAGTATGCGTGGGGGTCCGGCTTCCCCATCGCAGCCGACACCCGCCATTGGAGGGCGTTGAAGGGGAGAGGATCAGGGGACATTCGTGAGCCCTCCCAGTCAGCCTCCGGGGTCATCTCCCAGAGCGGCAGCCGCCGCTCCGCCAATGGAAGCACCCTCCGACGGTGGATAGCGGCGATCACTCCCGCAGCGGTAAGTCCCCCCTCCCGCAATTCCTTCAGGGCTTGGAGAAGGGGTTCGAGATTCTTCTGCCTCTCGTGCGGGGTCCCATGGCGCCAGGCGTCGGTGGTAGCCGTAACCACTCGCTGGGAAAACGGTGGGAGCAACTCACCGTCATTCCGGAGGTAGAACCACCGGCGCTGCCACCCCTTGTTCGAAGACGCAAGAGTGGCCGGAATGTACTGCAGCGCCCGCGACTGCCTCAACAAGAGAATGCAGCCGCCGGCCCGCACCGCGGCACGGATCCTCCTCTCCCCCGTCGACAAGGCGAAAGGCTCGGCGAGGAAGAGATGAGTCCACAAATCCCAATGAGGAGCGATCCCCAAGTATCCTTCGCATACCGCTACGAAGATAGCGGCCTGCGAGATGGAGTTGGGGGAGAGGTTGTGCAACTCCACCCCATAGTGGAATAGGATGGCCCGCATAAAGCGGCCCGTCGGCACACCAAATCCCCGCTCATGGAAGGAGATGAAGCTCACGACATACCCCGGCGGTGGGGACGGAGCGGCTCCGCCCACGGGAGGAATCCACTCTGGCCGCTGCTTGTCGGTGAGGGGGCGGAGCAAACCTTCGCCGACCAGCTCCTCCAGATCACTCGCCGTCACCGTGGAGAAGGGCCACGGATCGCGCGGGGGGATTATGGTCACTCGATCCGCCATCACCAAAATGGAGAAGATGGCGGCGCGGGGGACAGGGAGAGCAGTTTCTCTCTTCTCCGACTAAAGTTTCCCGGGTTGCGAAAACCTAAAGGGAAAAGAAGGGAGCAGAGCGAAGGACCGTCACCGGACCCCCTCTCAAGTATATGAAGGCCAGGGCGAAGCCGTTTCCAGCACACCGCCTGGACCGGACGCGGGATTCGAAAAGCGCGAAGCGGTACAGCCGTTCCTCAAACGGCTCGCGCACGCGTAACGGCCGCCTCGCCAACCACTCGCCCCGTCGCATTAACTCCGCGGCGGGACACGCGGCGCCTCTGGCGGGAGAAGCGCGCGACGCTTCACCTTCGCCGTAATAACCGCGTCAAAAAGAAATACGCCACGTCGTTCGATTTCGTTTCCTTTTCCTTTTTCCTCTTTCTCTATCTCTTGCAACAGGGACCGGGAAAGGGGGATACCCCGAAAAGGATCCTTTTCCGCGAAGGAACCGGGCTCCGAGCCCCCCTACTGATCAGGGGTTCGAAGACTGGCCCTCCGAAGGGTTCAACAGTCGCCTCAGATCGCGTGGGCCCGACACCCACTACTGGTCAGGGGTTCGAAGGCCAGCCCCCCGAAGGGCTCCATGGCCGCCTCAGGCTACTCGGGCTCCGCGCCCATTACTGATCAGGGGTTCGAAGGCTGGCCCCCGAAGGGTTCACAGTCGCCTCAGACACCGAGCGAGGGATGACCAGGGGTACGTTCGATACATAACCGAGGCTCGGGCTGCGCTCCCGAGGTACCCTAGGACATTTCCGAGACCAGCGGGAACGATCTTGTAACGGAATCCCATCGGAGGGAGGCATCGAGCCCTCGGACCCCGTCGCCAGGGGACCGGGTCCGGCAAATCACCCGCAGGTACTTTTGGGCGTGCCTCTGGGCCCCTAGCCGACCCCCAACGAACGGGGCACGGACGCCCACTCGGATTACCCGCTTGCAGCTCACCGGAGACACCATGTTCGGTGCCCATCGAGGGTAACATGGCGCACTCCCCCCCTCCTCCTTGCGGAAAGGCGACGTAGGGGCATATGTAAAAAGTCGAGTCTGTCCCTGATCGTCCTCTCGCCCTGTGCAGAGGCTCGGGGGCTGCTCTCGCAAAAACCGGCTCCGGCCAAACCGTTGACAGCGTCAACATACCAGCCCGAGAGCTTGGGCCCCGACCGTGCACCCGGGCTACGGCCAGTTCGCATGAGGGAACGACCAGACCAGCCGAAGCATTACGCAAGGTATTAAGACCTCGAAGGAGTGTAACCACTCCTCCGAGGCCTCGGGGGCTACACCCGGCGGGTGCGCTCGCGCGCACCCATCGGAACAAAATGCAACCGAGAAAGGCTGGTCCCCTTGCAAAAAAGTGCGACGAAAGCCTCCAAGCGAGTGCTAACACTCCCTTCGAGGCTCGGGGGCTACTGTCGGGGCCCATAATTAGGGGTACCCTCAAGACGCCTAATTCTCAGCTGGTAACCCCCATCAGCATAAAGCTGCAAAGGCCTGATGGGTACGATTAAGTCAGGGATCAGTCCACACGAGTGACTCGATCACGCTTCACCCGAGCCTAGCCTCGGCCAAGGGCAGCCGACCTCGAGAGACTTCCGTCTTGCCCGAGGCCCCCCTTTTTACGGCGGACACATCACCGGCTCGCCCGAGGCCTTGGCTTCGCTCAGAAGCGACCCTGACTAAATTGCCACACCGACTGACCGAGTTGCAGGAGCATTTAACGCAAAGGGTGAGTCAGACAGACAGTCAGGCCTTGCCAAAGGCGCCATGGCGAACTCCGCTCCGCCCGACCCCAGGGCTCGGACTCGGGCTAAGACCCGGAAGACGGCGAACTCCGCTCCGCCCGACCCCAGGGCTCGGACTCGGGCTAAGACCCGGAAGACGGCGAACTCCGCTCCGCCCGACCCCAGGGCTCGGACTCGGGCTAAGACCCGGAAGACGGCGAACTCCGCTCCGCCCGACCCCAGGGCTCGGACTCGGGCTAAGACCCGGAAGACGGCGAACTCCGCTCCGCCCGACCCCAGGGCTCGGACTCGGGCTAAGACCCGGAAGACGGCGAACTCCGCTCCGCCCGACCCCAGGGCTCGGACTCGGGCTAAGACCCGGAAGACGGCGAACTCCGCTCCGCCCGACCCCAGGGCTCGGACTCGGGCTAAGACCCGGAAGACGACGAAACTCCGCCTCGCCCGACCCCAGGGCTCGGACTCCGCCCTGGCCTCGGCCAAACGACCTCCGCCTCGCCCGACCCCATGGCTCGGACTCGGCCTCGGCAACAGAAGACAGACTCAACCTCGGCTTCGGAGGAGCCCCCACGTCACCCCGCCTAGGGCACAGACCCGCCACGTCAACAGGAAGCGTCATCATCGTCCTACCCCGAATCGACTCGGGTCACGGAGAACAAGACCGGCGTCCCATCTGACCAGCTCCGCCGGATGGGCAATGATGGCGCTCCGCAAGCTCTGTGACGACGGCGGCCCCCAGCTCTCTTACGGAAGCAGGGCGACGTCAGCAAGGACTCGACCGCTCCAACAGCTGTCCCTCCGCCAGGCTCCGTCGCACCTCCGACAGCCACGACATCACGCCAGCAAGGTGTCAAGACCTCTCCGGCTGCCACATTGGCATGTACCTAGGGCGCTAGCTTTCTCTCCGCTAGACACGTAGCACTCTGTTACACCCCCCATTGTACACCTGGATCCTCTCCTTACGACTATAAAAGGGAGGACCAGGGCCTTCTTAGAGGGGGTTGGCCGCGCGGGACCGAGGACGGGACAGGCGCTCTCTTGGGGCCGCTCGCTTCCCTCACCCGCGTGGACGCTTGTAACCCCCCTACTGTAAGCGCACCCGACCTGGGCGCGGGACGAACACGAAGGCCGCGGGACTTCCACCTCTCTCACGCTCGACTCCGGCCACCTCGCCTCTCCCCCCTTCGCGCTCGCCCACGCGCTCGACCCATCTGGGCTGGGGCACGCAGCACACTCACTCGTCGGCTTTGGGACCCCCCTGTCTCGAAACGCCGACAAATTTCCTTTCCTTTTTTTTCTTATTTCCCTTTCTATTTTCAAATTCTACTTTTCAAACTTAACTTGTCTCAAAAAAAATTTGAGTACAATTGTAAAAATACAAGACCTTGAACATGATATGCATATTTATATAATTATTTGTTTTATTATTTGGCTAGATTACTTCCTTTTCATTGAACATTCAAAAGCATGAACAATAAAAAGGTTTCAAAGATCCCTAAAGCACAATCTTAAATTTATTTATTTATTTATTTCATCATTATTATTATTATTTTTCTTCTATCAATTTTTGGCTTTACAGTCGGCTTAGACTGGCCATAAAAAATATAGACTTTCTTTGGTACCCTGGTGCTAAATACCCATCAATAATTGATATCTAGTTAACTTAAAAGAGAACATATCTGGTGCACATGAAAGTTTAGTGCACATGATGCACATATTAAATCATCACCACTTATCTTAGATCTAACGTTTCTAGTTGTTTGATATATTTTGCTAAGGACACCCTCCGACGTGGTGGTGTGTAGTGGTGGAAGGTGTTATTTGTAAATTGCAATGATCAACCAGTAACGTTAGATTAAAATAGATAGTGATGATTTAATATGTGCACTATGTGCACTAAGCTTCCATGTGCACTATATATGTCCTCAACTTAGAATCACATAGCTCAATCTGCTAAGCTAAGATTCTTTTAAAACAACCTATAGGATAATAAAATTCATAGCCCACCTCGCAAGGTTACTAATGGCCATGAATGGTGTTTTTCTCATTCGCGGACATTGTTAGGGACGAAAACGGTTTCAGAATTTTTCGGTATTCCGGAAACTGATTTTGAAATTTTTCGATCGGATTCAACGGTAACGGTATTTAAAAAAAACGGAACCGGTTTTCGGAATTTTCTATCGGAATCGGTGTGGTGTTTTACCGACTGTTTCTTCGGTTACCGGTTTTTGTCGGAAATTACCGGATTTGTCTCGGATTTTTTTGGAATTGTGTCTTGGATTTTTTTGGAATTTTCCAGCATATGATTTTTCACATCGTTTGTACGTCTCTGGATAATGATTACTTTTTGTATTTTTTTGACGCATTAAGATTTTTTGGGATATATGGTGTTGGAAGGCACTTTGGATTAACGATTCGAGTTTCTGAACTTGTGATTTTTATGAACTTGTTATATTGTGAACTTGTTATATTATGAACTTGTGATTTTTGTGAACTTTTTATATTATAAATTTATGATCCTTATGAACTTGTTATATCATGAATTGTGAACTTGTGGTTTTTGTGATCTTTTGTCAACTTTGTTGTATTGTGAAGTTTGATATGTTTACCGATTGTATTTTAGATTTCGACCGTTACCGGTGTATTTTTCGCATCAAACTTTCGCTTCGATGTTTTCGAAATACCAATATCGTTTTCGTTTCTGGAATTAACGTTTTCGATTTTATTTTTGATAAAAAATACGAAAACGGCAATGATTTTAGTGTTTACCGATTGTTTTCATCCGAAAACGGTAATGGTTTTAGTGTTTACCGACTGTTTTCATCCCTAGACATTGTAACATGACTAACATCATCGATCTAAATAATAATAACTCAATAGTTTTCCAACAATTTCATCTATATACTTTGTTAATCACAAATAATCACTGATACAGAGCGTGAAAAGTTCGGCAACATGTATCATAACGACAAAAAACGACCATCGTGTGCGACCTTTTCGTGTTTCCCCAGCTACCAAATCTCTTCACATCGTCAATCCCTCTTCCACAGTTTCTGAAATCAGAAGGGAAACACAGGAACGACAGGCAATTCGAGGCTGGCAATCTAATCGTCTGCCATCCCGTCTCATCGTTCTCCCAAATCTGAGAGCGTTCCCAGGACCTAGGGTTCTTGAGATCCAGCCCCAGGATGGATCCGAACCCTAGAGCTCCCCTCCTCCTCGCCATCGTCGTTCTCGCGCTTGGCGTATCCGTGGTAAAGACCTGGCCCGACCAAATTTCGGATCTTTGGGTTCAGGGTTCTTTGAATCCCGCTTCTTCACTGGAATGGTTGATGAGGGTCTTTTGTTTGTATGGGCAGGTGGCCAGCGCCGAGGACGACGCGTCGGGGGTCTCTCTGGGCCGCCGCGCCGGGGTGAGAAATCCGATTACTTCGCGTAGCAAGAACTCTGTTCGATTGAGGACGTCGTTTTGGTGTCAATCTGTCAATTTTGACCGCTGATTTGCTCTGGTGGTGCCATTTTCCTAGGGGTTCTTGCACGGCCTGAAGAAGGATGCACTGGCGGAGGGCGATCATGGGGTGGCACTAGACGAGGTTGGACCGGGGCTGTTCGACGCACTCTTTGCCAGCCTCTCCATGATACTAGTCAGTGAGGTACTGATTAGTGATGTGAGCTAGGAGGATTTGAGTTTCGGAAATGGCCTCTGTGTACCTGCTGTCCTACTGCATTGCCTTGGCTGTGAGATTTGGATGTGTGGCTGTTTCTTCGAGCTGTTCAATTTTTTTTCTTTGCTGATGTAGATTGGAGATGAGACATTCATCATTGCTGCGCTGATGGCGATGCGGCACCCCAAGTCAATTGTGTTGTCTGGTGCACTATCTGCGCTTTATGTGATGACAGTGAGCTATTTAATTGCTCTTTATCTCTATTAATTCCTGTTGCTTATGCGCTACACAATGCAAAATCAACTTGATAGTATCTGTTGCAAGTTAGAATTAAAAGGATCCATTTTATGTCTTAACCAGTTTGATCTACTTGTTTCTTTTATACCCTTGGTATGTAACAATGTCTAGGTTAAGATATAAATCTATCTGATGCTCAATATAGAGGTTTGCATTGTCCATATCTTAAGGGCGTTATTGCCATGTTCCATTTAATTTTGGTACTTGTGCTAGTATTTAGTTTCATCTATGCCAAATTCTTTGTTTTTATAGTCTAAGCTGTTGCCACAATTTTTTTTTGATTCTCTATGCTGCTTACATATTTGCCCACCCTCTCCCCAACAAGGTATTGTCAACTGGACTTGGCAGAATAGTGCCCAACTTGATATCAAGGAAGCACACTAATAGTGCTGCTACAGGTACTTATGTTCTTTTAGCGTTGAATGTTTTTCATATCTTCATGCTGACACTCATATTGTATATTGCTGATGTAAGCATTATGCAAGTTCTGTGTTATCCGGGGCGAGAAAAAGATGATTATACTTCCCCCAAATTATATGGACAGAATGGTGATACTCTTGTGTTAACGTGCACAACTCAATTTATTCAAGATCCTTCCTGGAAAAAAATCCTCGATCCTTAATTTGATCATTCCCCTAATATTATTGTGATAATAAATAAATTCTTCCCACTGGAACTTAAGACAGTCTATCTGAAACCTGGTCACTTGTGTGGAGATGTTGAATTATTTTATTTGAACTGAAAATGTACTGAGACACTATTGATTGATGTTAAAAAACAGTATTAAGTATTTGAAACACCAATCATAAGTTTGACTTTAAACACTTTGCAACTTGAGTGATTTTTGCACATCAGGGCATGGGCATGGGGGTTAGGATAGACTGGTACTCATTGTAGCTGGAATTGCCATGTTTGCATTTGAAATAATTTGGCACACTGATATGTCCTTGCCATTGCTCATGAGTGACCTGTCAAATTTGTTTACCTGCCAGTTTTGTACTTATTCTTTGGACTACGGCTGCTGTATATTGCATGGAAATCTGACCCAAAGGGATCCCAGAAGAAGGAAATGGAAGAAGTACGTGTCCTTTTTACAATATAGCCTTTGCATATGCATAGTGCAGCTCATTTGTTGTGTTGTATGCCATGTTATTGTTCTGAACATTGGGGGTGGGGCCGTGAGGGTTTGGAAAATGTCCATTGTTGTTCCGGTGTTTGGTTCTACTTGCTAGTCCACTACATCTTTCCTTTTTTACCTGCTGTTTTGGACATTTTGCCATCTAATATCAATATCATGAGGGTACTCTTAAATAATTGTGTACGGTCAAAGGTCAAAGTACTAGAAGGTTGAATGTGTGCATTCTAGAATGAGAAGCAAAAGAGAGACCGAGGGAGGTAGTTCAATGTACTAAAATAGAAATCATCAGTGGTTATCTTGTGGAATCTTGAAGTACAAGTTCACTTATGTTTCATTGAACCCACCATTGATCACTCAAAAGTAACTCGGCCGGGGAGGGAAAGACCGTCCTCCCGGTATTATATTAAGAAGAGACCGAAACATGGTCTCGGCCGAGAAAATCTCCGAACCCTGGCCTCTATCACTAGCAGGTCGTCACCACCCACTCTGCAAAGGCCCAGCCGGAGGGTGGCGCGCAGGACGTAACACTGGAGCAGGCTGGGCACAACGAGTGGATTTTTTTAACCAAGCCCGAAATTTGCCCCCGAGGGGGATCGAACCCGGGATCTAGAGGTGCTACTCGGAAGCCTTAACCATTACGCTAGAGGCCCTTTCGCTAATCACTCAAAAGTATCAGTACAAGTGTTAGGTTAAGCAGCAACAATATCTTTCTTGCCAGTGCTTACTCCGTAAAATCTAGCAGTTTTATGAACTAAGGTGCAGGCATACAAAGTATCGGTAAAAGCTATTGATGAAAATATGGCCATGTAAAAGGTCCATTAATTTACACGACTGGAAAACTATATGGTTATGCCTTGCTTTTACACTTCAATCTATGCTCTCAAAAGTGCTCCAGATCTTTTGATTTACTTGTAGTTATGAATTAATGACATATATGCATGTGTGATCAGGTAGAAGAGAAGCTTGAGTCGGGTCAAGGGAAATCAACCATCCGTAGGTTCTTTGCAAGATTCTGTACACCAATCTTTTTGGAGGTTAGTTTGTTGCCTTATGGAAGTGTGTCAGATGCTTTTGTTGCTCTTGTATAAGTCAGTCCACAACAAACTTCATATCCTCGACACCTTGGGTTTAACATTTGAACTCTTTATCCTGGTTGCAGGCTTTCATCTTAACCTTCTTAGCTGAATGGGGCGACCGGAGCCAAATAGCGACAATCGCGGTAGGATACTTCTCCACTTACTGAAATCCTTTGATGTATCGTTTTTCATTGAGGTCTGTGATACTATAGGAACCTGCACATTCGCAAGCAAAAAACCTGTACCTTACAAAGTTTCTTTACTTCTGCTATCACCAATGCAGCTGGCAACACACAAGAACGCAATCGGAGTCGCAGTGGGAGCGTCACTGGGGCACACGGTGTGCACATCTCTCGCCGTGGTAGGAGGGAGCATGCTGGCGTCCAAGATCTCGCAGCGAACTGTAGCGACGATCGGAGGCGTTCTCTTCCTAGGGTTTTCTGTTTCGTCCTACTTCTACCCTCCGTTGTGATGAAAAGGTACTCGCAACCGCTCCCACTTGGATGGTATGGTAGTCTTGAGTTGTCTCATGTCCTGCCGTAAGAAACGTTGTGACTTCCCCGCAGGCTGCTGATCGAAACATAGATGGCGTAACAACCCAGATCGTAACAGCACGCCTCGAGTCGCGGGCTTCGTGTAATGTACAGACACATTCGAACATTCCTGACAACAATGTTCTCTGCCATGCTGCCTTCAAGTCCGTATGTAGAAGATGTCTCATTGAGAGCATGGCCGACTTTTTATTGCTTGTATCCGAAGTATTAACTTATACTATACGCTGCTCCAATCTCGTTCACCAGGAAATCATGTTAGTCCCTCGTTCTTTCAAAAGCGTGATAAAATGTAGAAAAGGCATCAAGAAGCCCATCTCTAGTTGTAAATCCTTCTGCTTTTTCTAAGTACAGATTTTTATTGCACATCTAGATACTATGCACACATTACAGCTATCTATCTAGAGAAAAAAATAATCACTTATAATTTGAGATGAAGAAAAAGCAATTTAATCATAAAATTTTCATACTATATACGATCGATTTGTGTGAAACCAATGGCCTATAAAAGATTGTGAAATGTGAATATTTTGATATAATTGTCATACACTAAACATGCATGATTTGATAGTAAAAATCTATAAGGTTTGAATGCCTTCAATCCGTATACAAAGGGCCAAAGGGGGCATATTATTTTTCTAATTTTTTCGAGGACAAATTTTGGCTTCCCTTGCTAGAGCCACCAACAAGATCGTTTCATTTTTTACTTTTCTTCTTAATTGCCATCTGTTGGAACTTGCTCTCAGTCGCAAGAGGGTCCAACGTGGGAAAAATGACGTAAACAGGGTTCTCGCGCGAGATGGCAATAACTCTGTTAACCTAGCCTCTCACGGGTACTGTGCGGGGTATTTATAGGTGTCTGAGCACCCAGCGTCTCGTGTTAAGGACGCATGTGCCCTCAGACACCTAGGTTATCCCCAGAATATTCCCATAAAGCAGGGTTACAGACTGTAATTACAGGGATGCCTTTACAGATTAGGCCCGTAACACGCAGCGGCCACGCGGGGCCCGTTACAATGGGCCGGATCACACGTGGGCCTCCGAGTTGGGCGAGGCCGCATGGTGGGATGACCTCGTCGCAGGCCTTCGTCTGATGTCGTGTGGGGCGAAGGGTGTCCCTGCTTGCTTTATCTCCGTTGGACCAACGACTGCAGCGAAGGCCTCGAGCGAAGGGTGGCGTCTTTGCCTTCGCCCCAACATTTGCCCTCCGAGGGACCAGTTCGACAAAGTCATCTGGTGCCGAAGACGTCACTAGATGGCGGAGACGCTGCCCTCGCTCGAAGTGGTTCCGCGGGGGTTTTTGACATGACCGTTGATTGACACCGTACTGTTGGACTACGGGTTTCCCGAAGCGCCGCGCCCTGTGTATAAAAGGGGGCGGGGGTCGACGCTTTTTGAACTTCACTTTCCGCGCTCCGTGAAAACCCTAGCCGCCTTTTCCACCGTCTTGCTGCTCGTCTGCCCTCCTTGCTCTCGTTCACCGGAGATCTGGCTCGAGTGAAGCAGACCGCCCGCCGCCGCCGCCGGTACGTAGCGATGCCGACCTCCTCTTCTTCTGCTGCCGCTACGCCGCCGGCCGCCGCCTCGCCGCCGGCCGACGCCTCGTCTGAGGAGACGCTGAGTACTTTGGTGGCGGAGGAGTTGCGCGCCGGCGATACGGTGGATTTTGGTGTGTCGAGGATGTCATCGGTCCGCGTGCAAGATATGCAGCGGTTGGGTTACTTTGGCGGCGGAGTTGCTCGTGTCCCGGGGACGGAGGAAGTCCCCGAGCCGGAGGGCGAGTTGGTTGTGTTCGAGGCGTTCTTCGCCACCGGTCTCCGCCTGCCTGCGCACCGATTTGTTGGAGAAGTCCTGCGCAGATTCAATGTTCAGATACATCAGCTAACTCCGAATGCCGTGGTGGCTCTGTCGAAGTATGTCTGGGCGACGACTTCGTACGGCGGGCAGCCATGAGTCGAAGTCTTTGCGAAGTACTATTGCCTGCACTGGCAGAAGAGGATGATTGGAGATGAAGTTGCTCAGTTTGGGTCCTGTACGTTTACGCCGAAGACCGGCAAGACCACGATGGAGGTAGTCGAGTTGGTCCCTTGCGCCCGCAACAAGTGGGGCAATTGGAATGAGTTTTGGTTTTACGTCGCGGAGGGTACCGTCGAAGGCCATGAGGGGCTCCTGAAAGGGAAATGTGCCCTTGGGCCATTTCTAAGTATTTTGGTGATTGAGTGTCAACACAAGTGCTTAAACGTGAATCAATGCCCATGGATGAACAAAGTGCAAATCTAGAGCAAAGGTATGTTTCTAAGTCTTAGTACATTGGTTTTGTGTACTAATATATTTGTCTAAGTGTTAGAAACAGAGAGAAGAAGAAAAGGAGAATGTTGGCTGTGTACAGTCAACAGGCTGTTTCGGTCTGGGGCACCGGACTGTCCGGTGGTGCACCGGACAGTGTCCGGTGCGCCAGGCTACCTCGGGCGAAGAAGTCGCTCTCGGGAATTTGCCGACGGCGTACGGCTAAAATTCACCGGACTGTCCGGTGTGCACCGGACTGTCCGGTGAGCCAACGGTCGGCCAGGGCTAACGGTCGGCCACGGATTCTGCGCGTGACACGTGGTCTGGCCAACGGTCGGAAGGAGGCACCGGACTGTCCGGTGTGCACCGGACTGTCCGGTGCGCCAGATCTGCAACGGTCGGCAACGGTCGGCTGAGCTGTTTATGGAAATAAATCGGGCACCGGACAGTGTCCGGTGTGCACCGGACTGTCCGGTGCGCCCGACGACAGAAGGCAAGATTGGCCTTCTGGATTTGCTCTCAACGGCTCCTAGCTGCCTTGGGGCTATAAAAGGGACCCCTAGGCGCATGGAGGAGACAACCAAGCAACTTTAGAGCATTCTTGATCATCCACACTCAGTCTTTGCGCATCCGATTGTCATTCTAAGTGATTTGAGCTCCGTTCTTGTGAGAACCTTGAGATAGTCTTTTGAGCTCAACTCTTGGCCGTGTGTGTGCGCGTTTTGCTGTGGATTTGTGTGTGTTGCTTCCCTCCCTTACTCCGTATTTCTTTGTGAATCTCAAGTGTAAGGGCGAGAGACTCCAAGTTGTGGAGATTCCTCGCAAACGGGATATTGAAAGAAAAGCATAACACTGTGGTATTCAAGTTGATCATTGGATCACTTGAGAGGAGTTGAGTGCAACTCTCGTCCGTTGGGACGCCACAACGTGGAGTAGGCAAGTTTTGTACTTGGCCGAACCACGGGATAAATCACTGTGTCTTCTCTGTGTTGAACTCCTTGTGATTATCATATTGTGCAAGAACTTCTCTCTAGCCACTTGGCATTAACTGTACTAACACTTAATCAAAGTTTTGTGGCTTAAGTTTTGAAGTCTACAGGATCACCTATTCACCCCCCTCTAGGTGCTCTCAATTGGTATCGGAGCCGTTCTCTTCAAGAAAGGGACTAATCGCCCGAAGAGATGGATCCTAAGGGGAAGGGAATCGTGATCAATGACAAGGAAAAGGAGTCCTTCGTCAACGAGCCAAAAGATGACAAATTCAACGACTCTGGCTCGGGCCACAAGCGCAAAGATGGGAAGAAGAAGAAGACAAGGCGCATCAAGGAGATCGTCTACTACGACAGCGACGAATCCTCTTCTTCCCAAAAGGACGACGACAACGACTACAAGAAGACGGTCAATTCAAACTTTTCATTTGATTATTCTCGTATTCCACATAGTTCAAATTCGCATTTGCTTTCCATTCCTCTTGGCAAACCTCCACACTTTGATGGGGAAGACTACGGATTTTGGAGTCACAAAATGCGTAGTCATTTATTCTCTCTCCATCCAAGCATATGGGAGATCGTAGAGAATGGAATGAAATTTGATAGCTCGGATAGCCCTATGTTTATTAATGAACAAATTCACAAAAATGCACAAGCTACTACTGTGTTGCTAGCCTCCTTGTGCAGGGACGAGTACAATAAGGTGAGCGGCTTGGACAATGCCAAGCAAATATGGGACACCCTCAAGATTTCTCACGAGGGGAACGACATCACCATGCTCACTAAAATGGAATTGGTGGAGGGCGAGCTTGGAAGGTTTGCAATGATAAGGGGCGAGGAGCCAACCCAAACATACAACCGGCTCAAGACCCTTATCAACAAAATAAGGAGTTATGGAAGCACGCGATGGACGGACCATGACGTCGTCCGACTATTACTAAGGTCCTTTACCATTCTTGATCCTCATTTGGTGAATAATATTCGTGAGAATCCCAGGTACACCAAAATGTCGCCCGAAGAAGTCCTAGGAAAATTCGTCAGCGGGCGAATGATGATTAAGGAAGCAAGGTACGTGGACGACGCTTTAAATGGACCAATCAACGAGCCGCAACCTCTTGCTCTCAAAGCAACAAGAAGCAAGGAGGCGCTACCTAGCAAGGTGGCACAAATTGAGGCGGTCGGACTTAATGATGAAGAGATGGCTCTCATCATCAAACGCTTCAAGACGGTGCTAAGAGGTCACAAGGGGCAGCCAAGCAAGACCAAGACAAAGGGGAAGCGCTCATGCTTCAAGTGCGGTAAGATTGGTCATTTTATCGCTAACTGCCCCGATAACGATAGTGACCAGGAACAGGAGAACAAGAGGGAAAAGAAGAAGCATTACAAGAAGGCAAAGGGCGAGGCGCATCTAGGCAAGGAGTGGGACTCGGATTGCTCCTCTTCCGACTCCGACAATGAAGGACTCGCCGCCACCGCCTTCAACAAATCAACCCTCTTCCCCAACGAGCGTCACACATGCCTTATGGCAAAGGAGAAGAAGGTATGTACTCGCAACTCTACCTATGCTTCTTCAAGTGAGGACGAATCTAGTGATGAGGTTGAAGTAGATTATTCATGTTTGTTCAAGGGCTTAGATAGATCTAAGATAGACAAAATTAATGAATTAATTGATGCCTTGAATGAAAAGAATATACTTTTAGAAAAGCAAGAGGATTTGTTGTATGAAGAACATGATAAGTTTGTAGAGGCTCAAAAATCCCTTGCATTAGAAATTAAGAGGAATGAAATGCTTGCTTGTGAAGTGTCAACATGCCATGACTCTATTTCTAACTTAAAGAGCATAAACGATGATTTAAATGCTAAATTAGGAGAAGCAAATAAATCCAACTCTTGTGTTGAATATGTTGAAATTTGTACTAGGTGTAAGGATATTGATATTAATGCTTGTAGCGAACACTTAGTTTCTATTTCAAAATTGAATGATGAATTAGCTAGTCTTAATGCTCAACTTAAGACTAGCAAGAGTAATTTTGATAAACTAAAATTTGCTAGGGATGCCTACACGGTTGGTAGACACCCCTCAATTAAGGATGGGCTTGGCTTCAAGAGGGAAGCCAAGAACTTAACAAGCCATAAGGCTCCCATTCCCGCTAAGGAGAAAGGGAAGGCCCCTATGGCTACTAGTGCTAAAAAGAACCATGCCTTTTTGTATTATGATAGGAAAAACTCTAGAAATGCTTTTAGAAGTTATGGTGCTTTTGATTCACATGCTTATGATTCTTATGCCATGACTGCTTCTAGTTCTTCCTATATGCATGGTAGAAGTAGGAGAAATGCTATTCATCACGTGCCTAGAAAGAATACTATTCATGCTTCTAGGAAAGTAGTAAATGAACCTTCTACAATTTATTGTGCTTTAAATGCTTCCTTTGCTATTTGTAGAAAGGATAGGAAGATAGTTGCTAGGAAATTAGGGGCAAAATGCAAGGGAGACAAAACTTGCATTTGGGTCCCTAAGGAAATTGTGACTAACCTTGTAGGACCCAACAAGAGTTGGGTACCTAAGTCCCAAGCCTAAATTTGCCTTGCAGGTTTATGCATCCGGGGGTTCAAGCTGGATTATTGATAGCGGATGCACAAACCATATGACGGGGGAGAAGAAAATGTTCACCTCCTACGTCAAGAATAAGGATTCCCAAGATTCAATTATATTCGGTGATGGGAATCAAGGCAAGGTAAAAGGATTAGGTAAAATTGCAATCTCAAATGAGCACTCAATTTCTAATGTGTTTTTAGTTGAGTCTTTGGGATATAATTTATTATCTGTAAGTCAATTATGCAATATGGGATATAATTGTCTTTTTACAAATGTAGATGTGTCTGTCTTTAGAAGAAGTGATGGTTCACTAGCTTTTAAGGGTGTATTAGACGGCAAACTTTATTTAGTTGATTTTGCAAAAGAAGAGGCCGGTCTAGATGCATGCTTAATAGCTAAGACTAGCATGGGCTGGCTGTGGCATCGCCGCTTGGCACATGTGGGGATGAAGAACCTTCACAAGCTTCTAAAGGGAGAACACGTGATAGGTTTGACTAACGTGCAATTCGAAAAAGATAGACCTTGTGCAGCTTGTCAAGCAGGTAAACAAGTGGGAGGAGCACATCACAGCAAGAATGTGATGACCACTTCAAGACCCCTGGAGCTGCTGCATATGGACCTCTTCGGACCCGTCGCCTATCTGAGCATAGGAGGGAGTAAGTATGGTCTAGTTATTGTTGATGACTTTTCCCGCTTCACTTGGGTGTTCTTTTTGCAGGATAAGTCTGAAACCCAAGGGACCCTCAAGCGCTTCCTCAGGAGAGCTCAAAATGAGTTTGAGCTCAAAGTGAAGAAGATAAGGAGCGACAACGGGTCCGAGTTCAAGAACCTTCAAGTGGAGGAGTTCCTTGAGGAGGAAGGGATCAAGCATGAGTTCTCCGCTCCCTACACACCACAGCAAAACAGTGTGGTAGAGAGGAAGAACAGGACGCTAATCGACATGGCTAGGACTATGCTTGGAGAGTTCAAGACCCCCGAGCGTTTTTGGTCGGAAGCCGTGAACACGACTTGCCACGCCATCAACAGGGTCTACCTTCACCGCCTCCTCAAGAAGACGTCGTATGAACTTCTAACCGGTAACAAACCCAATGTATCTTACTTTCGTGTATTTGGGAGCAAGTGCTACATTCTAGTGAAGAAGGGTAGAAATTCTAAGTTTGCTCCCAAAGCAGTAGAAGGGTTTTTGTTAGGTTATGACTCAAATACAAAGGCGTATAGAGTCTTCAACAAATCATCGGGTTTAGTTGAAGTCTCTAGCGACGTTGTATTTGATGAGACTAATGGCTCTCCAAGAGAGCAAGTTGTTGATTGTGATGATGTAGATGAAGAAGATGTTCCGACGGCAGCTATACGAACCATGGCGATTGGGGAAGTACGGCCACAGGAACAAGATGAACGAGATCAACCATCTTCCTCAACTACGGTGCTACCCCCAACTCAAGACGATGAACAGGTTCATCAACAGGAGGCGGATGATCAAGGGGGAGCACAAGATGATCATGTGATGAAGGAAGATGCGCAACCGGCACCTCCAACCCAAGTTCGAGCGATGATTCAAAGGGATCATCCCGTCGATCAAATTCTGGGTGACATTAGCAAGGGAGTAACTACTCGATCTCGATTAGTTAATTTTTGTGAGCATTACTCCTTTGTCTCTTCTATTGAGCCTTTCAGGGTAGAGGAGGCCTTGCTAGATCCGGACTGGGTGCTGGCCATGCAGGAGGAACTCAACAATTTCAAGCGCAATGAAGTTTGGACACTGGTGCCACGTCCGAAGCAAAATGTTGTGGGAACCAAGTGGGTGTTCCGCAACAAACAGGACGAGCACGGGGTGGTGACGAGAAACAAGGCTCGACTTGTGTAACGCCCCGAATTTTTGCAGTTGAATTTTTTCTTTTCTTTACTCGCCAAATTCGGGCGTTACCTTTTCTTTTTCTTTTTGCCCTCGCTAGACCTTGACTTTTTCCAAAGCTAGCGGGATTCGGTTTGGAATTCCCGTGTAAAGAAAAACTCTAAAAAAATACTTTATGTTGTTTGATGCACCATGCCGAGCTATGCATTCTTTGATTGTTTGAAAGTGCAAATGCATTCATCTAGGAAGATCGGATTTCGAAAACAGGGAAATAATCTTTTCTTTTTCTTTCTCTTTCTTTCTCTCTCCCTCTTCCCCTTTCCCTCTCTCCCGCGCCATGGGCTCCTTGGCCGGCCCAGCCGCCCCTTGGCCGGCCCAAGCCCCCTGCGCGCCCCCCCTCTTGGGCCTTGGCAGGCCCAGCCGCCCCCCACCTCCCCTTTTTCCCCAATTCTCTCTCCCTCCCTCTCATTTTCTCTCATTTTCTCTCCCCCACCCTAAGCCGCCGCCGCCCCTACCCCCCTGCCCTAGCGCCGGCCGCCGCCCTCGCCGTCGGCCGCCCCTCGCCGGTGAGCCCCCCCTCCTCCCTCTCTCCCTCCTCCCTCCCTCTCCCCTCCCCCTCCTCTCTCCTCGGCAGCCCGGCCGCCTGGCCGCCCTGGCCTGGCCGCCTTGGCCGCGCCCCCAGCCGGCCGCTGCCGCGCCGCCCTGGCCCCAGCCGGCCACGGCCGCCCCTGGCCGCGCGCCCCAGCCCCCGCCTGGCCAGCCCCAGCCGGCCCCTGGCCAGCCCCGGCCGCCCGCCTGGCCGCCCTCGGCCGCCCCTGGCCCCTGGCCGCCCGCCAACCGCCCCTTGCCCGCTGGTTCGGCCGCGCCCCTGGCCGGCCCAGCCGCTCGCCCAGCCGGCCGGTTCAACCGCCCTAGGGCCGGTTCAACCGCCCCCCCTGTTTTTTTTTTATTTTTTTTATTTTTTTATTTTATTTTATTTACTTTCTGTGATCATAATTACCTTATTTTGGGTAGACTAATCATGGTTCATGCTATGGAAATGAGAAGTTTAATTTAGAATTTCGTTGCGCTAGTTGATTCATTTAGTTAATTGTTTATCCCGTGCAATGTTAATCAACTTAAAATGATTAGGTTCCCACTAGTGCATATAACAGAATTCTTTTGTTAGGAACCTATTGAAACTAGAGTGCATAATTTAACTAATCATTAGTGCATAAACTTTAACCCCCCTGCGAGACCCTTTTCCCGTTTCTTTCTAACCATAACGAATGCAATGTCAAATGTCATACTTGATGCATATTCGCTTTATTTGTTCCCTTGTATGGTGTACTGTTCTTTTGTATTAAATATGTGGATGGATGTATGTATGTTTGCGCTCGCATAGAGAACGATCCGGTCGAAGAGCCCGAGGAATTCGCAGGAGAAGCCCCTGAGCAGCAGTCGGTTGGTGGAGGCAAGTGTCCTTTGACCTATCTCTGTCCTAATCATTCTTTAATTCACCTCCCGCATCACACATTTATACCTAAGGATTGACTAGCTTTTTGTTATCCATGTCCTTGTTTACCTATTTGGGTCGGATTATTACTGCTTAGTTTGATGCTATTGCTCAACTTTAATCAATGAACATGATGTGGTTATCTATGATACGCTGTTTTCCCGTTCTTATTTATGATTATACTTGTGGCATTTAAGGGGACTCGAGCGGTTTCTCGAGTGCCTCTCCGTAAGGACCTGTTCAATGGATGACCGCCCGGGAAAACAGTGCAACCATGAGGGTGGAATGGGGTGCCCTTAGCTGAATAATTAGAGGATCCGGGGTGTAGTTCGCTTCGCCGTCGTGCCGTCAATGGGGCTCGGTGTATGCGGCTCGCTCTGCCAAGGTTGATTTGTCCCTTGGGGAGGAGTGCGGTACATTTAGGAAACCTAACGGGTGGCTACAGCCCCGGGGAATCTTTGTAAAGGCTTCGTAGTGAATCCTTTGCCATTCACCTCGGGAGTGAATAAGGGTCTTGCAAGCCCGGGCCAGAGAGGGAATCACGGCTTGTGGGTAAAGTGCACAACCTCTACAGAGTGTTATGAAACTGATATATCAGCCGTGCTCGCGGTTATGAGCGGCCAAGGGAGCTCCAGAGATTAGTGATACTTGATCAGAGATACTTTGGTACAGGTGACAATGAGATTGATGGTTCTGATTACGATTATGGTATTGGTAAGTGGTATTCTTTCCGTTTGGAAAGGATACATTGGGCTAATAACTTGGGTTAATGTTAAAACCTGGCTTTCTACTAGTAAGTAATAACCTGACCAACTAAAAGCAACTGCTTGACTTATCCCCACATAAAGCTAGTCCACTACAGCCAAACAGGATACTTGCTGAGTATGTTGATGTGTACTCACCCTTGCTCTACACACCAAACCCCCCCCAGGTTGTCAGCATTGCAACCACTGCTCAGGCGAAGATGAAGCTGTGGAAGGAGACTTCCAGGAGTTCCAAGACTACGACGAGTTCTAGGTGTGGGTTAGTGGCAACCCCCCAGTCGGCTGCCTGTGAAGGCCGCGGTTATCTACGTTTCTTTTCCGCACTTTGATTTATTGTAAGAACTATATGGACGTCTCAGACGTATGATGTAATCAACTATTTCCCTTTTTAATACTATTTTGAGCACTGTGTGATGATGTCCATATTATGTAACTGCTGTGTACGTGAATAACTGATCCTGGCACGTACATGGTTCGCATTCGGTTTGCCTTCTAAAACCGGGTGTGACATAAGTGGTATCAAAGCCGTGCTGACTGTAGGACCGCTAACCTAGAATAGAATGGTCGTTCTAAGGACTATAGACCTCTGTCTCTGCCTTGACTTTGATATCCCTTCAAAAGTTGGTCATACCGACCAAACCTATGTTCTACTATATATTATACCTTGCTAAAAAATTGTGTTTCATTCTGATCCTTCATTTACTTATTATTTGCTGGTCATATTAATTCTGTTCTCACCCTTTTGCTTGCGATGTCTTTTGTAGATGGCTCGACTTAGACACACTGCACGAAAGTCCGTCATCCCCTTCTTACCCTCCTGCCTTGCTGAGCGTCCGCTTCGCCGTCCCGTGGCCGGACAGTCCAGCCACTTGGAGAGACTACACCACCGCCTGCGTGAGGAGCAGGAACGTCGACGACAGGAGCAGCAGGGCTCTTCTTTCTCGCTCCACCAGGAGATAGAGTCTGTGAGGAGCTGCTCTCCTGTGCTTCCTCTGGAGGCGCCCCCTGCACCACCACTAGGCGCCCCAGCTTCTGGAGTAGCTGCTGGAGGAGACCCAGACGACGGAGATGGCGACGACAGCTCGAGCCACGACACCGACTTCTCTGCTAACCCTGAGCCGGAAGGATGGGTTGCTCGACCCATCACTCGCGACGCTGCTCGCGGGTGTCACTTCCACGATGCGCTCGACACCCTGCTACGTCGGGCATTTGACCGGCATACTTGGTCCGTCGAGTATCGCTGTGTGGTCTACCAGCATAGTCGCGGGGTCTACCCGGACCGCTGGGAGGCGACTTGCTTGGTGCGCTGCCCGGAGGACAGTCTCCAGGGTGCAGAGGACTGCTCAGAGCACTATTCTATCTCTGAACGGGACTCAGCTGAGGCAGCCATGCAAGATGCTGCACGGCGTGCGCTTTCGCACTACTGCTCGGTTTTCGGTGGGGCAGCTGACGGTCTTGACCTGAAGTATTACCCCCGCCGTCCATCTGGCAGCACAGGAGGCGTGATTGTCTCACCTGTCGGTGAGGGCAATCCTAGGTTGAGCAGCACAGTCAACCTAGCCGCCGTGCTAAACACGGAGCTGGACCATGCATTAGACGAGCTGAGTAGGGCTCGTGCTGAGATCGCCCTGCTGCGGGCTGAGCGCGCGGAACGTCGTCACTTGGATGGTGGTTCCCCCGCTCCCGTCGGGACTCAGCACCCGTACCGCTCACCTCAGCGTGGACACCAGTCTTATGGCAATCCCGACTGCAAGACCAAGATAACTCTAGAACCATAGATCGTTAGAGTTGGATCTTGTAATTAATACGAAATATATACATAGAAGCTTCAGTCTTAGCGTAGTCTCGCTCTTAGTTAAGTCTTAGTTAGACAGGGTAGTTTGCTATATCCTGTGCATTTATGTTTGTCATAATGAACTATGTTTGGTTTGGATCTTTGTAATGATTGTCACCAGAGTGTGGGTATCCCCTGCATTTTGGTTTACCTATTATGTTAATAAAGTTAGTTATATAGTTGGGAAACCTTTTATTCCACTTTCCTCTTTATCTGAGAAGCTGTGTGGTCTGTGTTGGAGATCAGTGAAGATGCTCACCTGCTCAGTGCTGTTGAAGAATTCCATACTCTTTTCTTATGCTGCAAGACTTGCCAGATCAGTTCTGATGTGTGGTTGCATTCTGCAGATGTCAGAGAACAGGCGCAGAGGAGGAAGGCGTGCTCAACAGGAGCAAGCCGGTCAACAAGATGAGGCGCCCCAGCAGCAGCAGCTGCCACCCCCGCCCCCGATGTCGATCGAGCAGATGTTTATGATGCAGACTCAGGCAGTTCAAGCCATCGGTCAGACTTTGGCCGCCATTCAGCAGCAGCAGCAGCAACAGCAGCAGGCCCCACCTCAGCCTCAGATGCCTCAGATGCCCAGAGACAAGCGTGCTGAATTCATGAGAGGTCATCCCCCAACGTTCGCTCACTCTTCTGACCCCATGGATGCTGAAGATTGGCTGCGCACTGTGGAGCGGGAGTTGCATACCGCTCAGTGTGATGACAGGGAGAAAGTCTTGTATGGTCCCCGTCTGTTGAGAGGAGCAGCCCAATCATGGTGGGAGTCTTACCTCGCCACCCATGCCAACCCCGACACCATCACCTGGGAAGAATTCAGAGGTAGCTTTCGTCAGTACCACGTGCCTGCAGGTCTGATGACAGTGAAGAAGGAGGAGTTCCTGGCCCTTAAGCAAGGGTCATCATCTGTCAGTGAGTATCGAGACAGGTTTCTGCAATTGTCTCGCTATGCTCCTGAGGATGTCAACACTGACGCCAAGCGACAATATCGTTTTCTGAGAGGCTTGGTCGACCCCCTGCAGTACCAACTGATGAATCACACCTTCCCGACATTCCAGCACCTGATCGACAGAGCAATCATGACAGAAAGGAAGCGTAAGGAGATGGAAGATCGTAAACGCAAGATCAGTGGACCCCAGCCTGGAAGCAGCAGTCGTCCTCGTTTCTCAGGCAATCAACCTAAGCAGTTCAGGCAGAACCAGCGTCCACCTCAGCATCAGCAGTTTCAAAGGCAGTATCCTCAGCATCAGTACCAGAACCGTCAGAGCAATCAGTCAGGAGGTCAGTTTCAGAGGCAGAATCAGCAGGCACCTCGTCTTCCTGCCCCAGCAAACCAGCAGAACAGTCAGGCAGCACCAGCTCAGGTTGGAAACAGGGCATGTTTCCACTGTGGAGAGCAGCGCCATTGGGTGATGCAATGTCCGAAGAAGGCAGCCCAGCAGCAGTCAGGCCCCAATGCCCCAGCAAAGCAGAATGTGTCTCAGCCTGGAGCAGGCAATCGCTCTCAGCCGCGTTATAATCATGGAAGACTGAATCACTTGGAGGCTGAAGCAGTTCAGGAGACCCCCGGCATGATAGTAGGTATGTTCCCAGTCGACTCCCATATTGCAGAAGTGTTATTTGATACTGGAGTAACGCATTCTTTCATTACTGCATCATGGGTAGAAGCACATAATCTTCCAACTACTACCATGTCAACCCCCATTCAAATTGACTCAGCTGGTGGTAGAATTCGAGCTGATAGCATTTGTTTAAATATAAGTGTGGAAATAAGGGGGATAGCGTTTCCCGCCAACCTTATAGTAATGGGTACTCAGGGAATAGATGTCATCCTAGGGATGAATTGGCTAGATAAGTATCAGGCAGCTATCAGTTGTGATAAAAGGACGATCAAGTTGGTGTCCCCACTAGGAGAGGAAGTGGTGACCGAGTTAGTCCCGCCTGAGCCAAAGAAAGGAAGTTGTTATCAGATAGCTGTTGATAGCAGTGAAGCAGACCCAATTGAGAGTATCAGGGTTGTGTCCGAATTCCCAGATGTGTTTCCAAAGGATTTACCGGGTATGCCACCAGAGCGGAAAGTTGAGTTTGCCATAGAGCTTCTTCCTGGAACCGCCCCCATCTTTAAGAGAGCTTACAGAATATCCGGACCAGAGTTGGATGAGCTTAAGAAGCAAATTGATGAGCTGTCAGAGAAAGGTTACATTCGGCCAAGCACCTCGCCTTGGGCCGCCCCTGTCTTATTTGTGGAAAAGAAAGATGGCACCAAGAGGATGTGCATCGATTATCGAGCTTTGAATGAAGTCACGATCAAGAACAAGTATCCTTTGCCCAGAATAGAAGATCTGTTCGACCAGTTGAGAGGAGCCAGTGTGTTCTCCAAGATAGATCTGAGGTTAGGTTATCATCAGCTCAGGATCCGACCCTCGGACATTCCGAAGACGACATTCATTTCTAAGTATGGGTTGTATGAGTTCACAGTGATGTCTTTTGGTTTGACCAATGCGCCAGCGTTCTTCATGAACTTGATGAACAATGTATTCATGGATTATCTCGATAAGTTTGTGGTGGTATTCATTGATGACATTCTGATTTATTCCCAAAGCGAAGAAGAGCACGCAGATCATTTGAGGATGGTATTGCAGAGATTGCGAGAGCACCAGTTGTACGCAAAGTTGAGCAAGTGTGAGTTCTGGATCAGTGAAGTCCTGTTCTTGGGTCACATAATCAACAAAGAAGGATTGGCTGTGGATCCGAAGAAAGTGGCAGACATTCTGAACTGGAAAGCGCCAACAGATGCTAGAGGAATCAAGAGCTTCATTGGAATGGCCGGATACTATCGGCGATTCATTGAAGGGTTTTCGAAGATTGCGAAGCCAATGACAGCGTTGCTAGGCAACAAGGTTGAGTTCAAATGGACCCAGAAATGTCAAGAGGCCTTTGAAGCGCTGAAAGAGAAGTTGACTACATCGCCTGTCCTAATCTTGCCTGATGTGCACAAGCCCTTCTCGGTGTATTGTGATGCTTGTTACACAGGTTTGGGATGCGTGTTGATGCAAGAGGGAAGAGTTGTGGCTTACTCGTCCCGACAACTGAAGGTTCATGAGAAGAACTACCCAATCCATGATCTAGAGTTGGCAGCAGTGGTTCACGCACTGAAGACATGGAGGCACTATCTGTATGGACAGAAATGCGATGTTTACACAGATCACAAGAGTCTGAAGTACATATTCACTCAGTCAGAGTTGAACATGAGGCAACGAAGATGGTTAGAGCTGATCAAAGACTATGAGTTGGAGATTCATTACCATCCAGGCAAAGCAAACGTAGTGGCAGATGCTTTGAGCAGAAAGAGTCAAGTCAATCTGATGGTCGCTCGCCCGATGCCTTATGAGTTGGCCAAGGAGTTCGACAGGTTGAGTCTCGGGTTTCTCAACAATTCGCGAGGAGTCACAGTTGAGTTGGAACCTACCTTGGAGCGCGAAATCAAAGAAGCGCAGAAGAATGATGAGAAAATCAGTGAGATCCGGCGATTGATTCTAGATGGCAGAGGCAAAGATTTTCGAGAAGATGCTGAAGGCGTGATATGGTTCAAAGACCGCTTATGTGTTCCCAATGTCCAGTCTATTCGAGAGTTGATCCTCAAGGAAGCTCATGAGACAGCCTATTCGATTCACCCTGGTAGTGAGAAGATGTATCAGGATCTGAAGAAGAAATTCTGGTGGTACGGAATGAAGAGGGAAATCGCAGAGCATGTGGCTAAGTGCGATAGTTGTCGAAGAATTAAGGCAGAGCACCAGAGACCAGCTGGATTGTTGCAACCGTTGCAGATCCCTCAGTGGAAATGGGATGAAATTGGTATGGATTTCATAGTCGGATTGCCTCGCACTCGAGCCGGCTACGATTCTATTTGGGTAGTGGTGGACCGTTTGACCAAGTCAGCCCACTTCATACCTGTCAAGACCAGCTACAACAGTGCAGTATTGGCAGAGTTGTATATGTCTCGGATCGTTTGTCTTCATGGTGTGCCAAAGAAGATAGTGTCAGACAGAGGAACGCAGTTCACCTCTCATTTCTGGCAGCAGTTGCATGAAGCCTTGGGCACACATCTGAATTTCAGTTCAGCTTATCACCCGCAGACAGATGGCCAGACTGAAAGGACCAATCAAATTCTCGAAGATATGTTGAGAGCCTGTGCGTTGCAAGATCAGTCCGGATGGGACAAGCGATTGCCTTATGCAGAGTTTTCCTATAACAACAGTTACCAGGCCAGTTTGAAGATGTCACCGTTTCAGGCGCTTTATGGAAGGAGTTGTAGAACTCCGTTGCAATGGGATCAGCCTGGAGAGAAGCAAGTGTTTGGGCCAGACATTCTGCTTGAAGCCGAAGAGAACATCAAGATGGTCCGAGAGAATCTGAAGATAGCGCAATCGAGGCAGCGAAGCTATGCAGACACAAGAAGAAGAGAGCTGAGTTTTGAAGTCGGAGACTTTGTCTATCTGAAAGTGTCACCGATCAGAGGAGTCAGAAGATTCGGAGTGAAAGGCAAGCTAGCACCCCGCTACATTGGTCCGTACCAGATCCTCTCAAAGCGTGGAGAAGTGGCTTATCAGCTCAGCCTGCCAGAGAATTTGTCTGCTGTGCATGATGTCTTTCATGTGTCTCAGTTGAAGAAGTGCTTGCGTGTGCCAGAAGAGCAGTTGCCAGTGGAAGGTCTTGAAGTCCAGGAGGACTTGACCTACGTTGAGAAGCCAGTGCAAATCCTTGAGGTTGCAGACAGAGTCACCCGAAGGAAGACCATCAGAATGTGCAAAGTCAGATGGAATCACCACTCTCAGGAAGAAGCAACCTGGGAGCGTGAAGATGATCTAGTGGCCAAGTACCCAGAGCTCTTTGCTAGCCAGCCCTGAATCTCGAGGGCGAGATTCTTTTAAGGGGGATAGGTTTGTAACGCCCCGAATTTTTGCAGTTGAATTTTTTCTTTTCTTTACTCGCCAAATTCGGGCGTTACCTTTTCTTTTTCTTTTTGCCCTCGCTAGACCTTGACTTTTTCCAAAGCTAGCGGGATTCGGTTTGGAATTCCCGTGTAAAGAAAAACTCTAAAAAAATACTTTATGTTGTTTGATGCACCATGCCGAGCTATGCATTCTTTGATTGTTTGAAAGTGCAAATGCATTCATCTAGGAAGATCGGATTTCGAAAACAGGGAAATAATCTTTTCTTTTTCTTTCTCTTTCTTTCTCTCTCCCTCTTCCCCTTTCCCTCTCTCCCGCGCCATGGGCTCCTTGGCCGGCCCAGCCGCCCCTTGGCCGGCCCAAGCCCCCTGCGCGCCCCCCCTCTTGGGCCTTGGCAGGCCCAGCCGCCCCCCCACCTCCCCTTTTTCCCCAATTCTCTCTCCCTCCCTCTCATTTTCTCTCATTTTCTCTCCCCCACCCTAAGCCGCCGCCGCCCCTACCCCCCTGCCCTAGCGCCGGCCGCCGCCCTCGCCGTCGGCCGCCCCTCGCCGGTGAGCCCCCCTCCTCCCTCTCTCCCTCCTCCCTCCCTCTCCCCTCCCCCTCCTCTCTCCTCGGTAGCCCGGCCGCCCTGGCCTGGCCGCCTTGGCCGCGCCCCCAGCCGGCCGCTGCCGCGCCGCCCTGGCCCCAGCCGGCCACGGCCGCCCCTGGCCGCGCGCCCCAGCCCCCGCCTGGCCAGCCCCAGCCGGCCCCTGGCCAGCCCCGGCCGCCCGCCTGGCCGCCCTCGGCCGCCCCTGGCCCCTGGCCGCCCGCCAACCGCCCCCTGCCCGCTGGTTCGGCCGCGCCCCTGGCCGGCCCAGCCGCTCGCCCAGCCGGCCGGTTCAACCGCCCCCCTGTTTTTTTTTTATTTTTTTTATTTTATTTTATTTACTTTCTGTGATCATAATTACCTTATTTTGGGTAGACTAATCATGGTTCATGCTATGGAAATGAGAAGTTTAATTTAGAATTTCGTTGCGCTAGTTGATTCATTTAGTTAATTGTTTATCCCGTGCAATGTTAATCAACTTAAAATGATTAGGTTCCCACTAGTGCATATAACAGAATTCTTTTGTTAGGAACCTATTGAAACTAGAGTGCATAATTTAACTAATCATTAGTGCATAAACTTTAACCCCCCTGCGAGACCCTTTTCCCGTTTCTTTCTAACCATAACGAATGCAATGTCAAATGTCATACTTGATGCATATTCACTTTATTTGTTCCCTTGTATGGTGTACTGTTCTTTTGTATTAAATATGTGGATGGATGTATGTATGTTTGCGCTCGCATAGAGAACGATCCGGTCGAAGAGCCCGAGGAATTCGCAGGAGAAGCCCCTGAGCAGCAGTCGGTTGGTGGAGGCAAGTGTCCTTTGACCTATCTCTGTCCTAATCATTCTTTAATTCACCTCCCGCATCACACATTTATACCTAAGGATTGACTAGCTTTTTGTTATCCATGTCCTTGTTTACCTATTTGGGTCGGATTATTACTGCTTAGTTTGATGCTATTGCTCAACTTTAATCAATGAACATGATGTGGTTATCTATGATACGCTGTTTTCCCGTTCTTATTTATGATTATACTTGTGGCATTTAAGGGGACTCGAGCGGTTTCTCGAGTGCCTCTCCGTAAGGACCTGTTCAATGGATGACCGCCCGGGAAAACAGTGCAACCATGAGGGTGGAATGGGGTGCCCTTAGCTGAATAATTAGAGGATCCGGGGTGTAGTTCGCTTCGCCGTCGTGCCGTCAATGGGGCTCGGTGTATGCGGCTCGCTCTGCCAAGGTTGATTTGTCCCTTGGGGAGGAGTGCGGTACATTTAGGAAACCTAACGGGTGGCTACAGCCCCGGGGAATCTTTGTAAAGGCTTCGTAGTGAATCCTTGGCCATTCACCTCGGGAGTGAATAAGGGTCTTGCAAGCCCGGGCCAGAGAGGGAATCACGGCTTGTGGGTAAAGTGCACAACCTCTGCAGAGTGTTATGAAACTGATATATCAGCCGTGCTCGCGGTTATGAGCGGCCAAGGGAGCTCCAGAGATTAGTGATACTTGATCAGAGATACTTTGGTACAGGTGACAATGAGATTGATGGTTCTGATTACGATTATGGTATTGGTAAGTGGTATTCTTTCCGTTTGGAAAGGATACATTGGGCTAATAACTTGGGTTAATGTTAAAACCTGGCTTTCTACTAGTAAGTAATAACCTGACCAACTAAAAGCAACTGCTTGACTTATCCCCACATAAAGCTAGTCCACTACAGCCAAACAGGATACTTGCTGAGTATGTTGATGTGTACTCACCCTTGCTCTACACACCAAACCCCCCCCCCCCAGGTTGTCAGCATTGCAACCACTGCTCAGGCGAATATGAAGCTGTGGAAGGAGACTTCCAGGAGTTCCAAGACTACGACGAGTTCTAGGTGTGGGTTAGCGGCAACCCCCCAGTCGGCTGCCTGTGAAGGCCGCGGTTATCTACGTTTCTTTTCCGCACTTTGATTTATTGTAAGAACTATATGGACGTCTCAGACGTATGATGTAATCAACTATTTCCCTTTTTAATACTATTTTGAGCACTGTGTGATGATGTCCATATTATGTAACTGCTGTGTACGTGAATAACTGATCCTGGCACGTACATGGTTCGCATTCGGTTTGCCTTCTAAAACCGGGTGTGACAACTTGTGGCAAAAGGTTATGCCCAAGTCGCAGGTTTGGATTTCGAGGAGACTTTTGCTCCTGTGGCTAGGCTAGAGTCAATTCGAATCTTGCTAGCATATGCCGCTCACCATTCTTTCAGGTTGTACCAAATGGATGTGAAGAGCGCTTTTCTCAACGGGCCGATCAAGGAGGAGGTGTACGTAGAGCAACCCCCTGGCTTCGAGGATGATCGGTTCCCCGACCATGTGTGTAAGCTCTCTAAGGCGCTCTATGGACTTAAGCAAGCCCCAAGAGCATGGTATGAATGCCTTAGAGATTTCTTAGTTGCTAATGCTTTCAAGGTTGGGAAAGCCGATCCAACTCTTTTTACTAAGACTTGTAATGGTGATTTGTTTGTATGCCAAATTTATGTCGATGACATAATATTTGGTTCTACTAACCAAAAGTCTTGTGAAGAGTTTAGCAGGGTGATGACGCAAAAATTCGAGATGTCGATGATGGGCGAGTTGAACTACTTCCTTGGGTTCCAAGTGAAGCAACTCAAGGACGGCACCTTTATCTCCCAAACGAAGTACACGCAAGACTTGCTAAAGCGGTTTGGGATGAAGGACGCCAAGCCCGCAAAGACGCCGATGGGAACCGACGGACACATAGACCTCAACAAAGGAGGTAAGTCCGTTGATCAAAAAGCATACCGGTCCATGATAGGTTCCTTGCTTTACTTATGTGCTAGTAGACCGGATATTATGCTTAGCGTATGCATGTGTGCTAGATTTCAATCCGATCCTAAGGAGTGTCACTTAGTGGCGGTGAAGCGAATTCTTAGATATTTGGTTGCTACGCCTTGCTTCGGGCTCTGGTATCCAAAGGGGTCTACCTTTGACTTAGTTGGATACTCAGACTCCGACTATGCTGGATGTAAGGTCGATAGGAAGAGTACATCGGGGACGTGCCAATTCTTAGGAAGGTCCCTGGTGTCATGGAACTCTAAGAAACAAACCTCCGTTGCCCTATCCACCGCTGAGGCCGAGTACGTTGCCGCAGGTCAGTGTTGCGCGCAACTACTTTGGATGAGGCAAACCCTCCGGGACTTTGGCTACAATCTGAGCAAAGTCCCACTCCTATGTGATAATGAGAGTGCTATCCGCATGGCGGAAAATCCTGTTGAGCACAGCCGCACAAAGCACATAGACATCCGGCATCACTTTTTGAGAGACCACCAGCAAAAGGGGGATATCGAAGTGTTTCATGTTAGCACCGAGAACCAGCTAGCCGATATCTTTACCAAGCCTCTAGATGAGAAGACCTTTTGCAGGCTGCGTAGTGAGCTAAATGTCTTAGATTCGCGGAACTTGGATTGAATTGTAGCATACATGTGTTTATGCTTTTGATCATGTTCATTCTGCATTTTGTTGCTTATTGTGGTGCTCAAGTTGTACAAACACTCCCTGGACCTCACAAGTCCGTTGCAAAGTGATGCACATGTTTAGGGGGAGATGTGTTACAACTTGACCCTTTGAGACTAACCATATGCTTGAGTTTGCTTGATTTAGTCTCGAAGGAGAATTGAAAGGGAAAAGGTGGACTTGGACCATGAAAGACTTCCACTGCACTCCGATGAGAGGGTAATTTATTCCAAGTCCATCTCATGAACTCTTATTGCCATTTGATCTTAATTGAAGATTTTGGTGAGGCAATGGGGTTAAAGGGCCAAGATTGATCCCGTTTTGGTGCTTGATGCCAAAGGGGGAGAAAATAAAGGCCAAAGCAATAAATGGATCAGCTATAAATGGATCAGCTACCACTTGAGAAATTTTGAAAATAGTGAAATAGAACTTTTTGTTTTGTCAAAACTCTCTTATTGTCCCTTTTTGTCAAAAGTTGGCTTCTTGTGGGGAGAAGTGTTAATTATGGGAAATAGGGGGAGTTTTGAAATCTTTGATCAATCTCTTTGGGAATGACTCTCTTTATGCTTCAACATGTGTGTTTGACATAGAGATAGAGATTTGAGTTTGATTTGCAAAAACAAACCAAGTGGTGGCAAAGGATGATCCATATTTGCTAAAATTGGATCAAAATCAAATTTATTTTATTTGAAGTGATTTTGCACTTGTTCTAGTTGCTTTATGTTGTGTTGGCATAAATCACCAAAAAGGGGGAGATTGAAAGGGAAATGTGCCCTTGGGCCATTTCTAAGTATTTTGGTGATTGAGTGTCAACACAAGTGCTTAAACGTGAATCAATGCCCATGGATGAACAAAGTGCAAATCTAGAGCAAAGGTATGTTTCTAAGTCTTAGTACATTGGTTTTGTGTACTAATATATTTGTCTAAGTGTTAGAAACAGAGAGAAGAAGAAAAGGAGAATGTTGGCTGTGTACAGTCAACAGGCTGTTTCGGTCTGGGGCACCGGACTGTCCGGTGGTGCACCGGACAGTGTCCGGTGCGCCAGGCTACCTCGGGCGAAGAAGTCGCTCTCGGGAATTTGCCGACGGCGTACGGCTAAAATTCACCGGACTGTCCGGTGTGCACCGGACTGTCCGGTGAGCCAACGGTCGGCCAGGGCTAACGGTCGGCCACGGATTCTGCGCGTGACACGTGGTCTGGCCAACGGTCGGAAGGAGGCACCGGACTGTCCGGTGTGCACCGGACTGTCCGGTGCGCCAGATCTGCAACGGTCGGCAACGGTCGGCTGAGCTGTTTATGGAAATAAATCGGGCACCGGACAGTGTCCGGTGTGCACCGGACTGTCCGGTGCGCCCGACGACAGAAGGCAAGATTGGCCTTCTGGATTTGCTCTCAACGGCTCCTAGCTGCCTTGGGGCTATAAAAGGGACCCCTAGGCGCATGGAGGAGACAACCAAGCAACTTTAGAGCATTCTTGATCATCCACACTCAGTC
The DNA here is from genome assembly GCF_902167145.1 of Zea mays. Classification (NCBI taxonomy): domain Eukaryota; kingdom Viridiplantae; phylum Streptophyta; class Magnoliopsida; order Poales; family Poaceae; genus Zea; species Zea mays. The sequence continues at coordinate 21,784,056 of NC_050099.1, read as the reverse complement.
TTTGCGCATCCGATTGTCATTCTAAGTGATTTGAGCTCCGTTCTTGTGAGAACCTTGAGATAGTCTTTTGAGCTCAACTCTTGGCCGTGTGTGTGCGCGTTTTGCTGTGGATTTGTGTGTGTTGCTTCCCTCCCTTACTCCGTATTTCTTTGTGAATCTCAAGTGTAAGGGCGAGAGACTCCAAGTTGTGGAGATTCCTCGCAAACGGGATATTGAAAGAAAAGCATAACACTGTGGTATTCAAGTTGATCATTGGATCACTTGAGAGGAGTTGAGTGCAACTCTCGTCCGTTGGGACGCCACAACGTGGAGTAGGCAAGTTTTGTACTTGGCCGAACCACGGGATAAATCACTGTGTCTTCTCTGTGTTGAACTCCTTGTGATTATCATATTGTGCAAGAACTTCTCTCTAGCCACTTGGCATTAACTGTACTAACACTTAATCAAAGTTTTGTGGCTTAAGTTTTGAAGTCTACAGGATCACCTATTCACCCCCCCTCTAGGTGCTCTCAGCTCCCCGTGTCTGAGATGTGTTCGCATTTTTACTCAGCATACCCGCCCTTTAAGGTGGCGGAGGAGGATGCGGACGAAGGGGCCCTTCGGTGCGCCGCCGGCCTGAGCAGTGGGCGTGATTTGGTTGAAGAATTTGTGGCGTATGGGGTATGGCCCTTGGCGCATGGCTGGGCGTTGGGCGAAGTGTGCCCTCGCCAGATGCCCTCCCATGGTGGGAAGCTGGTGCGAAGTCCTGCCTTCGCGCTGGATCTGCAAAGCCGCGATCCGGCCGCCTTTGTGCGTGAGGCGGAGGATGGAGCAGTGCGGATCGTGGGTCGGTACGTGCCGAGGACAGAGGGCCAGCGTAGCTGGGATATCCGCGGGTCAAATGACCGTTTGAACAGGGTTTTTGAATTGAATCGACTGCCGTATAACGGCTATCCCGGCCAAGACGATGTGGACCGCCGCGGGAAGAAACCGGTGGTAGAGTCTGGAGACGACCCTGCGCCGGCAGCCGCCCCATCCTCGAAGAAGAGGAAACTAGGTACTACTGTGGGAGGACTTGGGGTTTCCGATGGTTTTGCTAGAGAATTGATGAGGACATGCGCAGCCCCGGGGGGAAGGATGTCTTCGCCCGAGCTCCGGGAGTCTTCGACGCGGATGCTGAGGGTTACCGAGGGTTGGTGGCCTAGGAATGTTCCTATCCCCCGCGCGGCCGGCGAAGACTTTTTTACATCTCGCATGGTTCGTGAGTGGAAAGTGTTTCCTTACGGGCAGAATATTGCTGCTGTTGTGTCGGCAGTGATGGACAAGGATCGCCAAGGAGCTGCACAGAAGCGCCAGGCGGTCGTCAGGCTTCATGAAGCCAGGCCAAAGAGGCAGCGGGGGGCTGCGAAGGCTACGACCCACGGCGGAGGCCATCCGCCGAAGTCGGCCGTCCCTGCAACCAGCAGGGCGCCGGAGCCTGCGGCTGCCGGTGGTTCCCAGGCTGCGAAGGCTGCACCGACGTCCGGCAGAGTGACTGAGGCTGCGAAGTCGGCCCGAGGCTTGCCGCCGCCGGGCAAGCGCGTCGCCGACTTCGCCACCGACATTAGTGTGGAGGACTATCTTGTTGGTAAGGCACTGCAAAGACCCTTTTTTTTGTTTGTTTTTTTTAATTTGTTGATACGTCGCAGGGTCGGACGAGGGCCAACTTGTCGTTGTTCCGCCTGCCGCGGCGACCACGGCGGCTGCCGTAATGCCACAGGCGAAGGGTGGTGCTCTTAGTGTTGGCGGCGAGATGCCGACACTTGCTGCTGTGAGGGACGAGGCGGGCGCTGTGTCCCGCCGGCTGGAGGAGATGAAGGAGGCGCTAAGTCAGGTACATTAAGCTAGACCTTGGTTCGTTTGTTTTTTTTGGCTTCGCTGGGGCTGTGGTCTTATATGTGTTTTTCAGGCGGCTGACTTCGCCGGCCGTGCGGCATCGGGGGCCCTTACGGCCGTTGTGTCTGCCGAAGTCGAGAGACTTCGGAAGCAACATGCCGACGCCGTCCGGGAAAAATCGGCCGCCGACAGCAAGTGCCGCAAGCTGGCGGACAAGGTGGCCGTGCTGGAGGGGGAAAAGGCCGGCCTCCGGCGCCAATTGGTGGAGGAGAGGAGGGAGGCCAATGAGGCCCTCGCCAAGGCGCAGGCTGCGCTGGCGGAGGCCAATTTGGCACGGGCGGAGGGCAATCTTGCCAGGGAGCGTTCCGCGCAGTTGGAGGAGCGGCTCAACGCCCTGCAGAGCCGCGTGGAGAGGACCGAGGCCGTGACACGCGAGGAGGCTGAGCGGACGCGCAAACAGCTTGTGGACTCATACCATGAGCTGGGCGCGCGGACCGGTGACTTCGAAGTGCCGGACCGAGAGCCCGGACTTCGCTGCCTGGAGTGGGTACAGGAGGAGTTGCAGGCACTCCCCACTATTGTGGAGGGGTTTATGTCGTATGCCTCCCTGGTCACCTGCGAGGGGGCGATGAACGCGCTCTCTCGCGAGGGGTGCCGGCATTTCGAGGTCTTTGACCAAGCCGATGAGGATTTTGAACGAGATATCTACAAGGTTGAGGACCCTATAGTGAAGGAGTCCGCCGGAGCCATCTACGACCGGATGTGGGGCCCGCACGGTCGAGAGGTGGTCAGGGAGCGGGCCGAGACGGCGAGGGCTCAGGTGACGTTTGGCTTTTGTTTGATATTTGCTGGATGTGGGCTATATGTGGGTTTGCTGAATCTGTGTGTTGTGTATTAGGCGGCGCGCGGCGAGAGGGTGGATGATTTCGGGGCGTTGAACAGCGTGCTGCTTGACCCGGAGCCGAACCCGGCGGAGGCCGTGTCCGGGGCCGCCCTGGAGCCGCCCCCGGAGAGTGCCGAAGGCACTCCTGAGGCCCCCGCAGCCGCTGCGGCCGGCAGAGGCCCACCCCTAGAGGCCGCCGAAAGCGTTCCTGACGCCCCCGCAGCCGCTGCAGCCGGCGAAGGCCTGCCGCATACTGCTCTGCCGAGGGTTGAAGATCCTGCGATGGTGGCGATGGAGGCGACGGCGGAGGCTCCCGCAACGGCTGGGTCCTCGCAGGTGGCGTAATGGATGTGGGTAGTTAGGGAATTTTGGATATGTTGCTGAATCTTGGTTGCTGCGCAGGTTCAAGATTTTGGGCCTGCGCACGCAACCGTCACTACTAATTTTTTGGCGGCTTCGACCGTGGATGGTGTTAATAAATCGGATGGGTCCACATCTAAGTTTTCTGATTTTGGTGACTCCGGGAGCTCGGTTGAGTGGACTGAGGAGTCGTTGGATGAGGACTTGGACTATTTTGCGGCCTTGGATGTGGCAGTGGCGGAGGTTTCACCGCACGCTGCGGACACAGAAGATGTGCCTGGTCCGAGTACTGGGCGCAGGCGGCGAAGGGCTGTTGCGAAGCGTAGAGTGAGCGGGGCGGAGGGCGGTCGGCTTCGTGTGAATAGGGCTAGTCGGCAGGAACTGTTGTCCTTGCCGGCTGCCGCGAGTACAGGTGAAGGGGAATTGCGAAGTCTTTTTGCGGGTGAGGAGCTTAGGATTATGTTATTTAACTATAGGGAGATGGGAATTATTCCGAAGGTTGAGCCGATGTAGAGTGTGGTGCCCTCGCTTGTACATGTGTAAAGGCTTGTATGGTGAAGTTGTGTGCCCTCGCACATTTGGTTATGCTTGCGGAGGCGTTCGTCCGACTGTGCCCTCGGGCCACTTCTGCGCGGATGGTCTTTGCAGTGGACTTCGGTTTTTCGCACTTGTTGTGCTAGTCCGACTGCACCCTTAGGCGATTTTTGCGCGGCTAATCTTCGCGGTAGACTTCGATTTTTCGCACTCGTTGTGCTAATCCGGCTGCACCCTTAGGCGAATTCTGCACGGTAAGTCTCCGCGGTAGACTTCGGTTTTTGGCACTCGTTGTGCTAATCCGGCTGCGCCCTTAGTTGACTTCTGCACGGTAAGTCTTCGCGGTAGACTTCGATTTTTCGCACTTGTTGTGCTAATCCGGCTGCACCCTTAGGCGACTTCTGCTCGGTAAGTCTTCGCGGTAGACTTCGATTTTTCGCACTTGTTGTGCTAATCCGGCTGCACCCTTAGGCGACTTCTGCACGGTAAGTCTTCGCGGTAGACTTCGATTTTTCGCACTTGTTGTGCTAATCCGGCTGCACCCTTAGGCGACTTCTGCACGGTAAGTCTTCGCGGTAGACTTCGATTTTTCGCACTTGTTGTGCTAATCCGGCTGCACCCTTAGGCGACTTCTGCGCAGATTTGTCGCACACGAGGGCGGCTGCTGCGGGGCCTCGCGGTGACTTTGTATTAGTCGAATGTTGAAGACCGTTGATGCGGTCTTTTTTCGACGTGGATTTTGCGGGGGATTTTTCTCTTGTATATTACATGACTCCGCCTCGTTAAAAACCTCACCCCCCGGGAGGAAAAGAGTGCGGGCCAGAACAAAATTGTTTTTACAAATTACAAGGGCGGGCTGGCCCTGATGAGTCAAACAAAAAATTTGCGCAGGCTATCAATGTTCCAGGAATGCTCTAAGTCTTCGCCGTTTGGCGTTGCAAGCCTGTAAGCGCTGGGGGAGGCCTTCGACTTAACAATGTAAGGGCCCTCCCACGTGGGTTCTAGCTTGCCTCTGGACTCCGTTCGAGCTGTCCGGATGAGGACGAGGTCCCCTTCGTTGAATTCCCTTGGGATGACTGCCTGGTCGCGCCATGCTTTTTGAAAGGGAATTAGGCTTACACCTGGTTCCTAAATAATTTTGGTGGTTGAATTGCCCAACACAAATAATTGGACTAACTAGTTTGCCCAAGTGTATAGATTATACAGGTGTAAAAGGTTCACACTCAGCCAATAAAAAGACCAAGTTTTGGATTCAATAAAGGAGCAATGGGGCAACCGAGGGCTCCCCTGGTCTGGCGCACCGGACTGTCCGGTGTGCCACCGGACAGTGAACAGTACCTGTCCGGTGCACCAGGGGACTCAGACTCAAACTCTTCGCCCTCGGGAATTCTCGGAAGCCGGCGCGCTATAATTCACCGGACTGTCCGGTGTGCACCGGACATGTCCGGTGCTCCAAGGAAGCGCGGTCTCCAGAACTCGCCAGCCTCGGGTTCGCGCGGCAGCCGCTCCGCTAAAATTCACCGGACTGTCCGGTGTGCACCGGACTGTCCGGTGTGCCAGCGGAGCAACGGTCATCTTCGCGCCAACGGTCGACTCTGACAGTAAACAGTGCAGAACAGTACACGCGGCAGAAGTCAGAGCAGAGGATCAGAGAGGCACCGGACTGTCCGGTGTGCACCGGACTGTCCGGTGCCACATAAGGACAAAGCCTCCAACGGTCGACCAGCTCCAATCTCAACGGATAGGATGACGTGGCTGGGGCACCGGACATGTCCGGTGTGCACCGGACTGTCCGGTGCGCCCATCGCCAGCAGCTTCTCCAACGGCTACAAAATTGGATGTTGGCTATAAATACCACCCCAACCGGCCACTTCATGGTGTGGGAGTCCAAGCAACATTCCAAGTCATCTAGTTGACATACTCAAGCCCTCCCAACCACCTATATTCATTGATCCATCCTATACACAAGATTTAGTCCACTACAACCAACACAAGTGCCACAAAAGAGAGAGCAAGCAATTGAGAGCTACTCAATTGAGTTTAGCCCTAGCGCCTTGTGAGATTCATTGAGAGATAGTGTGTTCTACATCTTTGTGTTCATTTGCGCGTGGAGTTTTTGACTCCCATTCGAACTTCCTCCAAAGTGTTGGAGGCTTGTAAAAGCTAGCAAGAGACACCAAAGATTGTGGTGGTCCTTGTGGGATCGAGAGTGATCCTTGAGAAGAAGAAGAGCTCGCCGATCCTTGTGTGATCGGGAGAGAGGGAAAGGGTTGAAAAAGACCCGTCCTTAAGTGGACTCCTCAACGGGGACTAGGCCTTCGAGGGCCGAACCTCGGTAAAACAAATCACCTGTGTTCATTGTGCTTTTGCTTGTGATTTGTTTGCTTTCTCTTACTCTAAGTTCTCTTGCACTATTCTTTGCTCATATCATTTGGTGTTGCTTCAAGTTAAAATATCATTTAAGTGAAGCAACACTCCGCAAGAAAAGAACTTGAGTTAGTGCTCTTTTTCATCTAAGCTTTCTTGCTTTGTTATCATAGAATTATTAGTTGTATTGATTTATCACTTCCGCATTATTTGAAAGCTATACTTTTTACTAGCAAGAACTTAGTTTTTATACTCCGATAATTGTTCATCTTGTTCTAACCACTAATCAAAGGATCTAGTTGGGGGATAAAGTTTTAATTTTCAGGTTTCGCCTATCCACCCCCCCTCTAGGCGACTTTCAATTGGTATCAGAGCTAGGCACTTCATCTTGAGTCTAACAACTCGAAGTGATGGCTCGTAGAAGATCCCAAAAGAACAAGAAGACTCCTCCAACGAACGCAACTCAAAAGGAGGTAACTCTTGAGATATTACTTGATGATTGTTCTAATTATGATTCATGGTCTACTAGTGTGATAAATGCCTTTAGAACCATACATCCTCAATTAGAACAAATTATTGACAAGAGTATTTTTCCCTCTAGTTTTAATGGAAAAATTAATTCCGAGGAGGATCAAAGATGTTATCGCTTAAACTACCTAGCTTTTGACATCTTAAACAATTCTCTTAGCAAAGAAGATTATCGTGCCTTCATATCAAACTATGATGAATCCGTCCATGATGCGCATGATATTTGGACTAGAATTAGAAGCAAATTTGATGAGTCCAAAAATGATAGTTCATTTTGTGCTTCTACTTCCTTTGGTATTTGTGACACTAACCCTTGCAAGGAAGAAGAAGAAAATGAACAATGGAGACCAAACGATGAATCCACCTCTCCAAAAGGTTTGTCTTCCCATTTCGATTCCCACATGTGTTGTGTGGCTAATGAAAATGATAGCGGGAGCACAAATGAGGATGAGGAGGAAGAAAGAAGCTTTGTGCATCTCTACGCTCGCCTAAGCCAAGAAGATAAGGCGGTCATGCTCAAACTTCTAGAAAGAGCGAGAGAACAAAGCGAAGCTCGTCAAAGGCTAGAAGATATTCTCTCCATAAAGATGCAACACTTTGACGAGTTGACTAAAGAACATGAGGAGCTAAAGTGCTCTCATGTTGATTTGGTCCACAGGTATGAAACTATTTCAATTGAGCAAGACAACGCTTCACATTGTATCTCTCAATTAGTAAATAGGAATACCTTGCTCAAGGACCAAGTAGAAAAGCTAAAAGTTGAAAATCTAGCTTTTCAAGATAAATATGATATGCTTTTATATTCTCATGAAAATCTTATGGATAATCATATCATATTAAACATTGCTCATGAGGTTGTGATAGAGAACTTAAAATCCCAACAACCTCACTCGTGCACATGTATTCAAATTAATACTATATTACCATGTGCTAATGCTTGTTGTTTGTCAACAAGCAAATCTTCCTTTGAGCTAGAATTTGCAGGAACAAATGATGATTCATATCAAAAGCTCAAAGAAGAAAATGAGAGGCTAAAGAAGAGCTTGACACAACTAAAAGGGAAATGCATTGCCCAACCTTCTCAAGATAACCGTGATCACATGGTGAAGAAGCTTGAGACGGGAACAACCGTGGCATGCACTACATCCCTTGAAGAAAATGTCAAGGATTTGAGGATTGCCATGAGGAGGAAACAAAAAATGAAATTCAACACCTCCTCCAAAAGCCTCAACCACGCCTCCACAAAAGGTAACATCCAAGGTAATGATCAAGCCACACTTCACATTAAGAGGTGTAGTGAATGCTTTGAAATGGGGCACTTGATTAGGTCATGTCCCTATATTAATGGCTTGATTATTAACAAGGATGATAGACTTTGTTTTAAATGCTCTAAGAAGGGACACTTGCTTAGATCTTGTCCCCATTTAAAACAAAAAGGCATAGGGTTAGAAAAGAAAGTTTTTACTAACCATGTAGCAGGCAACAAGCAAGGAAAGAAGAAAACTTCAAAACTTGAAAAACGCCTATGCTACACATGCCGAAGAAAGGGACATCAATGCAAGGATTGTCCCATTGGTAACAATTCCACTCCTAGCTTGTCAATTAATTTTCATGTAACTAGGCAACCCAAAATTGCAACTTGTGCTAGAAAGGTAACAAGTTTACCAAGCGCTAGCACAAAGGACACTTGGGTTCCTAGATCTTTGTTTACTAACCTTAACGGACCCATCAAGCGATGGGTACCAAAATGTGCTTGACAAGATTTGTAGGAGAAGGAGATGATATGAATCTTTGGGGTGTTTGAGGAAGTTAATTCAATTCTTATCAACTCAAGCTATCAATCTTCAAATGATCTACATATTTAAGATTGACCCAAGGTTGTTTCAATATGTTATTCAAAACCCATATCATCTCAGGGAAGATATTGATGTTGTAGGAATTAAAGAATTATCATGTGCGGAATTTCAAAGCCTACAACATGGAGGAAAGTCAAAGGATGGTAACATTTATATTCTTAAGTGCAATTATCTTAATTTGTCATGTGTCTTGTGTAGTCACATAGAAATAGAAAGCACTTAAGGATGTTTTAAAATTATGTCATCATTCTTTGAAGAAATTCCTTTCATATGGTAGATTGTGTATTTATCAATTCTATATTATGACAATCTACATGTTTTAAATTGTTGCAATTTTTCATGGCATGTTTTTACATTAATTATTATTGCCATGTTCTAGATATAGAGAGATATTTCATGTTCTTAAAAGAATAAGGTGTCATGTAAGGAATTCAAATACTTAGGACACTTATAAAAGGAAAAATTCTCTCTATAGCTAAAAATGTGAGACTAATGTTTTTATCTAAATAATTTAAGTAGTCTCACTTGTAGAGATAATTTTCTCTATGGAAATGCGTAATCCACCATGACAAGGAAAATCAATCCAATAATGTATGTTGTATGTTTTATTGCTTAAATTGGATATGATTCTTCTACATTTATCGCTTTCCAAATCATGATTTAGATTTATTCCTATAATCTCAAAGGATTAGTTATGCTTGTTTTATGAGTTAAAATTAAGCATAACATCATCTATGAATAATCTAGTTCATGCTATAGAGTTTCCATGTTTTGTTAATCTAACTTCTCATTCTTTATCAAAATGATTACTAAATGGAAACTAGTGCTTGTGTTGCTAACGTATCTCTTGAGCTTACTTATAAATATGCTTAGAAGGGAAAGTACACAAGCCTCATGGGTTGATCTTCACCCAAAAGAAGAAAGGTAAAAGCAAAGGTATGGGAACTCATCTTCTTAATTAAGTTTAGTTCCCATCTCTATGGGTATTTAATCTAAATTATCATATTCTACCCTTGTGAGGAATAGATTCGCTGTTGGACCAAAATTAACTAACTCCAATATGATAAAGTAAAATCTCCAATGATTATTAAAAATGTTTAAAAGGTGCTCACTCATTTTTCTCAAATGAAATGCACTAATGTTAAGGATTTTACTTCATGTCTGTGTGACTTGTGGATGATGAATCTTGTATGCTAATTATCTAAAGTAATCATCCTTCACCATAGACTCCCTTGCGCTATTAACATGTCTCTTGAGTATTTTCAATAAGTTTGGAAGGTAAAAGAGACAAATATAAAGGGAGGACACTCAAATGAAAAAGAAAGAACATCAAGGACAACAACATCTACCTGGACAATAAGGTCTTCACAACTGGTTGTAAGCATTCTAAATCCTTTTTCATTATGAGATTATCAGGCTCAAGTTGTTTATTGCTAAATTTATGAGCCTTGATCAAAATGTATAATGCTTCTCCCTTTATGTCCTTAAAAATGAATGCATCGAAATCATTTCTTTAAATTACTTGATGCATATCTTTAGGGGGAGTCCATTATTATATTTTGATTATGTTGAGACTATTGCTTTATCTTAGTAATTTCATATAGTCTCTTGCATGAAGATAATGTTCCTCATATAGTATGCTACTACACATCAATCCAACTTGTTAAAATAATGTCGCTTTTATCAAGGATTGTTGCTTTCATTTCTAAAGTAGCATGCTTATTGGATTCTCCTATTTTTAAGCTTGATTGAAAATTTAATGCCTTTGTTGTTTTCTTGATCGCATATTGGTTGATCATTGAACAACCTCAATTGTCACTTATGCTTCTTAGTGCCTCATGAAATTTGAATTTGATTTCAAATGGTATGCACTAAGGAAAAAGGAGAATTCATGATTCATTTATACAACTTGTGATCCATTTGATTTATGCTAACAATAACTTGAAAAAGATCACTAGTTATAGAACTCTCTCTTGTGCAAAATATTTTCACACACTTTTATTAAGCATAGGTCTTAAGCAAACGAGACCAAGGACATAAGCACAATGGAGAGAACGTCTTTATGAGAAGGTACAAAAGGGTAAAACCACTTCCTTTCATTCAAACCTGTACCTAAATCTTCCTCCTATATACACTCTTTGCATATCTTGTATAAAAGGAAGAGAAAGCATGACCTTTGCGTTTATCCCTGCTTCATACCTAGTTTAACCTCTTAAAATTTCACTCATGCATTATTACATCTTTGCTAAAACTAGATGAAGTAATTCTATTGTCAAAGAGCTTAAAGCTTAACCTTGTAACGAGGATAAGCTACCTTTGTTCCAAAGGTGGATGGTCCTTAAGTCTCTTTGAAATCCTTAAAGGAAAATGCTTAGAATGTTTGCAACATGCTTTCATAAGTGCATAAACTCTCTTGAGCATCACTCATATACTATGACACAATGCACTTCACTTTCTCTATGATATAGACTTGTTCTCATTAACCTAATTATGTGCACCTGGCATTTAAGGCCAAAATATGTATTCCTCTCAAGGCACATATGTAGGGGGAGAAATCTATATTATATAGAACTATGATCATGCTTAATTGACATATCTCTTGATCATATCTCTTTCATTTTGGTACAAATGCATATATCCTATTATTCCCGTACCATGACTACGACTAATATGTTTCCAAGTATATTACTATGCTAAGTCGTAGATTGAAAGGGAAATGGAGTCTTCGGCGAAAACAAAGGCTTCCACTCCGTATATCATACTTCGCCATCACTCCAAGCAACTCTCTATTCTTTGGGGGAGAAATGAGTAGGAGCCCAAAGCTAAAAGACCGGACTTCGCCTTTGGTATAATCTTAACTCATTTATTTATGCCCAAAGGGGAAGATAGCACTTCGAGGGCTCTAATGATTCCGTTTTTTGGCGATTCATGCCAAAAAGGGGGAGAAATGAGCCCAAAGCAAAAGGACCGCACCACCACCACTAAATTCAAAAACTTAGTGATTTCCAAAAGTATTTATCATTTGGTATCCTATTGTGTTCAAAAGGGGGAGAAAGTAGTATTTCAAAAATGGTATATCAAAACCCTCTTGAACACTAAGAGGTGGATCTCTTTTAAGGGAAGTTTTGTTAAGTCAAAAGAAAAGCATTTGAAACAGGGGGAGAAAATTTCAAATCTTAAAAAATGCTTTGCAAACTCTTATTCATTTACCTTTGACTATTTGCAAAACATCTTTGAAATGGATTTACAAAAGGGATTTGCAAAAACAAAACATGTGGTGCAAACGTGGTCCAAAATGTTACATAAGAAAGGAACATTCCATGCATATCTTGTAAAGAAGTTATATTGGCTCAATTCCAAGCAACCTTTACACTTACATCATGCAAACTAGTTCAATTATGCACTTCTCTATTTGCTTTGGTTTGTGTTGGCATCAATCACCAAAAAGGGGGAGATTGAAAGGGAATTAGGCTTACACCTGGTTCCTAAATAATTTTGGTGGTTGAATTGCCCAACACAAATAATTGGACTAACTAGTTTGCCCAAGTGTATAGATTATACAGGTGTAAAAGGTTCACACTCAGCCAATAAAAAGACCAAGTTTTGGATTCAATAAAGGAGCAATGGGGCAACCGAGGGCTCCCCTGGTCTGGCGCACCGGACTGTCCGGTGTGCCACCGGACAGTGAACAGTACCTGTCCGGTGCACCAGGGGACTCAGACTCAAACTCTTCGCCCTCGGGAATTCTCGGAAGCCGGCGCGCTATAATTCACCGGACTGTCCGGTGTGCACCGGACATGTCCGGTGCTCCAAGGAAGCGCGGTCTCCAGAACTCGCCAGCCTCGGGTTCGCGCGGCAGCCGCTCCGCTAAAATTCACCGGACTGTCCGGTGTGCACCGGACTGTCCGGTGTGCCAGCGGAGCAACGGTCATCTTCGCGCCAACGGTCGACTCTGACAGTAAACAGTGCAGAACAGTACACGCGGCAGAAGTCAGAGCAGAGGATCAGAGAGGCACCGGACTGTCCGGTGTGCACCGGACTGTCCGGTGCCACATAAGGACAAAGCCTCCAACGGTCGACCAGCTCCAATCTCAACGGATAGGATGACGTGGCTGGGGCACCGGACATGTCCGGTGTGCACCGGACTGTCCGGTGCGCCCATCGCCAGCAGCTTCTCCAACGGCTACAAAATTGGATGTTGGCTATAAATACCACCCCAACCGGCCACTTCATGGTGTGGGAGTCCAAGCAACATTCCAAGTCATCTAGTTGACATACTCAAGCCCTCCCAACCACCTATATTCATTGATCCATCCTATACACAAGATTTAGTCCACTACAACCAACACAAGTGCCACAAAAGAGAGAGCAAGCAATTGAGAGCTACTCAATTGAGTTTAGCCCTAGCGCCTTGTGAGATTCATTGAGAGATAGTGTGTTCTACATCTTTGTGTTCATTTGCGCGTGGAGTTTTTGACTCCCATTCGAACTTCCTCCAAAGTGTTGGAGGCTTGTAAAAGCTAGCAAGAGACACCAAAGATTGTGGTGGTCCTTGTGGGATCGAGAGTGATCCTTGAGAAGAAGAAGAGCTCGCCGATCCTTGTGTGATCGGGAGAGAGGGAAAGGGTTGAAAAAGACCCGTCCTTAAGTGGACTCCTCAACGGGGACTAGGCCTTCGAGGGCCGAACCTCGGTAAAACAAATCACCTGTGTTCATTGTGCTTTTGCTTGTGATTTGTTTGCTTTCTCTTACTCTAAGTTCTCTTGCACTATTCTTTGCTCATATCATTTGGTGTTGCTTCAAGTTAAAATATCATTTAAGTGAAGCAACACTCCGCAAGAAAAGAACTTGAGTTAGTGCTCTTTTTCATCTAAGCTTTCTTGCTTTGTTATCATAGAATTATTAGTTGTATTGATTTATCACTTCCGCATTATTTGAAAGCTATACTTTTTACTAGCAAGAACTTAGTTTTTATACTCCGATAATTGTTCATCTTGTTCTAACCACTAATCAAAGGATCTAGTTGGGGGATAAAGTTTTAATTTTCAGGTTTCGCCTATCCACCCCCCCCCCTCTAGGCGACTTTCACTTTTGTCTGGGCTTGGTATTTGTCCAGAGCCTGCAGGGCGAAGACGCGGTCTCCGTCGATGAGATCCTTCGAAGTTGGCTCATCCACGTCTGGGACGGCCGACGCGGCTGTCCGAGGCGACCCGTGCTTTATTTCTTGCGGAGTCATGGCCTCCGATCCGTATAATAAGCGGAAGGGGGTAAACCCAGTCGCCCTGCACTCAGTTGTGTTTAGTGCCCAGACCACTTCGGGTAACAGGTCGGGCCACTTGTCTTTTTTGTCGTCGAGGAGCATTTTCTTGACAGTTGTGAAAATTTTGCCGTTGGCGCGCTCCACGACTCCGTTGGACTAGGGATGGTACACGGAGGCGAAGGCAAGCTTGGTGCCGATGGAGAAGCAGAAGTCTTTGAAATCTTGGTTGTCGAACTGCTTGCCGTTGTCGACCGTCAGTTCGGATGGTACTCCGAAGCGGCAAACAATATTTTGCCAGAAAAATTTCTGGGCCATCTTTGATGTGATGGTGGAGACTGCCCTCGCTTCAATCCATTTGGTGAAGTATTCAACGGCTACAAAGGTGAACCTGAGGTTCCCCTGAGCCGTGGGCAGGGGCCCGATGATGTCTAGGCCCCAGCGCTGAAGGGGCCACGTGTGGGCGATCAGCTTCGTGAACTGCGAGGGGCGCCCCGAGCGTGGGGAAAATTTCTGACAGGCTTCGCAGGATCTGACGACCCGATTTGCGGCGCAGATAATGGCGGGCCAGTAGAAGCCTTGTCGTATCACCTTTGCCGCCAGGGCCCTGGGGCCTGCGTGGGAGCCGCAGGTCCCCCTATGGACTTCGCGCAGGATTTGAACGCCCTCGGTCTCGGTGACGCACTTAAGCATCGGCTGGCTGACCCCCTTTTTGTACAGTTGGCCCTCGATCAATGCGAAGTCCCGGCTTCGGTGGTGGAGGCGCTTGGCCTCGTTGCTGTCGACTGGGTGATAGAATCCTTGTAGGTACAGGGTTATTGGCACCCTCCAATCTTCGGTCATGATAAGGTTGACCGTGCGCTGGCCCTCGCTGTTGTTGGTTATTTGGAGCCCTTCGGGGCTGCGGACGGCTGGTGTGCCGATGACGTGATAGAACACGTCGGAGGGGAGGGTTTCACCCCTGGCGGCCGCCTTGGCCAATGCGTCAGCTTCTTCATTCTTGGCCCGGTCCACATGCTGCAAAGTGAATCCCTTGAATTGTTTCTCGAGGTGCTGGATGGCCGCGAGGTACTGCATAAGTGCGGGGTCCTTGGCTGCATATTCTTTCTCGACTTGGCCGGCGACTACCTTGGAGTCTGTTCGGATTATGCAGGTGGTGACACCGAGGGCTCTTAATTTGCGGAGGCCGAGGATGACAGCTTCGTATTCTACGATGTTGTTTGTGCATCTGTCAGATTCCAGAGCGAAGCTTAAGCGTGCCGCGTATCTGTGCTTGACCCCAGCGGGTGAGGTGATGACTGCAGCAGCGCCTGCCTCCGCATGGCACCAAGCGCCGTCGCAGTGGATTGTCCAAGCCTTCCCTGCGGACGGCTCTGGCTGTGTTATTGGCCCGGTCCAGTCGACGACGAAGTCTGCTAGAACTTGTGACTTGATCGCTGTCCTTGGCTCGAAAGTGATGTGGTAGCCGGAGAGCTCGACCGCCCATTTGGCAATTCGCACCGATGCCTCCGGGTTTCTGAATAATTCGCCGAGTCCCCTATCTGAGGTGACGCGGACCTTGAATGCTTCAAAATAGTGGCGCAATTTGCGCGAAGACATGACAACTGCATAGGCAATCTTTTCGAGCTCCGTCATGTTACACTTTGACGGCGTGAGCACCTCGGAGACATAATATACTGGGCACTGCCTGTTCACGCCCTCTGCCTTCTGCTCCTGAACCAGTGCCGCACTGACCGCGTGCGGCGAAGCCGCGACGTAAAGCAACAGTGGTAGCGAAGAGTCGGGGCTCGTAAGAACGGCCAATTCCATCAGGTACTGTTTTAGTGAGGCGAAGGCCGCCGCCTGCTCTGGCCCCCAAACGAAGTCTTTTGCGCCGCGGAGTGTTTTGAGGAAGGGAAGACTTCGCTCAGCGGATTTGGAAATGAACCTGTTGAGGGCGGCCAATCTGCCCGTCAGACGCTGGACCTCTCTGGGTGACTGCGGGGGCGTCATGTTAATGATGGCCTGGATTTTGGTTGGGTTGGCCTCGATGCCGCGGTGTGATACCAGATAACCCAATATTTTCCCCTGGCGAACACCGAGACGCACTTATCGGGGTTCAGGCGAAGTCGTGCGTCCCGCATGTTCGCGAATGTCTCGGCGAGGTCTGCGAGGTGGTCCTCTTTGCTCTTGCTGGCGACGACGATGTCGTCCACATATGTGAATATATTTCTGCCAACCTGCCCGTTGAGCACTGTCTTGGTAAGCCTGGAAAAGGTGGACCCGACGTTTTTGAGTCCCTCCGGCATTCTGATGAAGCAATATGTGCCGAAGGGCGTTATAAAGCTGGTGCTAGCCTTGTCTTCCTCCCTCATGTATATCTGGTGGTAATCGGAGAAGCAGTCGAGGAGTGACATGACTTCGCAACCGGCCGCGTTATCGACTATTTGGTCGATCCGCGGCAACGGGAAGTTGTCCTTTGGGCAGGCCTTATTGAGACTGGTGAAGTCGATGCACATTCGCCACTTCCCGCTCTTTTTCTGCACCATCACGACATTGGAGAGCCACGTGGGGTAAGCCACCGGCTCGATGAATTTGGCTTCCAGGAGGCGGTGCACTTCTGCCTTGGCGGCCTCTGTCTTCTCGTCGGACATCTTGCGAAGCCGCTGTTTTTTCGGCCTCACCGAAGGGTCGATTACCAAGCTGTGCTCAATTATGGATCGGCTGACCCCGGCCAGGTCGAGGGCTGACCAGGCGAAGACATCTTTGTTCTTGGATAGGCAGCAGAGGAGCCTCTCCTCTTCATGCGCAGTGAGGTCTTCGCTGATAGTGACTGTCTGCTTGGGCGTGGCCTGGTCGAGGGGGACAGTCTTGGTCCCGTCGTTGCTCTGCAGCTGTGCCTTGTCGTGCTGTTTATCGGTTGGGCTGGCGGGTGCGGAGACCTCGCGCTGGGCCGTGAGGCAGTGCATATTTCTCTGACCAGGCACGAAGTCTCGCTCTATGTTGCGCGCAGCCTGTTGATTGCCGTAGACCGTAATAACGCCTAACGGACCTAGTATCTTCATACATAGGTACAGTCCATGAATGGCTGCTTCGAACTTATTGATGGAGCCCCGGCCCATGATGGCATTGTATGGATATACCATATCCACAATATCAAAAGTTACTTGCTCGCTTCGGGCATTGGGTGCTACACCGAAGGAGAGAGGCAGCTCTATTTTGCCGATAGGGAAGGTGCCCTTGCCGCCGAAACCATACAACGGGTTGTCCGAAGGCTTGAGCAGGCTGTGGCTTATGCCCATGCGATCGAAGGCGTGGAGGAAGATGATGTCCGCCTGACTGCCATTGTTGACTAGGACTTTATGCAGGTCCCAGCCTGCCACGCTGCAATTAATAACCATGGCGTCGCTGTGGGGGGCGCTGCGCAGGTCGACGTCTCGTGCGTCGAAGGTTAGCGGTATGTGGGACCACTTTGTCTCCACGACTGGGCCAGTGACGGCGACGTGGTTGATGCAGCGGTAGTGGTCCCGCTTCTGCCGCTTTGTGTCGAAGTCAGTGCTGGACCCCCCAGTTATCATGTGAATGACTCCGCGATACGGCTGATCGGTGAAGTCTTCCTGCTTTGGGGCATGGGGGATGTTTTGATGTTGCTGGTGTGGTGGTGGGGGTGGGGGAGGTACGATTTGTACTTCCGGATGGTGTTGGTAAGTGTGGTGCGGTGGATGCGGGGCGGGGGCGTGGATATATGGTGGAGGGGGTTGCTGGTAAGTGTGTGCGACAACTCTGGGGTTGTCGGCTGGCTGCGCCCTTGCCATCCTGTCTTTGGTGGCCTTCGTTTCTGGGCAATCTTTGGTTTGGTGGGCGCAGTCTTCGCCGTGGAAGAGATAGTAGAATCGGCGCGGCGGCTGCGCGCGTCCCCGGCCCCTACCGCGAGGTCCACCTCCGCGGCCCTGGGGGGATACTCCTGGCGGCGAGGGGCATCACCAGCGGGGTGCTGGTTGACGATGTTGTGCACCTGCTACTGGTTGCGGCCTTCTCGGTCGGAGTCTGGCTGCGGAGTCCTCGTCCACGTGCGGCTGGACTGTGGAGCATCTTTGGGCTTTCTCTGGGACTCAACCTTGCGCTGGTGGAGCTCTTCGGATTTGGCGTATTTTTCAAATAGTTGATATAACTCCTGAAGGTTCTTGGGCGGGTCCCTGATGCAATGACTGTAAAGGACGCCGGCGCGAAGGCCACTGATGGCGTAGTGAATGGCGATCTGGTCGTCAACTGAGGGCAGCTGTGACTTGAGTGTTAGAAACTTGCGGTAATATTCCCGCAGAGTCTCTTTTTCTAGCTGCTTGCAGAGCGAGAGTTCGGCCAAGGCGTCGGTGTCCGGGCGGTACCCTTGGAAGTTGAGCAGGAACTTGTCCCGGAGGCTTCTCCAGGAATCAATGGACAGCGGAGGCAACCTGGTGAACCAGGTGAGAGCTGGGCCTTCGAGGGCGATGATGAAAGACTTGTCCATTGTGGCGTCGTCCCCTCTGGAAGATGCAACGGCGACCTGATAACTCATTATGTATTGTGCTAGGTCGGTGCTGCCGTTGTACTTGGGATAGGTCCCTGCCCGGAAGTTAGCGGGCCAAGGCATCACTTGCAGGTGTGGCGCCAAGGGACTTCGCTCGTCCAGGTAGTTGACCCCTTGGAATGGCGCGACGTGCGGGAAGGTGTGGTCGCGCTGGGGGAAACGCGGGTCTTCCGGTTGTGCACGCTGTTGCAGGGGTGGCCCATGCTGCAGGCCGAGGTGGCCTTCGAGCGTGTCTTCCAGTTGTGCGCGCTGCTGTAGGGGTAGCCCGTGCTGTAGGCCGAGATGGCCTTCGCGCTGCATCAGCGCGATCTCCCGTTCAAGGTCCTGGGCCTTCTGCTCTTCGTCGCGGATCGTTTGCCGCACCTTGGCTAGTGCGGACACGCGCTGGCGCTTGGCCTCCAGTATCTCTTTCTGCCTCTGGAGATTGCGGTTCTTGAGGCGCAGGGTGCGCAGCTGTAGCTGTTCTTCCGCTGAGACGCCGAGGACTTCACCGTCCTCGGTGAGGTCCGCGCCCTCCGGTGGGGCAAAGCCTGTGGGTGGCTGCGATTGTCCTTCAGGGCCGCAGGTGCGGAGAGTGTCGTCTTCGCAGGTTCGGCGAGTGTCATCTTCAGTGGCTTCTTGGTGGGTGGATTGGGTGAGGACGAGGGCCTTGCCCTTTCTTACGGCAAGTAGCGCTGCCTTCGCAGCCTCGTCAGCCTTCGAGTTAGCTTTCTTGGGTGCCATCGCGGGTGGTTTTTTCGTAGCACGAACGGTGGGCGCCAAATGTTGGAACTTGCTCTCAGTCGCAAGAGGATCCAACGTGGGAAAAATGACGTAAACAGGGTTCTCGCGCGAGATGGCAATAGCTCTGTTAACCTAGCCTCTCACGGGCATTGTGCGGGGGTATTTATAGGTGTCTGAGCACCCAGCGTCTCGTGTTAAGGACGCATGTGCCCTCAGACACCTAGGTTATCCCCAGAATATTCCCATAAAGCAGGGTTACAGACTGTAATTACAGGGATGCCTTTACAGATTAGGCCCGTAACACGCAGCGGCCACGCGGGGCCCGTTACAATGGGCCGGATCACACGTGGGCGTCCGAGTTGGGCGAGGCCGCATGGTGGGATGACCTCGTCGCAGGCCTTCGTCTGATGTCGTGTGGGGCGAAGGGTGTCTCTGCCCGCTTTATCTCCGTTGGACCAACGACTGCAGCGAAGGCCTCGAGCGAAGGGTGGCGTCTTTGCCTTCGCCCCAACACCATCCATGGTAAAGAGATTATAGAAAGAGCTCCCATTTTCTCCATCTCGTTCATCCATGGTAAAGAGATTAGACTATCTCTAGCAGATTCTCTATCACATCCTCAATTACAAACTTGACTCTGTAAACAATGTCAAACAATATCATCTATAATTTCACGTCCCTATTTTATCCTATCCACTGAAGACAACCTTATACAAAGAACTCCGAGGATTCATGGCCTAGCCTACATACCGGTAGGACTACTAGAATCCCTACTAACCCATAGGTGGATTTGGCCCTCGATATAAGTTGTTAGGCTATTTCCAGCAGATCACCTATCTCATTCACTATTTCAAACTTCACTCTGCAAACAGTGTCATCTACGGTTCCGCGTCCCTTATTTCACATTGCCGCTGGAGACAGTCTTAATGTGCCTTCCAGTTGACGTAGAACATCCAAGAGACAAGTCAAATGACCTGTTAAGCCAAATTTTGGCTATTTAACAACAAACTAACATTCCAACCAACTAACCATCCAACTTGCCAAGCCATCTGGCTCTCCAAATTGGGAACATATCGAATGCAAACAACGTTTTGGTGCAAATCCCGTGCAAACCTATAAAAAAGTTTCAAAAAATTCTGAAAAAACATGAATGTACATCTGAGCTTACCTCATCTATATACAAAATTTCATAGTCAAATTCATCTTACTCTAGCAGTTACAAAAAAAAATCTAACAAATAGTAATAGTTCAAATGCACCAAAATTTGTCTTTTTTTGTAATTGCTAGAGTAAGATGAATTTGACCATGAAATTTTGTATATAGACGAGGTAAGCTCAGATGTATATTCATGTTTTTTCAGAATTTTTTGAAACATTTTTTAGTAGGTTTGCATGGGATTCGCACCAAAACATGGTTTGCATTCGATATGTTCCCCTCCAAATTGGCTCCATCTCTAGCCAAATTTGGCTAACCAAACTAACTTGCATGTTAGAGAGTCTGTTAAAATGAAATGCTACATAAAGAATTTAATCTTTATAAAGAGGTCAGATAGTATGGCTGACTAAGCTTTTTAACACCATCTTTCGGACAAACATAATGCCCGATGAGTGACGACGGAGTACGTTAGTACCAATCTTCAAGAACAAAGGAGATGTTCAAAGTTGTACTAATTACCGTGGAATTAAGCTCATGAGCCATAAAATGAAGGTATAAGAGAGAGTCATTGAACACCGCCTGCGGAAGATGACGAGCATGACTGAAAGGGAATTAGGCTTCCACCTCTTTCCTAAATGGTTTTTGGTGGTTGAATTACCCAACACAAATAATTGGACTAACTAGTTTGCTCTAGTCTATAAGTTCTACAGGTGCCAAAGGTTCACAATAAGCCAATAAAAAGACCAAGAAAAGGGTTCAATCAAGAGAGCAAAGGATTTCCCGGAAGGCACCCTGGTTTGGCGCACTGGACTATCCGGTGCACCACCGGACAATGTCCGGTGCACCAGGGAACTCGACTTCTAACTCTTCACCTTCGGGAATTTTCAGAGGAGCTCCACTATAATTCACCGGACTGTCCGGTGCATCACCGGACAGTGTCCGGTGCTCCAGGGGAGAGCAACTCTGAACTCGCCAGCTTCAGGAATCCGCTCCGCTATAATTCACCGGACTGTCCGGTGAGTCATTGGACAGTGTCCGGTGCACACCGGACTGTCTGGTGTGACACCGGGGCAACGGCTACTTCGAGCGCAATGGTCGTCTGCAACGCATTAAATGCGCGCCAGCGCGCGCGCAGAGGAGCAGAGCACGCGCGGGTGGCACACCGGATAGCCTACAGGGTCTGTCCGGTGCACCACCGGACAGTCAGGTGGGCCCACAAGACAGAGCTCCAACGGTCGGAACCCTTCGGCCAGGTGACGTGGCTGGTGCACCGGACAGTGTCCGGTGGCGCACCGGACTGTCCGGTGCGCCATGCGACAGAAGCCTCCACTAACGGTCAAGTTTGGTGGTTGGGGCTATAAATACCCCAACCACCCCCACATTCAAGTATCCAAGTTTTCCACCTTCCAACTACTTACAAGAGCTCTAGCATTCAATTCTAGACACACCAAAGAGATCAAATCCTCTCCCAATTCCACTCAAAGCTTTAGTGATTAGAGAGAATGATTGTTGTGTTCATTTGAGCTCTTGCGCTTGGATTGCTTCTTTTTCTCATTCTTTCTTGCGATCATCTCAATTGTAATCAAGGCAAGAGACACCAATTGTGTGGTGGTCCTTGCGGGGAAGTTTGGTTCCCGGTTAATTGAGAAGAGAAGCTCACTCGGTCCGAGGGACCGTTTGAGAGAGGGAAAGGGTTGAAAGAGACCCGGTCTTTGTGACCACCTCAACAGGGAGTAGGTTTGAGAGAACCGAACCTCGGTAAAACAAATCCTTGTGTCTCACTTCTTTATTCGCTTGCGATTTATTTTTACGCCCTCTCTCGGACTCGCATTATATTTCTAACGCTAACCCGGCTTGTAGTTGTGATTAACTTTGTAAATTTCAGTTTCGCCCTATTCACCCCCCTCTAGGCGACTTTCAATGACCCAAAATCAGTTTGGTTTCATGCCTGAGAGATCAACTATGGAGGCCATTTTCTTACTAAGACAACTTATGGAGAGTTTCAGAGAACAAAAGAAAGACCTGCATATGGTCTTCATAGACTTGGAGAAGGCTTATGACAAAGTACCTAGCAATGTAATGTGGTGGGCCTTGGAAAAACACAAAGTATCAACAAAGTACATTAATCTTATTAAAGATATGTACACTAATATTGTGACAAGTGTCCGAACAAGTGATGGAGACACCGATGACTTTCCAATTAACATAGGACTACATCAAGGGTCGGCTTTGAGCCCTTATCTTTTCGCTTTGGTGATAGATGAGGTCACAAGGGATATATAAGGAGATATACCGTGGTGTATGTTTTTTGCCGATGATGTGGTACTTATTGAGGAGAGTAGGAGTGGTGTTTCACAAAAGTTGGAATTGTGGAGGCAGACGTTGGAAGCAAAAGGTTTTAGGCTTAGTAGGTCTAAAATAGAGTATATGAAGTGTGATTTCAGTGCCATGGGGTATGAGGATGGCGATGTTAGTCTTGATGGGCAAGTGGTACCCAAGAAAGACACTTTTCGTTACTTAGGATCAATGCTTCAGAAGAAGGGAGACATTGATGAGGATGTCAGTCATAGAATTAAAGCTGGATGGTTGAAGTGGCGGCAAGCTGCGGGTGTCTTATGCGACCCCCGGGTGCCACACAAACTAAAAGGCAAATTCTACAGGACAACAATCCGGCCAGCTATGTTGTATGGAGCAGAATGTTGGCCCACTAAAATACGACATGTCCAACAACTAAGTGTGGCAGAGATGCGTATGTTGTGCTGGATATGTGGCCACACAAGGAGAGATCGAGTCCGGAATGATGATATACCAGAGAGAGTAGGAGTGACGCTAATTGAGGAGAAGCTTATGCAACATCGTTTGAGATGGTTTGGACATATCCAACGAAGACCTGAAGAGGCACCAGTGCATATCGGAATAATTAGGCGTCCCGAGAATGTGAAGAGAGGTAGAGGTCGACTAACCTTGACGTGGACAGAGGCTGTGAAGAGGGACCTGAAGGAGTGGAATATTGATAAAGAGCTCGCCGTGGATAGGAAAGGGTGGAAGTGTGCAATTCACGTGTCAGAACCCTGATTTGTAGTTTCGCTTTTCTTTCTTAATCGTTTGACCTTTTCTTGTGCCCTTTAGATCTTGCTGGTTCTTGTGGGTTTTATCTCTTTTATGTGTTTTCCTGTTTTGTCGTTTTTCGGTTCTCCTTTGCCTTTGTCTCCCTTTTCTTTTCCTTGGGAGTTGAGCTTTGAGGTTTTTATATGAGGTTTCATCTCTAGCTTACCCCAACGTGCTTGGAACAAAAAGGCTTTGTTGTTGTTGTATAAGGAGGTCAGATAGAGAGTAAAAAACATAGTCCCTTGGAGACTTAGTAGAAATTCCTTTTCTCTCTTCCCGCTACTGTGTAGGAGCCAGGGCAGGAGCCGAGGAGAGCACTATCAAAAGGACACTAAATAAAAATAAGACAAAAGGAAAAAAAAAATACTAGAATGAAAAGAAAGAGGCGCCGTCGTCGCTACATAAGCATCACACAGTCACAGGCTGATACATGTCACAGGCTGTGGCCCAAAAGCCTAAGCTTGGCTTAGCTGCCAAGACAATCAAGCCATAATTGTAACTTATTTCCCTGGAAACAAAATTGTCATATCATCCTCTCTGGCTAGCTAGTGTACCGCCTGAGATCTTTCTATAGGAAACCAAATGGCTTGACCTAATACTGTTGATGGAAGAACGAGTGTTATGATGAAGGTCAGTGTGGCCCATATCGGGGAGCAAAAACATCAATGGCGGCACCCCGCGAATTCCGATGCGTGATGCATGCACCTTGAGAAAGCGGATCTGCCATACACACACACACAAGTACACAACCATACTGTATACTAACTTGTGTGTATTGGCGTTGGAGGTATGGCAAAATTCACGCGACAGACGGCGCCAACACAGATTTGGGTTAACAACAACACAGATTTTGGTGTTGTTAACCCTGCGGCCGGCGTACTGGGCACCGAGCAGAGAGGTAGGCTTGCAAAGACGGCAAGATCTGCACCAGTGATAACCAACTCATGGCCGCAGCTACCTCCATTCATCCATCCATCCGTATAACCACCATAACCACCTCCATTCTTTGACTGCCTTCCCTTGCACTCCACCACACCTCTCCCTTTGCCTTCCCTTCCCCCTCTCGCTACATAACACTGACTCTGAGCGACGACCAAACTCAGGCACTACTCACAATCGCAACACTAGCTCCTGCCCCGCCGTCAGCAAGCATGACACCGATCAGTGAACAGCAACAAGCCAACAAGGAGCCTCCTCATCACACACAGTCTGCAACATGCCATATTGCTCCAGCTCCAAGTAAGCACGTATGCATGCCCTTATCTTGCACAATGCATGGATCACGCATCATGTATCTTCCTCCTATCAACAAAATTTTGGATCTATATGAAGACCTGTAGCATCGGCTAATTATTGACAGGCGAGGTAGCGGGAGTGGTCGGGGACGCGGAGAACGCCGACCAGGAGCAGGAGCAGGACCAGCAGCAGCAGGCAGCGAGGCGGGAGCGGGACTTCCTTGCGGGGATCAGGAAGCTGTTCAAGAGCTTCAAGAG
The DNA here is from genome assembly GCF_902167145.1 of Zea mays. Lineage (NCBI taxonomy): Eukaryota > Viridiplantae > Streptophyta > Magnoliopsida > Poales > Poaceae > Zea > Zea mays. The sequence continues at coordinate 21,759,395 of NC_050099.1, read as the reverse complement.
CCTCTCCCACATCTTCGAGATATACAAGGACGACGACGATAGCGACGACGAGGACGACGACATGGACACAAGCATCGAGATCGGGCTTCCAACAGACGTGCAGCACGTGGCGCACATCGGCCTGGACGGCTCCACCAACCTGTCGAGCCTAATAAGGGGCCGGGAGGGGGCCAGGGAGCTGTTCTCGCTCTCCAGTCTCACCACCCTCGAGCAGTTCGAGCTCGCCATGGCCTCGCTGGCTGCTACCGGCAAGCAGCGAAACGGGGTGTTAGATAGAGTTCTCCGTGAGTAATTATGTTATTAGGATGCGTACCGTTTGTGAATTCGGATGGCGGTTCTTTTTGACGGGGTTTTTTCATGTATCTTTCTCTCTTTCTTTCTGAAAACATGTTTGGTCATGTGTCTTGTTATTTTTTTTTAAAAAATGGAGCTAAAGAATGTTTCTTTTTCTTTCTCCCTAGCTCATCCGTGGTGCCCCTGCTCCGAGGCCGAATCAGACCTTGATCGACCTTTCGTTGACCGCGCATTTAGAACTAGAACTAACCGTGTCTGAAAAAGAACAGGCGCAACAAAGACTTCGCTGTCTTGAGATCGATGACAACCAATCAAAGACCCCTCCAAGGGGGCTCAGAGCAATGCCCCGCATCATGCCAACCAAGCGCAGGCCGATGTGAGGTGAACAAGATGCCTCGAGATCGAAGGCCTCCTACGTGGAACACCCCCTTCGCAGACATTGTGAGGGGTGTCAAGATGTCTTGCTGCCGTACGCGAAGGCATGTGGCGGACGAAGATCTGGTGAAGCTTAGACACCCTAGGGCCAAGGCAGTGGGCTGCTCCGTTGGGCCGCCTGACAATAGGGCAGAAGTTTTGGTGTGTTTGACCCCAAGTTGTATCGGCGTTGTAATTAATTATAGGTGCTCTCCAATCAATTGCATCGGCTGCGTTATTGGCTGAATCAATTAGGAAAACATTCCTGGCACCGTCAGACGGTCCAGACCCCATACCCGGACGGTCCATGACTTGGGGATCTGGCGCGACACCGGTTATTAGATTTTTTGTATTGTGAAACTTCTCTCATTTTATCCGATAACCTGATGCATCTTATGCCAAATTGTTAGCTATGCAATTCTCAACCCTAGATATATGCCGAATGTTGAATTCGTCAAAAGAATGGATTATGTCCTAGCATTTCTCAAGGTAAATATTTAGAGTACCATCTAAACATTGATACTCTTCTTATATGTGCTGGACAACCAGCTGAGAATCACCAAATGCCCCCACATGCTTTACTCCCATACAATTTAGAAGTTCCAAACTGAATAAAAGGGCATCATATTCGGCTTGATTATTAGTGCAATACGTTTTTAATCGGCTAGAGAAGTCGAAGGTGGCGTTACTTGGTGAAACAAGCACGATGCCAATTCCTTGCCCTTCGTTGCAAACCAATCCATAAAAATACAGAGCCCAGGGAGTAACAGTGAGATATGACATATCTAGTGTTGGGGGCCATCTTCTTCGCCGAATGTCGTCCAAGCAAAAACACCTTCGACAGCGTGATATACGAACTAACACAGCACGAAGGTATAAGCCGAAGCTACAATCCAGGGAGCTTCGGTATAATGACATGTCTTGAGACGAAGGACTGCACCGACTTAAAGAGGAAAAGACCTGAAAGCATCTAGGCCCCTGGTTGGTTTTAGTGATTAATGACAACGTAATGTTATATGTGACTAACGTGTGTTTTGCAGAGACAAATGGTAAGTTAGGTCACATTACAGGTAGAAGTACTACAACGGTGAAAACAATCCCGGAGATAAGAACTCGAAACGACGGCTAAAACGACGAAACACAAAGTGAAGGTCTACGTAGTCCGAGTGTCAAGGAGTTGCGGACACTCGTGATTTAGTTAGGTCTTTTATTTTGTTTTAGCCGTACTATAAAGAGGGGTTGTCGATGAGTAGTTTGACCAAGAGAGTTCTAGTGTAGTGTTGGTGCATATTCACACTCATATATAATGCTAGGTGACACTCTAGAACATACTCACAAGTTAGAACGAAAACCGATTTAAAAACAGCAGAAAATAGAAAATAGAGTTTCTGACTTTGGGGCACCAGACTGCCCGGTGTGCACCGGACTGTCCGGTGCGCCCTCTGCCAGGTGGGGCCAGGCTGGCCCAGGGGAAGGATTTGCCCACGCAGAAACACGAGAGCGCAAGGTTCCCGAGTGGAATTTTAGTGGCGCACCGGACAGTGACTGTTCACTGTCCGGTGTGCTATTAGCCCAATGGCTAGCTGTCAGAACTAGCCGTTGGAGTCGACCGTTGGCGCACCGTGGCGCACCGTTGGCGCACCGGTGGCGCACCGGACTGTCCGGTGCGCCCATGCGCAGAACAGTGCTGGTAACGACTAGTTGGTGGGTGAGGGCTATTTATACCCCCTCCACCCACCATATTCAATGTCTTGCTTCCAACATTAAATCCTGCACATTGGTAGAGCATTGCAAGCACCAAAAGCCTAGTAAGGAGATTAGAGAATCTTAATCCCTCATTTGGACCTCATTAGCGCTAGCGAGAGCCACCTAGAGCACACACCACTTGCATTAGGCTTCTCTTGGTCAAGCGAAAGTCTATGGCTTGTTACTCTTGGTGATTGGCATCGCCTAGACGGCTTGGTGGCGTTGGGAGCTCGGTGATCACCGTGGAGATCTTGTTGGTGACCCGACTCAAGTTTGTAAGCGGTCGTGAGGGATCCACCGCGCCGGAGTGGCAAAGGATCATCTCGTAGTGAGCACTTGGTTCTTGTGAGGACCAGATGTAACACCCCTGGTGTTACTGTAACTAAAACTTGAGCATGGCATCATAAACATTGGCATTGCATATGTTTGACACATCTAGAGTGCATTCACTAGGTAAAAATTTCAAACAAGTTGTATTGTTATAGCACTTTGCAAATAGAACCCTGGATAGGGAACTTAACCCTAAATAGGGATTAAAGGGGTAAAACATAACCCAAATTGTGAAAACCTAAAAGCCTTAGGGGAATAGTCATAAAATATTCCCAAGAATAAAGTTGAATCACATTTATACCCCTGGGATACCAGAAACCCTAATTGGAACCCTGGAAAACCCTAAATCTAAACCCTAGGGGCTTATGTGCAAAATTAGTCCACTTTTGGACTAAAGTGCAAAAACCAAGTTAAATAAGTATCTTAAGTCATTTGGGTCACTCATATGTGAATTTGCAAGCCAAACCCTAAGTTTTGGACTCATTTGCAAAAAGGACCCTATTTGAGGTTTTATGTTAAGTCTGAATTTTAGAGTTTTGGCTCAACTTGGGAGCCTTGTAGTTTTTGCCCTAGGCCACCACATCAAAGTTGTAGACCAAACTAAGGAGAACAACTTTGCTTAAGAGTGTGAGCTCAGTTGTTAAGAAAAATCCAGAGATAATTAAGCTCAAAGCTTGGCTGTCAGGCTGGTTTCATTCTGAAATTCAGATATTCAGTGTAACAGAGTCAGCTTTGAGTGTGAATTCAACCATGATCTAGTGATCAAATGAGCTCAGTCACTATAGTCAAAATATAGGTGGTATGTAGCTCTACAACTTTGCTGCAGGTCACTGGATGAGTTGCCATTTGAAATTAAGAGAAAACTTGGCTTCAAATTAGGCTGTCAGGTCCATTTGTCTGAACTTTGCCATGGTACAGTGACCTGATAAGGATCAGAACGCCAGCGCTGCTCGCTCGTCGCCGGTGACCTCCCTGCGCATAGATTCGTGCTGCCGCCGTTGATCGTTGCTCGCCGTGATTCGTGCGCAGTGGCCATTAGATAAGCACGACTCAGTAAAGATCCTTGCCGCCGGTGAGCTGGATGCCACCCTGGCCAGCCGTGATACCCCTCCCCTTTCTCAACGCCCTCGGATTGGAATCTCATCGCCGTCGTGCCATCGCCGTTGTCCACCGCGTGTCCCAACCTCACCACCGCATCGCCGTGACTCCCTCTAGCCTCTCCGTTGATCACCGGAATGACCGCCACGGTAGAGGCCACGAATCCACTGCACCAGTAAAGTTTCCTTTCCTCCGGCCGCCGTGTGTCTCGTCCAAATTCGTGACCACCGCTCGTGATGCGTATAAATTGACCTCGCCGCGAGCTCCATAGGGTAGTCAAGAACCCAACCACCAAGAATCATCCTCAGTTGATCGCTAGTGCGTCCCAATTTCGAATTTCCCCCAAAGCCAGTCTCCGCCACCGTGGAAACAGCCTCACCGTGGCTAGCGCGATTCAGGTCAGCCCACACCTTCTGCTCCCTTGTTTGAGTATTCTCATAACCCTGTGATGCTTGCCAAACCACCAAATTGAACTAGGAGCCCACCAATCACTAGGAACACGAACTAATGACCATGGCTTTCGCTGTCCTCGTGGGCAGAGCGAAATAGGTCACCAATCATGCAATTGCCCCATTCGGCCGGTGCAGGCGCTCGGGTTAGGGGAAATGCTCGGGCTAGGTCCGATTTGATGTCCGTCGCTCGGGAACCCTAGCCATTGCCCCATTCGGCCGGTGCAGGCGCTCGCCGGAGCTCGGCTGGGCGTAAACACCGTCGGGGACTTTAAACCGAGAATAGATCGAAGTTTGAGGACTTCTTTGCAATTGTCAGTGAGTCCAGAAAATAGTAATCGACACCCTTTCTGATTAGCCAAAACCCTGATGGCTTTTTCGCAAAGCCGCCAGCGCGGGCGGGCGCGGGCGCGCTTCTGCCCATTGTTGGGCCGACTGGACCGGATTTGGCCCAACACTATTACATCTTTTCTCTTTTCTTTTTCTGCCCAAGTTTAGAAATATGTAGAAAACTACAGAAAATTCCTAAAGTTGTGAAACCAATTTTCCTAGGCTTCTTATTTTCCCTAGAATTTAATAAAAATAGTTTTATGATTTTTAGAGGAAATAAGGAATTTTAAGGCATTTAAAGTAGTTTAAAGTATTAGTTCTGGATTTTTAGAAAATAGATAATAAGTCCAAAAATGCCCAAACTTTTTATATGAACTTAAAACAATACTTAGAAGCCATGGGTAAAATTTGGTTTGATTTAGACCATGTTTGATAACTAGAACCCAAAACCCTACCCCCTGCCCTTTGAACTCCTTTACTCACTCCGGAAACCCTAAGTTCTCGGAGTTCCGTGAAGGAAAGTTGTATTCAAGACTTAGATAATAAATCTTTATTATCTTCGCACTCTCATGAGCATTACATGGCATTCATTCTTATATATATACCTATATGGTTATATTTAGAAAACGAAGAAGAGATTGAAGTGACCGAAGAGAAGACACCACCACCTTCGGATTCTCAGGCCGGAAATTGTTTCTACTTCGATATCTGCGGGACCGAGCCTGACTCACCTACTAACGAAGGCAAGCCCCTGTGCATTTGCCACCTTCCTTGATGTTTTTAAAATCTTTCTCACTTGCTTGCTGCATTAGGTGATAGGAGTTGAATGCTTAAACAATTCCTGCATTACCTTCCTTGAACTTGATTACCTTCCTTGAAACCCTGTTTTTACAAAAAGGTTTTTCTATGCTTTGTATTGCTTTAGAAAAACAAAAGGATTTGTTTTACAAAAGATGTTTGGCAAAGTGGGAGGGTTGTTTTCAAAAATAAAACTTGATGGTGGATCCATCATGGCCATGATGGGTTCAACATCGGAAAAGATGTACCTCTGCCAGGTACCAAGATTTGGGTTTAAATGATTAAGCTAAGACCGGGCGGGTGACTTGCACGAGAAGAGAGTCTCGGTGTAGTGTCTCCGTCTGAGTCGATTAAGGACCGTGTCGATGTAGGCTTGATGACTGAGGACCCTTTAACTGGTCACATGCCTCGTCATGGGTAAGCCTTGCCTCGGGCAGACTAAGGCCAGAATAAAATAACACGAAATGGGCGTGGAGCAGTGGCGGGAGTAGCGTGTACCCTCTGTGGCAAGAGGCTGGACAGTGGTGTATCTGTGCTCTCGGTTTGCGTGAACCTGATCTGGTCTTAAGAACCCCGGTGGCGGGTTGACATATGCAAGGGTTAAGTGCTACATATGTCGTGTGATTGGAGATCCTCAGCTGAGTATAATCGATTCGGATCGTCGTACCTTCGCGGTTATGAAGACTTGGTCACTGCCCTATACGTAGCAATCCACTAAAGATGATGGTTTTGATAAGAAATTGGCTAGTGTAGGTCAAGTGATTGAACTAGGGTAGAAAGAACTCTAGTTGCAGGTAAATTTTACTTAACTTGATCAATAAAACTGGATTTTTAAGGATCCACTTTAGTAAGCATTTCTGCAAAACAGAGTCTTTGATTATTGAAAAGCCTTACCTTGACTCCCTTAACCAGCATACCCTTGAGAGTCTTTTCTTTAGTCGGGTAAGACTTGCTGAGTAATTCCATACTCAGGGTTTATCCCTCCGTTGTTTTTAGGTGAGGAAGCGACAAATTATTGTTGCTTCTGCTCCAAGGTTGTTCCCAAGGAAGAAAAACAAGAGTGAAGCCGCGGGAGGACTTGGTCCTCCATATAGAACTTTTGTTTAAAACTATCGGGAGGAGTTTTTGCCTCCCTTGGTATTGTAATAATATTACTCTGCACTCCTAGGATAACTCTGGTCTGTAATAAGTAACTTGATCTTACTCTTTAAATAAATGTAAGTTATGTAATCGCTTCCACATTTCTTTATCTCCGATGATCTGTAATGTCTGCAAGACAGGTGAAACGTTCCTGGAAAGGTAAGAAAGAAGATACCGAACTTGTCAAGTGGTTCAGGGGCACCTACAGGGTTGTCTGAGGTCCGTTGGACAAGGACAACTGTAGGTGGGCCTAATTACTTGGGAGGTTCTGTCACAGCTGGTATTGGAGCGAAGCCCTTCTTTGCAGATATTATGAGGCATCTTTAAAAGGATTTTCTAAAAGTCTTACCTAGAAACTCTCTTCTCTTCTTACCTAAGTATTCTGAAGAGTCTATCTTAAAGACCAGGTAGTAAGAGTGCAACATATAGAAGGTGTGAATCAACTAAGGTTGATTCTGTAATTATACATGCATCATGCTAAGAACCATACTAATCAATTTTCCCCCTTAGAAAATGCCGCCGCGCACAAGGAGAACAACGCGCAAACATACTGGACCGATTGGTGTGCCGAGTCACCAGCTGGCCCCAAGGCATGATAATAGTAGTAGCGGAAGCAATGATCCTATAGGGGATCTCGAAGCTGAAGTAAGTCGGCTCCAAGCGGAACTCCGCCACAGGACGGCTATCTGGGTCGTAGATGGCGACCACATAAATGAGTTGAGAAGAGATATCCGCCATCTGCGAGATCAGCTCGCGGACCGGGATTTGGCACTCGACTGGGTTGTTCAATCCCGTTTGCTTGCATGGGACAAGATGCAAAAAGCTCAAGCTCGAGTAGCCAAGCTCAACTTGGCCGTTGAAGACCTGCAGACATATTGCAATACCTTACATGAAGAGGTTCATGTATTATATTCGCAACTGCATCCCAGTGAGCCTACGAATCCTGTTGAGTCGGAAGCCGGACCCTCGCATGTTGCAGGACACACACTTGGTGGTGAGTTAGACCTTTTTCAACCCCCTCCTTCCATGAGGCTGGTCGACGAATGGTCTCCCACCCCCGACGACGAGGCCGCCAAAAGCAACGGGAAGCAGGAATAATGGTGTAGTAGAAGTAGAAGTAGTGTATTGTATAACAGGTTGTACTATTGTATAATAGGTAGTGTATTTGTATAATAGGTAATGTATCCTTTTGTAAAAAAATCCGTGTATGTACATTACTCGTTTTGGTAATGTAAAATGGATGGTTTTTCCTTTGGCATATCATATTGTTTCCAAATATTGTTGCCACAAATGCCGTCCAAGACCCGATCACAGGATGCAGCTGGAACTTCCAGTGGGAGGGAGTCTATCCCAAATCCACCTCCTGTTCCTCCCACACTGGCCGAGGCGATTGCCGCCTTGGTAAATGCAACCGTGGATAATACCCGTTTTCTTAGAGAGATGGCGGGTCAACAGTTTCAATAGCAAGGCGGGCGGGGTTATCAACAGGGTCCCCGTGAAACCTCTTACTTGGACTTCTCAGAGACGCGACCCCCGCTGTTTGTCAAAGCCGAAGACCCGTTAGAAGCAGATGAATGGCTTTGTGTGATCGAGCAAAAGTTTGGACTGCTGCGATGTTCAGAAACCCAGAAACCTTTATTCGCAGCCTAGCAACTGCGCGGACCTGCCAGCACTTGGTGGGGTAATTTTGTGGCCGTTCAACCGGCCAATCATCAGATAACTTGAGAAGAATTCAAGGTGGCCTTCCGCGAGCACTATATACCAGAAGGTGTTCTTCACATGAAGCAAGAAGAGTTTATGAAACTGAAACAAGGAGGGGATACTGTTAATCAGTATCTCAATAAGTTCAATCATTTGTCACAATATGCAATCGATCAAGTGAACACTGATTTGAAGAAGAAGAATTGCTTTATGAGAGGTTTAAATGATCGACTGCAAAGGAAGATGGCAACCTGCATAGATCTTACTTATGGAAGAGCTGTCAGTACAACACTGGCAATAGAAGCAAAGTATGCAGGTGCTGGAAAATCCAAGGGTTTTGGAAGTGACAGGCCTAGTCAGGGCCCGGTGAAAAGGCAACGGTTCGTCATCCGGCCTTCCAACCAGAATCGTTCTTTCTCTCGTCCACCCTCCTTCCCTTTTAAGTAGCCAGTCTTTATTCGTCCCAATAATGCCCCTACTGCATCAAGTCAGCCGGGTGCCCCAGGCACTCGATTCCCTGCTTTACCCAGCTCATCAACTGGATGTTTCAATTGTGGGAAATCTGGGCATTTTATCAAGGATTGCCCTTATCCAAAGCAGAACCAGTCAAATAATCAGCAAGGATCTGGGAATTCATCTCAAACCAAGGGAAATAATACGGGCAAGAATACTAAGAAGACGGGACGCATATATTATACGCAAGTGGCCACTACACCAGACGGTGAGCCGGTAATGATGGGTACGTTTCTTGTGGCCAATCATCCCGCAGTTATTCTCTTTGATTCTGGTGCTTCGCATACATTCATCAGCAAGAAATTTGTGGAGCAACATTGCATCTCATGCCATGAATCAAAAGAGGGGTTTAAAATTCACTCACCAGGGGGACAAATATTTACTAGAGAAGTGGCCTATCAAGTGCCCGTAACTTTGGCCGGACGGGACTTTCCTACTAATATGATCGTTCTGAAAGGCCAAGATATAGATGTCATTTTGGGTATAAATTGGTTAGCCAGACATAAAGCAACTCTCAACACTGATCAGAGAATTATCAGGTTGAGTCATAACCAGGAAGAAATTCTCTTGCCTATCCCCATTCCAACCAAAGCTACTGGCAGAGCTTATGAAGCCATTATACCGGAAATCAAGGATATTCTGGTGGTATGCGAGTTTCCCGATGTCTTTCCCGAGGATTTGCCCGGACTGCCACCTGAACGGGAGGTAGAGTTCGTAATTGAGTTGAAGCCCGGTACGGCTCCCGTATCTAGAAGATCGTACCGAATGCCTCCTAATGAGTTGGCAGAACTGAAGAATCAGTTACAAGATCTACTTGAGAAAGGATTTATCCGGCCAAGCTCATCGCCGTGGGGTTGTCGAGCCATATTCGTCAAAAAGAAGGATCAGACTTTACGAATGTGTGTGGATTATCGACCCTTAAATGAGGTCACCATCAAAAACAAGTACCCTCTTCCAAGGATTGACATTCTATTTGATCAACTGACTGGAGCGATGGTCTTTTCCAAGATTGATCTCAGATCAGGCTATCACCAGATCCGTATTCGGCCCGAGGATATACCAAAGACCGCGTTCACTACGCGGTATGGATTATTTGAATACCTGGTAATGTCTTTCGGATTGACAAATGCTCCTGCCCACTTCACGTATTTGATGAACTCGGTGTTCATGCCCGAGTTGGACAAGTTTGTGGTAGTCTTCATTGACGATATTTTAATATATTCCAAGAATGAAGAGGAGCACGCCCAACACTTACGGATCGTGTTAACGCGCTTGAGAGAACATCAGTTATATGCCAAATTCAGCAAATGCGCGTTTTGGCTGGAGGAAATTCAGTTTCTGGGACATGTACTATCTGCTAGGGGGATTGCGGTAGATCCCAGCAAAGTCAAGGACATTTTGGAGTGGAAACCCCCGACCACGGTTCATCAGGTCCGAAGTTTCCTTGGACTGGCTGGATATTACCGGCCGATTCATACCAGATTTTTCTAAGCTTGTGAAGCGAATCACAAGTTTGTTGAAGAATGATATTAAATTCAATTGGTCTTCAAAGTGTGATGAAGCTTTTGAACAATTGAAGACATTATTAACCACTGCTCCGGTATTGGCTCAACCGGACATCACCAAGCCCTTTGATGTATATTGTGATGCATCAGGCAGTGGACTCGGCTGTGTGTTAATGCAAGAAGGCCGAGTAATTGCATATGCTTCCAGGCAGTTGCGCCGACATGAGGAACATTATCCTACTCATGATCTGGAGTTAGCTACGGTGGTTCATGCTCTAAAGATCTGGCATCATTATTTGCTGGGTAATGTCTGTCATATTTATACAGACCATAAAAGCTTGAAATACATCTTCACCCAGTCAGAATTGAATATGAGACAGAGGCGATGGCTCGAGCTAATCAAGGATTATGAATTAGAAATCCATTATCACCCAGGAAAAGCAAATGTAGTGGCAGATGCGCTTAGTCGCAAGGCTTCCTGCCATTGTTTAACAGTGAGGACTTCTGACATTACATTATGCCAGGAAATGGAGAAATTAAACCTGGGAATGATTCAACATGGGACTTCAAATCATTTGAAGCTGGAGTCAATCATCTTACGAAGAATAATTGACGCACAAAAAGATGATGAGGGTATGAAGCACATACGTGAGAAGATAATGGCTGGAACAACCAAATGTTTCAAAGAAGACGATCAAGGTGTGATATGGTTCAACAACCGCATAGTGGTGCCGAAGAATGAAGAACTCCACCATCAAATCTTAGATGAAGCACATCTTAATCACTATTCTATTCATCCGGGAAGCACTAAGATGTATCATGATCTAAAGCAGCACTACTGGTGGACGAAGATGAAAATTGAAATTGCACGCTATGTGGCTAAGTGTGACACTTGCAGACGTGTCAAGGCCATACACATGAAGACTGCTGGTCCATTACAATCTTTGCCAATCCCAACATGGAAATGGGAAGATATTAGTATGAACTTTATTGTGGGATTACCCAGAACAGCAAAAGGCTTTGACTCCATTTGGGTTATCATCGATCGACTTACAAAGATCGCCCACTTCCTTCCGGTCAAATTAAAATATCCCGTCATTACCTATGCGGAGTTGTACATTGCCCGTATTCTTAGTTTGCATGGTGTCCCGAAGACTATAGTGTCGGATCGTGGACCTCAATTCGTATCCAAATTCTGGGAAGAGCTTCATAAATCCCTGGGTACACAATTGCTCCACAGTTCGGCCTATCATCCTCAAACCAGTGGACAGACTGAGAGAGTGAACCAAATACTTGAAGATATGCTGCGGGCATGTGTTCTGGAATTTCCACAAAAATGGGATGAATGTTTGCCGTTAGCGTAATTTTCATATAATAATAGCTATCAAGAAAGCATCAAGATGGCACCCTTTGAAGCTTTATATGGACGACGATGTCGTACTCCGCTAAATTGGTCTGAACCTGGTGAAAGGTACTTTTTCAGGCCTGATATGGTGAAAGAAACTGAAGAAAAGGTTCAGAAAATAATTCATAATTTGAAGAAAGCTCAAGCTCGTCAGAAGAGTTATGCAGACAAACGGCGAATGCCCTTATATTTCCTTGCGGGAGACTATGTCTACTTAAAGGTTTCACCAATGAAAGAAGTATCACGTTTCGGGATTAAAGGAAAGCTTGCACCCCGGTATATTGGTCCATTCCCTATACTTGAGCAATGTGGACCAGTGGCATACCGACCTCAGTTACCCGAAACTTTGTCTGCTGTGCATAATGTGTTCCACGTGTCATAATTGAAGAAGTGTCTTCGGGTTCCTGATCGAACCGTTGAAGTGACAGATGTTGTCCTTGAACCGGACTTGACATATTCTGAGCACCCTATTCAAGTCTTGGATCAAAAGGACAGGATTACCCGAAGAAAAACTCTCAAGTTTTACAAGATACAGTGGAACAAGCATTCCGAAGATGAGGCTACGTGGGAAACTCAAGACTTTTTAGATAAGAATTTACTAGGCTTTTTAGCCTCTTGTATTTTGTAAAGCATGTATAGCTGTTGTAATAAAGGAGTGATTCCCAAACCACCCCTGCCTTGTACCAGAAATAAGGAAATAAAAGTATGTCGCGTTTCCTTTTCCATTACTTACCCTAGGACTTTTAATCTCGGGACGAGATTCATTTATGGGGGGAAGGATGTAACACCCCTGGTGTTACTGTAACTAAAACTTGAGCATGGCATCATAAACATTGGCATTGCATATGTTTGACACATCTAGAGTGCATTCACTAGGTAAAAATTTCAAACAAGTTGTATTGTTATAGCACTTTGCAAATAGAACCCTGAATAGGGAACTTAACCCTAAATAGGGATTAAAGGGGTAAAACATAACCCAAATTGTGAAAACCTAAAAGCCTTAGGGGAATAGTCATAAAATATTCCCAAGAATAAAGTTGAATCACATTTATACCCCTGGGATACCAGAAACCCTAATTGAAACCCTGGAAAACCCTAAATCCAAACCCTGGGGGCTTATGTGCAAAATTAGTCCACTTTTGGACTAAAGTGCAAAAACCAAGTTAAATAAGTATCTTAAGTCATTTGGGTCACTCATATGTGAATTTGCAAGCCAAACCCTAAGTTTTGGACTCATTTGCAAAAAGGACCCTATTTGAGGTTTTATGTTAAGTCTGAATTTCAGAGTTTTGGCTCAATTTGGGAGCCTTGCAACTTGTAAATTCTAGGGTTTTTGCCCTAGGTCACCACATCAAAGTTGTAGACCAAACTAAGGAGAACAACTTTGCTTAAGAGTGTGAGCTCAGTTGTTAAGAAAAATCCAGAGATAATTAAGCTCAAAGCTTGGCTGTCAGGCTGGTTTCATTCTGAAATTCAGATATTCAGTGTAACAGAGTCAGCTTTGAGTGTGAATTCAACCATGATCTAGTGATCAAATGAGCTCAGTCACTATAGTCGAAATATAGGTGGTATGTAGCTCTACAACTTTGCTGCAGGTCACTGGATGAGTTGCCATTTGAAATTAAGAGAAAACTTGGCTTCAAATTGGGCTGTCAGGTCCATTTGTCTGAACTTTGCCATGGTACAGTGACCTGATAAGGATCATAACGCCAGCGCTGCTCGCTCGTCGCCGGTGACCTCCCTGCGCATAGATTCATGCTGCCGCCGTTGATCATTGCTCGCCGTGATTCGTGCGCAGTGGCCATCAGATAAGCACGACCCAGTAAAGATCCTCGCCGCTGGTGAGCTGGATGCCACCCCGGCAAGCCGTGATACCCCTCCCCTTTCTCACCGCCCTCGGATTGGAATCTCATCGCCGTCGTGCCATCGCTGTTGTCCACCGCGTGTCCCAACCTCGCCACTGCATCGTCGTGACTCCCTCTAGCCTTTCCGTTGATCACCGGAATGACCGCCACGGTAGAGGCCACGAATCCACTGCACCGGTAAAGTTTCCTTTCCTCCGGCCGCCGTGTGTCTCGTCCAAATCCGTGACCACCGCTCGCGATGCGTATAAATTGACCTCACCGCGAGCTCCATAGGGTAGTCAAGAACCCAACCACCAAGAATCATCCTCAGTTGATCGCCAGTGCGTCCCAATTTCGAATTTCCCCCAAAGCCAGTCTCCGCCATCGTGGAAACAGCCTCACCGCGGCTAGCGCGATTCAGGTCAGCCCACACCTTCTGCTCCCTTGTTTGAGTATTCTCATAACCCTGTGATGCTTGCCAAACCACCAAATTGAACTAGGAGCCCACCAATCACTAGGAACACGAACTAATGTCCATGGCTTTCGCTGTCCTCGTGGGCAGAGCGAAATAGGTCACCAATCATGCAATTGACTTAGGGGAAATGCTCGGGCTAGGTCCGATTTGATGTCCGCCGCTCGGGAACCCTAGCCGTTGCCCCATTCGGCCGGTGCAGGCGCTCGCCGGAGCTCGGCTGGGCGTAAACGCCGTCGGGGACTTTAAACCGAGAATAGATCGAAGTTTGAGGACTTCTTTGCAATTGTTAGTGACTCCAGAAAATAGTAATCGACGCCCTTTCTGATTAGCCGAAACCCTGAGGGCTTTTCCGCAAAGCCGCCAGCGCGGGCGGCCGCGGGCGCGCTTCTGCCCATTGTTGGGCCGCCTGGACCGGATTTGGCCCAACACTATTACATCTTTTCTCTTTTCTTTTTCTGCCCAAGTTTAGAAATATGTAGAAAACTACAGAAAATTCCTAAAATTATGAAACCAATTTTCCTAGGCTTCTTATTTTCCCTAGAATTTAATAAAAATAGTTTTATGATTTTTAGAGGAAATAAGGAATTTTAAGGCATTTAAAGTAGTTTAAAGTATTAGTTCTGGATTTTTAGAAAATAGATAATAAGTCCAAAAATGCCCAAACTTTTTATATGAACTTAAAACAATACTTAGAAGCCATGGGTAAAATTTGGTTTGATTTAGACCATGTTTGATAACTAGAACCCAAAACCCTACCCCCGGCCCTTTGAACTCCTTTACTGACTCCGGAAACCCTAAGTTCTCGGAGTTCCGTGAAGGAAAGTTGTATTCAAGACTTAGATAATAAATCTTTATTATCTTCGCACTCTCATGAGCATTACATGGCATTCATTCTTATATATATACCTATATGGTTATATTTAGAAAACGAAGAAGAGATTGAAGTGACCGAAGAGAAGACACCACCACCTTCGGATTCTCAGGCCGGAAATTGTTTCTACTTCGATATCTGTGGGACCGAGCCTGACTCACCTACTAACGAAGGCAAGCCCTGGTGCATTTGCCACCTTCCTTGATGTTTTTAAAATCTTTCTCACTTGCTTGCTACATTAGGTGATAGGAGTTGAATGCTTAAACAATTCCTGCATTACCTTCCTTGAACTTGATTACCTTCCTTGAAACCCTGTTTTTACAAAAAGGTTTTTCTATGCTTAATATTGCTTTAGAAAAACAAAAGGATTTGTTTTACAAAAGATGTTTGGCAAAGTGGGAGGGTTGTTTTCAAAAATAAAACTTGATGGTGGATCCATCATGGCCATGATGGGTTCAACATCGGAAAAGATGTACCTCTGCCAGGTACCAAGATTTGGGTTTAAATGATTAAGCTAAGACCGGGCGGGTGACTTGCACGAGAAGAGAGTCTCGGTGTAGTGTCTCCGTCTGAGTCGATTAAGGACCGTGTCGATGTAGGCTTGATGACCGAGGACCCTTTAACTGGTCACATGCCTCGTCATGGGTAAGCCTTGCCTCGGGCAGACTAAGGCCAGAATAAGATAACACGAAATGGGCGTGGAGCGGTGGCGGGAGTAGCGTGTACCCTCCGTGGCAAGAGGCTGGACGGTGGTGTATCTGTGCTCTCGGTTTGCGTGAACCTGATCTGGTCTTAAGAACCCCGGTGGCGGGTTGACATATGCAAGGGTTAAGTGCTACATATGTTGTGTGATTGGAGATCCTCAGCTGAGTATAATCGATTCGGATCGCCGTACCTTCGCGGTTATGAAGACTTGGTCACTGCCCTATACGTAGCAATCCACTAAAGATGATGGTTTTGATAAGAAATTGGCTAGTGTAGGTCAAGTGATTGAACTAGGGTAGAAAGAACTCTAGTTGCAGGTAAATTTTACTTAACTTGATCAATAAAACTGGATTTTTAAGGATCCACTTTAGTAAGCATTTCTGCAAAACAAAGTCTTTGATTATTGAAAAGCCTTACCTTGACTCCCTTAACCAGCATACCCTTGAGAGTCTTTTCTTTAGTCGGGTAAGACTTGCTGAGTAATTCCATACTCAGGGTTTATCCCTCCGTTGTTTTTAGGTGAGGAAGCGACAAATTTTTGTTGCTTCTGCTCCAAGGTGGTTCCCAAGGAAGAAAAACAAGAGTGAAGCCACGGGAGGACTTGGTCCTCCATATAGAACTTTTGTTTAAAACTATCGGGAGGAGTTTTTGCCTCCCTTGGTATTGTAATAATATTACTCTGCACTCCTAGGATAACTCTGGTCTGTAATAAGTAACTTGATCTTACTCTTTAAATAAATGTAAGTTATGTAATCGCTTCCGCATTTCTTTATCTCCGATGATCTGTAATATCTGCAAGACGGGTGAAACGTTCCTGGAAAGGTAAGAAAGAAGATACCGAACTTGTCAAGTGGTTCAGGGGCACCTACAGGGTTGTCTGAGGTCCGTTGGACAAGGACAACTGTAGGTGGGCCTAATTACTTCGGAGGTTCCGTCACACCAAGTGGGAGCGATACCCTTGCGCGGGTGCTCCAACGAGGACTAGTGGAGAGTGCCGACTCTTCGATACCTCGGGAAAAATTGGAGGAGTCTTCTAAACCTTGCTTTACATTCCGCACTTAATTGAAGCATTTTACATTGTGTATTTGTTTAGCAAGTATTTGAAGTATTGTCTTAGCATTGTTGTATTTCTAGTATTATTCTCTTAGTGCTAGGTGTTGGGGTGAAGTTGGGCTCTTGGTTAGGTTTTAATTAGTGTTGATTTTTTAGAAAAGCCCAATTCACCCCCCTCTTGGGCGTTGTGATCCTTTCAATTGGTATCAAAGCCTTGTTGCTCTTAGATTAGCTTAACCGCTAGAGTAACGATGTCCGGTGGGGATGGACCTCCTCCCATTTTTGATGGTGACGATTTTCCATATTGGAAAATTCGTATGGAAGCATATTTAGAGGCTATAGACATTGGTGTCTACAAAGCCGCCACACAAGGATTCCCCAAACCTAGAGATCCCACAAATCTTGTAGGTGAAGAGTTTAATTATGAGAAATGGAATGCTAAGGCCAAAACACCCTTTTTAGAGGCCTTTGCAAAGATGTGTTTAATAGAGTTAGAAATCATAAAAATGCTCATGGTTTGTGGATGGACATTTGTGCTCTACATGAAGGAACTAGAAGTGAGCGTGAGGAGAGATATCACATTGCTATGAGAAAGTTAAATTCTTTTGAAATACTTGCTAATGAAAATGCCAATGCTATGTACTCACGTCTCAATATTCTTGTAGAGGAAGTAAATGGCTTGGGGCTTACTCAAATCTCACAATCGGATGTTGTGAGGAAGATTCTCAGTGTCCTCCCAATTGACAAATATGGACACATTGTCACTGTGCTGCATCAAATGGATCTTTCAGTTACCACACCTACACAGATATTGGGATAGATCAATGCTCATGAGATGTACATGCACATCAATGACAACGATGAGTCATCTTCCAAAAGAAAGGATTTGGCTCTCAAAGCAAATCAAGAAAGAAAAGGAAAAGCTAAAGTACAAATTGAGGAAGAATCCTCAAGTGATGATGACCTTGATGCTAACATTGCCTTGATGGTGAGGAAGACCACCAAGATGTTAAAGAAGCTCAACAGAGAAGGCATCAAACTTGATTCAAGAAAGAAGAAATTCTTTTCTAGCAAAAGAAAGCCCATTTCTGAGATGGATTGCTACAACTGTGGAGAGCTTGGTCATCTTGCTCATCAATGTAACAGGCCCAAGAAGAACAAGTTCAAGAGCAAGAAAGAAGATGACAACGATGATGAGAAAAAGGAAAAGAGATTCTTCAAGAGGAAGGATGGGAAGCACAAGAGGTTCCACAAAAAGAAAAATGGAAAGGCATATATTGTTGGTGATTGGCTCACTGACATTGAGTCATCAAGGGGATCTTCTTCAAGTGAAGAAGAAAATGATGAAAAAGTTGCCGCCATCGCTGGAGACTTCTCTTCACCACCACCATCGCCATCATCAACTTCTCACCTATTCCTCATGGCTAGAGGTGAACGGAAGGTACAAAATGATATTGATATTACTGATGATAGTGATAGTGATAGTGATGAGGAATTTGCTTCACCTTCCTATGATGAACTAGCTAACTTGCTAAAAGAATACACTCAAATCATTAGGAAGTCAAAAGCTAAATGTGATAAGTTGAAAAATGAAAATGAATCTTTGAATGCCAAATATGACATAGTTATGAAAGCTAGTGATGAAATGAAAGAAGAAAACAAAACTATGTCATCCACTATAAATGAGCTCACATCCTCCCTAAAAGATGCTAAGGATAAATGTGACAAGTTAAATGAAGCTAATAGGGAGTTGAAAGATAGACTAGTGAAAATCAAGGAAGACTATACTAGGATTAAATTTGATCATGATAATCTTCTTGTTGAAAATAAACTTTTATCTTGCAATACACATGAGGCTATTAACCTGTTGTTAAGATTGATGTAGCAACCTCATGTGATGATTTGAGTCAAGGAGATCAAACTAGCCTACATGATGAATTGACCGAAAAGGTTGAAGTCTTGACTTTAGACAACCAAAAATTGAAGAGATACTTGACTGATGCAACTACTAGAGGAAAGGTTGCCATTGAGAATAATGATTTCAACAATGAGTTTGCAGTGGATAATGAAAGGCTTAAAAATGAGGTCAAGAAACTCAAGAGTGAAAATGAGCATCTTGCAACAAGTGTGCAAAAGTTCAACAAAGGCCAATACCTCCAAAATGAATTGCTCATGAACACTGTCATGAAAAACAAGAGTGGTATTGGATACAATGCTTTTGTGCAAAAGAAAGCTACTACTCAATACAAGCCAAAGCAGACTCACAAGCCTATCAAATGCTTTGAGTGTGGAAAAGAAGGTCATTTGCCCACAACTGCAAAGCCAAACCACCAACTCCCTTGCCTAAGCACTCAAGACCATTTGCTTTCAATGCTCATTATGTTCTAAGAAAAGTAGCAAATGGAAAGGTCAAAGTTACATTCCTAGGTCCACTAAGCAAGAGTAGACCTAGACAAATTTGGGTTGCAAAGTCCTTGATTGAGAGAGTCACTGGTCCTATGCAATATAGGGTCCTCAAAACTCAAGCTTGATTTGTCTGTGGATGTAGGTGAACTACAAAACCGGTGGGAGCCATTGGGTTATTGACAGTGGATGCACACAACATATGACAGGCAACCCACGGATGTTCACCTCACTTGATGAGAATGTTGATGGACAAGACAAAATCACATTTGGGGACAATTCAAAAGGGAAAGTTCAAGGACTTGGCAAGGTGGCAATTTCAAATGATCTATCAATTTCAAATGTTCTCTTGGTTGCACCTTTGAGCTTCAACTTTTTATCAGCGGGTCAACTCTGTGATCTTGGACTTCAATGCTTATTCACTCCAATAGAGGTTATTGTATCAAAAATGGATGATGAATCAATGGTGTTCAAAGGATTTAGATACAACAATCTCTACTTGGTGGATTTCACCTCAGAAGATGCAGACTTAAGAACTTGCCTCTTCACCAAAGCATCACTTGGATGGCTTTGGCATAGGAGGCTTGCACATGTTGGGATGACCACACTCAAGAAGGTATTAAAGAAGGACATGGTTAGAGGATTAAAGGATGTTGTATTTGAAAAAGACAAACCTTGTAGTGCATGTCAAGCTGGGAAGCAAGTTGCTAACACACATCCTACAAAAGCTTTCATGTCAACATCAAGGCCACTGGAACTACTTCATATGGATTTATTTGGACCTACAAATTATGTAAGTGCTGGTGGCAACCTCTACTGTCTGGTGATAGTGATGATTTCTCAAGATACACTTGGGTGTTCTTTCTCCATGATAAATCTGAAGTTGCATCTATATTCAAGAAGTTTGCCAAGAAAGCTCAAAATGAATTCGATTGCAAGATCAAGAAGATTAGAAGTGATAATGGTAAAGAATTTGACAACACCAACATTCATGAATACTGTGATGAGATTGGGATCAAGCATGAAGTATCTGCAACATATACACCTCAACAAAATGGAGTTGTTGAAAGGAAAAACATGACCTTGATCACACTTGCAAGAACAATGATTGATGAGTATAACACACCGGAGAGGTTTTGGGCCGAAGCTGTCAACACTGCATGTTATGCATCAAACAGGCTATTTCCTCACCGGCTGCTTGCGAAGACTCCCTATGTACTGCTAAATAGGAAAAAGCCAGACGTCTCCTTCTTCCGGGTGTTTGGATGCAAATGCTACATTTACAAGAAATGCCATCACCTAGGAAAGTTTCAAAGATGTTGTGATATTGGTTTTCTATTGGGTTAATCATTAAAGTCCAAAGCATATCGAGTATTCAATCATGCCACTGGCGTGGTAGAAGAAACATATGATGTGGAATTTGATGAGACTAATGGCTCCCAAGGAGCACTTGACAATCTTGATGATGTAGGTGATGAGCCACTTAGGGAAGCCATGAAGAACATGCCAATTGGAGCTATCAAACCAAAAGAAGATGAAGAAGAGGTGCAAAACATTGACATGCCTTCTTCATCAAGTGTACCACAAGATGATGAGAAAGATGAGAGACATGCAAATGAAGATACATTTGTCTCTCATGAACAAGCAAGGGTACAAGCCAAAGATGTTGATCCTCCAGGATCTTTTTCCCAAGTGGTTGACAGGAGAAACTCATCACTACTTCAAGCTCACCCTCAAAACCAAATCATTGGGAGTCCTTCACAAGGGGTTATTACTTGATCACATATACATGCTTCTTTTATTGAACATCACTCCTTTGTTTCTTGTGTTGAGCCTACATGTATAGATGAGGCGCTACAGGATCCGGACTGGGTGAACGCCATGCATGAAGAACTTAACAACTTCACCCGTAACCAAGTTTGGACCCTGGAGAAGCCCCCACAAGATGCAAGAATCATTGAAACAAAGTGGGTGTTCAGAAATAAACAAGATGATCAAGGCGTGATTGTAAGGAACAAGGCAAGACTTGTTGCAAATGGATTCTCTCAAGTTGAAGGCTTAGATTTTGGAGAGACCTTTGCACCGGTTGCTCGACTCGAAGCCATCAGTATCCTACTCGCATATGCATCATGCTATGATATAAAGCTTTATCAAATGGATGTAAAAAGTGCATTTTAAATGGCTTCATAAATGAACTTGTATATGTTGAGCAACCACCTGGATTTGAAGACCCTAGATATCCTAAACCGTGCTTACAGGTTGTCGAAGGCGCTATATGGGCTAAAGCAAGCTCCAAGGGGTTGGTATGAGCGTCTTCGTGACTTCCTCATCGAAAAGGGCTTCAAGATCGGGACCGTCGACACAACTCTATTCACAAAGAAACATAATGGTGATATTTTCATTTGTCAAGTATATGTTGATGACATAATCTTTGGCTCGACAAATGACTATCATTGCAAGGAATTTGGTGAGTTGATGTCGAAGGAGTTCGAGATGTCAATGATTGGTGAGCTAACGTACTTCCTCGACTTTCAAGTCAAGCAAATGAAAGATGGTAACTTCCTCTCACAAGAGAAGTATACCAAAGACTTGTTGAAAAGGTTCAACATGGAGAAGTGCAAACCAATCAAGACACCTATGCCAACTAATGGACATCTCGACCTAGATGAGGGAGGTAACCTGGTTAATCAAACTCTCTACCATTCTATGATTGGTAGTTTATTGTATCTTACCACATCTAGGCCCGATATCATGTTTAGTGTCTGCATGTGTGCTAGATTTCAATCTAATCCTAAGAAAGCTCATCTTCACGCTGTTAAAAGAATTCTTAGGTATCTCAGGCACACCCCAAGCGTTGGTCTGTGGTATCCCAAAGGAGCTACTTTTGACCTAATTGGCTATTCCGATTTGAATTATGTCGGTTGCAAAATTGATAGAAAAAGTACTTCTGGGGGTGCCATTTGCCTGGGAGATCACTAGTATCATGGACATCCAAAAAGCAAAATAGTGTTGCCTTGTCAACCGCCGAAGCGGAATACATTGCCGCGGGTGCTTGTTGCACACAAATTTTATATATGAAACAAACTCTTCTAGACTATGGCGTAGTTCTAGAAAAGGTACCTTTGTTGTGTGACAATGAGAGTGCTGTTAAAATTGCCAATAATCCTATACAACACTCTCGCACCAAGCACATTGATATCCGTCATCACTTCCTTAGAGATCATGTTGCGAAAGGAGATATCATTTTAGAAGGAGTGAGGTCGGAAGATCAATTAGCGGATATTTTCACTAAGCCACTTGATAAAACCCGCTTTTGCATGTTGAGGAATGAATTAAATATACTTGATCTCAGAAATTTTATTTAAGATGTCAAATAGTGTTGTCAAGCTTGCATTGCATATTTAAATTTCTTGTATTGCATCTAGGGCTTGTCTAACCTAGTTGAGATAACCGCCAACAAAGTGAGTGAAAAAGCTTAACTCGGATCAAACTTGACAAGTCTTAGTTTTAAGCTTTTAGTACTTAAATTCTTACTTACTATGCAATTGTTGGTTCTTGAGATATGCATGAGGCACTACACTTAGGGGGAGTATTCAAAACTCAAATATTTCATGAAAACCCCTAGTGCAAAACCAAAATGCAAATCTCAACATTTGCCTATTTTCTCTAAAAAATTATCTAGCCTATGACAAAATATTTTGAAAATTCTGAGAAAATATATGAGGGTGCCAATACCTGTCCCAACAAGTGTTATTCTGTGTGATTATAAGTTAGGATTTGGTTTGGTTGGAAACTAGATAGAAAATTTGAAAAATTTCAAAATTCTCTCTGTCTGGGCTCACCGGACAGTCCGATGTGCACCGGACACTGCACTGTGCACTGTCCGGTGCACCAGCCGCGCGCACAAGAATTCCTTTTCCTGTGCGCTATCCGGTGGTTCACCGGACAACTACTGTGCGCTGTTTGGTGTGCACCGGACATACACTGTAGACTGTCCGGTGCACCCATAATGCGTTTTAAAAAAAGGCCTCCAGCCCAAGACCGAGCCAGAGGCTCACATTTCCCTCTCTGCTCTCTGGCTCTCTTCCCACCTGGCGATCTCCTCTGCACCTCATCGGAGACCACCATCTCCAGTCGTGCTCCGGCGACCTCTAGTGCCAGTGCTTGGCCTCTTCCTCCCTCTGGTGAGCGGTTGTTTCCCCCTCTCTGTTTCTTCACTATGTCCAGCCAGCTCCTCCTCCTTCCACCTCTTGTGCTCGATTCAAATCCTTGTGTAAATCTTGTGAATCCTATGCATGGTTGTGTGTCCTAGTGCTCCATTGAATCCCCTGCAGGTTTCTAGCTCCTTCGGGAGGGTTTCCCCACCTCCAATAGCCATTTCATTCAAAACCTAAATCCTCGCACATCACATGTTCGATGAAATTCACCAACCACTCAAAATTGCTCCGATTGAACCCAAAATTTTCAGGCACCTTCACAACACCTCCAGTAACACATTCGTGCAATTTCACGCCAATCCGATATATCAGGCTTCAATTTCACACAATTCCCCGTTTCGAGCGATCAATTCCGAGCCGAGTGCCCAAATTCCATTTTCTTCGCCTCAAATCATACCAAGCGCACACTTCACTCTTATTTACCCATATAAACCTATTCGTGAAGTATCGGCTCAATTCCCCATCATTTCATGCCTCAATTCGAATTTCAAACCTCCTATGGCACTATTTCTTGTTCAAACGCCGTTTTCGCGTCGTTTGACCTCTCGATCGCCATAACTCTCGATTTCTGTGCCATAACACTCTGTGTATGTATTTATTCACATTTCATATACTTATGACTATGTGACTAACACTCTGTGCCATAACACTCTGTCATTTCAGTGACCTTGCCTACCTGTGAGCCGTCTCCTGTCCTGCCTAGACTCTCTCCCTCTCGTGTGAGATTTCCAGGTAGCTATTTGTTCTTTTGACATCCTATCGGCTGTTATCATCTTGTGCTTAGCTTCGCTCTCTCATTTGTAGTCGTCAGGTCAGGATGCCGCACACGAAGAATGTGTCGGTGCCAGGGGGAGGAGATGACGAGGACCCTCCTCGCCCCTTTAGACAGGTCAAGGGGAAGACTATTTATTTGGAGCAGTAGGAAGGCCACTGTCACACCCGGGTTTTAGGGGCACCAAGACCCGGGCATGAACATAATCACCAGGTGTGCTGGGACCAAGTCTCACACATATGATGAATCATGGCACAGGATCGAATGTCACATCTTTACTATATAATAGGAGTTTTATACAAAATAAATAAATAATTACATTATAAGGAGACAACGGTCCAGCAACCCAAAGTTGACTGGGAGACGACGACCTAGACCTCTCACGAACACATCACAGCATCCTCCATGCGCCTCATCCTGCGGTACCTGTTCTTGACCTGTGGGGGGGTGTGAGACAGCAAGAGTGAGCTCACATACGTTCATCGCTCAACAAGTTGTGGGGAATAATGTGCATGAACTCGCCAAAGGTGGGAGCTCATGTGAAGTGTAAGGCTTACCAAAGAGGATGGTTAGAGCTGAGCATTGCTTTTAAAGTTGGTCAAAATTTTATTAGCAGTTACTAAGTATAAGTAAATACCAACCCAATTAAGCAGTAGAACAAAAGTAACAACCTCACCTGCGATGCAATGCATATGACAAATTGAGTTTAGGTTCCATAATTTAATCATGTGAGTGTCCGAGCTGCTCATGACCGTGAGCACGGCTAGTATACCAGTTTTACACTCTGTAGAGGTTGCGCATCTTTACCCTGCTCATGACCGTGAGCACGGATAGTATACCAGTTTTACACTCTGCAGAGGTTGCGCATCTTTACCCACAAGTCATGTTACCCATCTGCCAAGAGACGACCAATCCCATACACCTCTACCGAGGAGGCGAGGCAGGGTAACACTATGAGGCCTTTACAAAGTTCCACTAGCTTCAGAAAACCCGCTACAGTTTATAGGAAGCTCCAATGCAGGAATCCCTCGCATGACCGCCATCGCAGCAAAATAATCCCAAGGGCCTCCCTACACTGACCACTCCCCTACTGCCCTTGCCCCTTTCGGGTAAGGTAGTCATCCACTAGCTTTCCTAATTAATCAGCCAAGGGCGTCCATAAACCCTTGTGGTAGCACTGTTTTCCCGGGTGGTTCTCCATGTTCCAATTAACATAATGATCTTAACATGAACAATAAATAACAACTGATAACAAAATATAATCATGAACAATGTGTATCTCTATACCCAAAACCACATAAAGCAATAGCAGGTACTACCCAAAAAGTTTAGTGGAGTCAAGGTATAAAGATAATCAAACTAGGGTAACCTGTTGGGTCCCATCAAAATTAACCTATGCAGATCATTATGATTAATCAGAACATGACTGGGTAAAAAGAAGTGATCAAGGGCACAACTTGCCTGGGACTTGAGATTCCAGGTACTAGGATGATCTTCAGGTGACACGTGTCCTCACTGCTAAACGTAGCAATACAGACATACATAGTATAGACAAAATTAACATTACACCAAACATATATGCAAAATACATATTAATCATCTACATATTGAAATAAAATCACAGGAACAGGAATTATTAATTTTGGAATTATAGATTTTAAGTTATGGATTTCTAAAGTTATTTAGCACCTAGAATAGATTAATTCAAATGAACAATTTTAATTCAAGTTTCATGGCTAAACAATGTTACTAGTTGATAGGCAATATTAAAACAAAATTATAGAAACTGAAATGAATTAATTTGGAGTTAGAATGAATTAAATATGATTTATACAAGTTTCTAGAATTATTTTTGTATTAAAATTCAATTTCTAATATTAATTATCTGGTTTTCTCTGTTGTCTGGACTGGGCGCCAATAGCAGAGAAACCCAGGGGCTAACTCGCAATTTCTCCCAAGACTCAGTCTAACCCTTAAGTGGAAGGCGGCTTAATTACGAAAAAGAGAAGGGGCTCTTATGCAAGTCTTGCACCGCCAAGGGGTATGGTTAGATTTGGACCGCCCGATATAAACTCTACGCTCCAGATTAGATCCAAATTATAATGAACCGGTACACAACGACAGCCGCTGGATCCTATATCTACGGCTCGGATTCCAAATACCCGAGATCGAATTGTATTCATCGGATCACAAATCTACGACCCTAATTGATCGCGCGAAAAGGTACGTGATCCTCTAATCTTGGCCGTCGCGCAACGCATCAACGGCCCACACGCGCCACGCACGCGATTTCCCCTACTGACCGCACCCGAACACGGCAAGCCGGCCCCTAGCGGCGGCGCCATGGACGGCGAGGTGGATTCTGGCCCGACCAAGCCCCCCTGTTCAATTAACTGACACAGCGCAACAAGTAAACCGAGGTGAACACGGTGAGGTGATTTACCGAGCGTGCAGACCACTGGTAGAAGCAGGCCACAGCGGAGGGCGGAACAGAGACCAGGCGCAAGCTCCGGCGAGGAATTGAGAGCCGCGCGACCTGGAGTCGTGCCTCCCGAGGTGCCACTCACGTGCGGAACGAGTGGAGCGACGCTCCGGCAACAATCGATGGCCCGATTATGGAATGACGGTCTACTACAGCGGCAGCGGCGACGAAGGTCTTTCTCTCCCTTTCTTCGTTGTGCTCACTCAGGTTCTCGCTCACGGTCCGAGGTCGAGGAAATCTCATGGATTGATTGGCGGAGGGGAAAGGAGGGGTCACAATATATAAGCACGAGGAAAGATGAGCTCATGCCCAAACTCGCGATCGATTTGCCGCGGCAAGCGCGGAGTTCGCTCAGCGCAGGACGGGATTTGTTGCGATCCTGGAAGATTGATCGACAAATGGGACCCACGCGTCAGTGACGTGGATAGGCGCCCGCGGCTTAGGCAGCAGAATGGGCCGAACAGAGGGGAAACGACCCATGTAGGTAAGTCAGTCTTTTTCTTTTCTTTTTGTTTCATTTAAACCTCTAATTTCAAATGGTCTTCAAATAAAGTTTAAATTCTAAACTTAATTATAATGAACAATCAAAAGGATACCAGTATGAGATGCAACTTTATTTATATTATTTATTTTATTCAATTATTGGGGCAAATGATTCAAGTGTGTAAGGCTCAATTACACAATACATATAATAGAATCTTTATTACTCTTGTAGGTTAATTTAAAATTATGTTCCTATTTATTTAAGAGGGAGGAGTTTCTGGTGTGTAATGTTCATTAAATTATATATTTTTTTAACTTAGTTCTTTTGGAGGAAATTTCTAATCATATTATTCAACAAAGGTTGGTCTAAGTTACATGAGGGTATTTTAATCTTTGATTATAAAAGACTTTTGTTTAAATCTTGGAATATTATCATAAATAATTTTTTCTTTATTTTTTTATTATACCAATTTTGGGCTTTACAGCCACAAGAAGCGGCGTCTGGATAGAGCAGCCCGAGCAGCGATTGCAGCAGCAGGAGCCGCTGAGCAGGCAGAGCGAGGAGCTCAGTTACAGATTCCTTCCGATCAGATTGCCTATCGAGTTCGTCGCCTCGCCTCTCGTCCTCGCTCCTCCGCTCCTACCACTCCCACCACTGCTACCACTCCAAGTGGTCCCACATCCCAATCACCTTCTCCCAGGACGATCTTCAGCTAAAAGACTATCCTCACAATGATGCTATGGTCATATCTTGTGTCACCAAGGGATTTCTGGTCCATAATGTTCTGGTTGACACAGGCAGTGCAGCGGACATTATATTAGCAAAGGCTTTCAGGCAGATGCAAGAACCAGAGGACAAGATTCATGATGCTACACACCCCCTTTGGACGGCAGATTGTGGCACTTAGCAAAATCACAATGTCACAAGAACTGAGCAAGTTGTTTTTGACATTGTCGACATGGAATACCCGTACAATGCAATCATTGGTCGAGGAACACTTAATGCCTTCGAAGCAATACTTCATCCAGCATACTTATGCATGAAGATACCTTTGGAACAAGGGCCCATTGCTGTCCATGGAAGTCAAGAAGCTGCTAGAAGGACTGGAGGGAGTTGGACAGATTCAAAGGCAATACACAACATAGATGGAGCCGAAGCTTGTCAACAATATAAACACAAAAGAGAGAAGGCTGCTTCGGCAGATCAGCCGAAGCCTATGCTCTTATGTGAAGATATAGTAGATCAACGGGTATTGCTGGGGTCTCAGCTATCTGATGAGCAGGAAAAAACTCTGATAAGGTTTTTGTTCAACAACAAAGATGTCTTCGCTTGGATAGCCAATGATCTTTGTGGTGTCAACAGAGATTTCATCGAGCATTCACTTAATGTGGATCCATCTTTCAGGCCAAGGAAGCAAAGACTTTGGAAGATGTCTGATGATAAAGCTGAAGGTGCTCGGAATGAAGTAAAAAGACTTCTCAGTGCTGGTGTTATCAGAGAAGTAACATATCCAGAATGGTTAGCCAACACTGTTATGGTGAAGAAGGCTAATGGCAAATGGAGAATGTGTATTGATTTCACAGATCTCAACAAAGCATGTCCAAAGGACGAGTTCCCATTACCAAGAATAGACTCCCTTGTAGATGCAGTAGCTTCTTTGGAGCTCATGTGTTTATTGGACTGCTACTCAGGCTATCATCAAATTTGTATGAAGAAGGAAGATGAGCCAAAGACTAGCTTCATAACTCCCAGTGGTACTTATTGTTACCTTCGGATGCCCGAGGGGCTTAAGAATGCTGGAGGAAGCTTCAGCAGAATGACAGCCAAGGTCCTTCATTCTCAAATAGGCAGGAATGTGCTGACTTATGTTGATGACATTATAGTAAAAAGCACGAAGCAAGAGAATCACATTGCTGACTTGCAAGAAACATTTGCCAACTTCAGGCAAGCTGGTCTGAAATTAAATCTAGAAAAATGTGTTTTAGAGTAAAGAAGGGCAAGTTCCTTGACTGTTTGGTATCAACGAAGGGAATCGAGGCTAACCCAAATAAGATCGAAGCTATCCTTCGGATGGAGCAGCCAAATACAAAGAAGGAGGCCCAACGGTTGGCAGGAAGGCTAGCATCATTAAATAGATTTATATCCAGATCAGTAGAAAGAAACCTACCATTCTTTGAAATACTGAAGTCAGCCGAAGTTTTTCAGTGGGGTCCAGCTCAACAAAGGCTTTCGAAGAGTTAAAGCAATACTTGATAGACTTGACAACTCTAACTCCACCTTCGCCAGGGGCTCCATTACTCTTATATGTAGCAGCCTCTCACTCTGCAGTCAGTGCACCGCTCGTACAAGAGAACCAAGATGGCCAAGTTAAAAGAAGTTCTAAGTTTATCAAAGAAAAGTTATACAGAACTGGAGAAGGTGTTATATGCTGTGTTGATGGCCTCCAGGAAGCTTCGACATTATTTTCAAGCATATCATATAATTGTTCCTTCGTCACAACCTCTGAAGGACATAATGAGGAATAGAGAAGCTACTGGGAGGATCGGTAAATGGGCTGTTGAGCTCAATGAATTCTCTATTGATTATGTTCACAGATCCTCAATTCAGTCTCAGGCCTTAGCAGACTTCATTGCTGATTGGATGCCAGGGGCTTAGGAAGAAGAAGTAACAAAAGACGCCAAAGCCTGGATAGTTTTCTGTGATGGTTCTTGGGGAACCTTCGGCGCAGGAGTGACCGCTGTTCTAGTAGCCCCTTCTAAAGTCAGAAAATGTTATGCAGCAAGGTTGGACTTTAGTTGCACAAATAACATTGCTGAATACGAAGCCCTTCTGTTGGGGCTTCAGAAGTTAAAGGCAATGGGAATAAGAAGGGCGATCCTTAAAACTGACTCCCAAGTTATCTCTGGCCATGTAGACAAAAGCAACAAGGCAAGGGATCCGAAGCTTGAAAAATATTTGGACACAGTTCGAAGGTTAGAGGTCTCTTTCGAAGGTTTTTCTGTCAAAAATATTCCAAGAGGGGAAAATGAGCATGCAGATCTACTAGCCAAGTCAGCAGCACAGGGGCTCCCTCTACCTTTGGAAGTATTCTTTGAGACAATAAAAGCACCTTCGGTTGAACTTATGGAGAGAGAAGTACTCGCAATATCACCTGTACATAGTGAAGATTGGAGGATTGAAATCATATCTTTCCTCCAAGGTAACTATCTTTCGGATGACGAAGTTTATAATAAAAGAATGGAAGCAAGGACAAGACCATATGTCATGATAGAAGGGGAGTTATACAAACATGGAGTTTGGTCACCACTTCTGAAGTGTTTATCCAGAACCGAAGGTATAGAGCTAATGAAGGAAATACATGC
The DNA here is from genome assembly GCF_902167145.1 of Zea mays. Taxonomy (NCBI): domain Eukaryota; kingdom Viridiplantae; phylum Streptophyta; class Magnoliopsida; order Poales; family Poaceae; genus Zea; species Zea mays. Next base: position 21,729,004 of record NC_050099.1, on the reverse strand, counting down.
AGGTTTATGTGGATCTCACATTGGGTCTAGACCTTTGTTGGGAAAGGTTATTAGACAAGGATTTTATTGGCCGAAGGCAGCTTCGGATGTAGCAAATCTGGTTCAAAAGTGCGAAAATTGTCAAAAATGTGCAAAAGACCAGAAACAACCTTCATCGCTAACTCAGTTAATACAGCAAACCTGGCCCTTGCAAAGATGGGGCCTGGATTTGTTGGGTCCCCTCCCACCAGCACAAGGCAACATGAAGTATGTTGTAGTGGCAGTAGAATATTTTTCCAAGTGGATTGAGGCGAAGCCCTTAGCTACAATAACTTCAGTCACAGTCCAAAAATTCTTCTGGCAAAATATTGTTTGTCGCTTCGGTGTGCCGAAGGCAATAACCGTGGACAATGGTACTGTTGGGGGCCTTCGACTTCCGAAGGTCCTCAAAAATATGATTTAACAATGTTTCTGGAGTATGATACATGAACAGGTACCTTCGGACTTAGGACAAAACTACAGTGTGAAGAAGCACAAAGAATACGAAGGATGGCGCAGAGCCGAAGCTATGCGCAGGGGAGCTTCGGCGTGATAACAGAAAAGGGAACCGACTTAAAAGGGAAAAGGCTATTTAGACCCCGATGGACTATTATAGAGTTATTAGCAAATGTAAAGGGTATGGGTGTAATTTTACATGGGCTGCGTCCCGTGCCTATAAATAGATGAACAGTGCTCCCGTACTGTTCACATTGACAGGGCATTCACTTTTGCGTCACGCTTGTACTTTTACCTTCTTTCAAGTCGAAGGTACCTTTGTAATTTGTTATTATTTCTATTTTTCCTTAATAATTAAATAGAAATGTATTGGTGGCAATAAATGACTGTTGGTATTGCCTTTTATATCCCATATGTTTCTTTCCTTGTTTATATGTTGCTTTGACGAAGGTACGTCCTTCACAACCTTCGTCCGAAAATCATTATCTCTCAAAGGGATATAATGCTTCGAAGGACGAAGGACTTTAACGTTTAACATTCTCTGTGTTGCCTTGTTCTTGACTCATAGCCTTTGAGAACAAGTCCCCAACATTGGCGCCCACCTCTGGTGAACCCTTTCTGACCACCTTTGACAAGCATTGACCTTCGTCATGCCGCCAAAGAAAGCTTTAGCAACAGGGGCTGCCGCTCTGCAGCCACTGGACCCGAACCAGGAGACCCTTTCTCTTCGGGAGGCCCGAAGCCAGAAGAGGAAGGCCACCAGTCCAACGTCTTAGGAGGACGACTTGGACTAAGAAATCATAAATATGGAGATGCTTCATCAGCAAGTGCAACGAAAGAAGGAAAAGATGGCTCGGCTAGCTGACCTGCAAAGGCAGATAGACGAAGCCTCTGAAGAAGTTCGTCATCTTGCTCAGGATGAGCAAAACCGAAGGCCCCAGCACAGAGAGCTTCACCAAGAGGGCTTCGTCAACGAAGATGACTGGTATGAGGATTTCCATCATGGAAATTTTGCCTTTGATGATGCTTCTCCTCTGTCAGCAGAACTGCAGGCTACACCTTGGCCCCCGTCTTACAAACCACATCAGCTCCCCATGTATGACGGACACTCAGATCCGAAGCAATTTCTGATGAGCTACGAAGCAATCATATCTTCATATGGTGGCAACATTGCAGTCATGGCAAAATCCTTCGTCATGGCAGTAAAAAATGTTGCACAAACCTGGTAATCCTCTCTTCGGCCAGGAACAATCACATCATGGCAGACGCTGAAGGACATGCTAATCACTAGTTTCCAAGGGTTTCAGACAAAGCCAGTTACTGCTCAAGCTTTGTTCCAGTGCACGCAGGATCACGAGGAATACCTTCAGGCATATGTTCGAAGGTTCTTGCGTTTGAGGGCACAAGCGCCAACAGTGCCCAATGAGATTGTCATTGAGGCCATGATCAAGGGGCTTCGGCCAGGACCTTCGGCCCAATACTTCGCTAGGAAACCCCCTTAGACCTTGGAAAAATTGCTTCAGAAGATGGATGAATACATCCGCGCTGATAATGACTTTCGTCAAAGAAGGGAGGAAGCTTATAGGTTCTCCGGAATAACCAGGGGCTTTGGAGGGAGAGTCCACCCTAGGCATATGAGATCAATTCATTCCACTCAGAATGACGCCAGGGGAAGTCAGCAACAGAGGCCGCAATATTCCTCCCAGGCTTCGGGGCAGCAACAGAGCTATCCTCGGCCCCCAGCTCCAAGGGGCAGAGGCGTCAGGGGCTTCGGATAAAGATTTGGGGATCAGCCCAGGAAAATTTATTGCCTATTCTGCGGTGAGGACAAGGGCCATACCACCAGGATGTGCCATGTCACCATCCAGAAACAAAAAGAGATACAGAAGCTGCAGCCCAACAGAGCCAGCCGAAGCAAGTTATGCATACTGCTTCGTACCACTCACCGTACATTCCAGAGTATGTGGGTAACCATTCTGCAGCTTCTGTTGCTTCGGCAAGCCAATCTCAGGCATCTTGGCAACAACTTCCACCTCCACCACCAATACAACGAGGCCAGCAGCCAAAAGGGAGCCAGCACACTCATCAGCAACGAGACTTCAGAGAGGAGTCCGAAGCTCGTACAGTCAACAGTACTGTACCAGAGTCGAAGCACATCTACTAGAAGATATCCAGCTGCTGAAATAGTTCTTGCATTCGTTATCATTTTTCTTTTTAATAAGGAACAATCATTGAAAGCCTAAGTTTTTCTTGTCGTTCTCAATTTCTTGTAACAACTTCGTTTTTGTCATAGTGAAAATATATCTTATACACAGACTTACGAAATCCAAAAAGTTGCCGAAGCATGAAAACTCGTTCTTAAGAGCTCGTGGCTACAAAAAGTATCTCCGAAGCTACAAAAAAGTCGTTCTATGGAACACAGTGTAAGTTTGCTGAAGTTACAAAAAGTCGTTCCTAAGGGAGCGCAGCGTAAGTTTTCTGCTCAAAAGTCGTTCCAAAGGGAATGCAGAGCTTACAGCAAAAAATAAACGCTGATTCCGCCAAAGTATAAGGCGAAGCACGAAAAGTCAATGCGAATACCACCGAAGTAAAAGGCGAAGAAGCTCCTAAGGGAGGCTTACAGCGAAAAGTCAGCGCTGATACACCGAAAAATAAGCGGTGAAGCCGAAAAATAAACGGCAAAAAGATTGTGTGCTCTACTGTGGGAATGTGTGTGTATCTTCGGCACAAATATCATGTTGCATAGCATACCATCATTACATCATTTTCATGGCATAACATCATACATCATATTGCATCAATGGCATAAGAAGGGGATACAATGTTGATCTTTGGAGATTGTTTCGAAGAAGCAGTGCCAAGGCACAAAATAAGTTTTGAAGAAGTACCGCTTCGTCAACTCTAATATGAAAAGGAGATCTATAGCTTATGAAGCATAACGTTTTTACGAAGATTGGATGTTTTTATGAAATATGGATATCCTTCACGAAGCATGAAAAGAAGGGAAGGTGTTTTTTCGCCGAAGACTCAAAAACGGTATGTATGTAAAGTTTCATGCATCGTAAAGAATTGGGTTACAAGCAACTCATATATTACATTCAAAATTACAAAAATACTACACACTTTGTTCAGCAAATATTACATTCCAAATGTTTTTACAATAGCAGCTATTCTTCTTTTAAAACTACTTCCGCAGCTTCGTTTAACAGTTGAGAAATAGCTTTATCCAAAATAGCTTCGGCCATTTTAGTGATTTCTTCCTCTCTCTTTGCTTCTGGGTCGGCCGTTGGCTCGAAGGGATCAGGGGGAGGAGATAGCTCAGCTGCGATACAAAACATAAGTAAGTTCGAAGTCACAAAAAAATAAAACACAAAGTCAAAAGCAATTAAGCAATACCAATCCGCCTTTCAAGTTCCGCAGCTTTCTCAGCTGCCTTCGTCGCTTCTTTTGCATCATGAGAATCTTTTTCACTCTTATTTATTATCTCGTGCGCCATCTCTCGGCCGCCATTTTCCCAGATGTCAGTGAAGAATTTCCCGCCAACTAAGCTTGCTTTGGCCGAGGGGTCTTTTGTATCTTCAATAGATAAGGTAGCTTCGGTTTGGGCCAAAGCTTTCACGTGGTCACAGCCTAGTTTCTCCAAAATAGCCACGATTCCCCTGGCACCTGAGAAGGCGCAGACATCCCTGCGACCACTCAAAATTTCTTCAAAGGCTTCAACTTCGTTGCTGATCCAATCAACCGGGCCTTCAGGATCGCCCCTTACGAAGTTGTCCTCGCTAGAGAATGCGCCAACGTTGGCGAAGCTAGATTTTATTTTTTGCACACATTCTATGGATTTTTCGTAGCATTTCTCTTTTGAAGACCGAAGTTCTACAACTGTCTTCTCCCAATAATTTTTCCAATAGTTACTAGCGTCTCGGTCAGCTTCGACAATTGTACACTTTAACTTCGCTTCAGCCAACTGTTTCTGAAGATCTTCAATTTCACACTTCTGGGCTTCAGCCTGGGCTTTGGAAGTAGCTTCATCTTCTTTTATTTTATTTAGCAATGAGTCTAATATTTTATCTTTCTCAAGACCTTCGTTCCTTAGCTCGATTACTTCGGAACGAAGGTTGTTTAAGGCCATGGTACATCCCTCGTCTTCAGCGCTTTTTTGTGCCCTGAGGGCGTTGCTAAGAATAAGGTCCTGAAAAAGGAATACGGTATTAAGTATAAGCAAATGGAAAAAGTTTGTTTTTCAGTAAAATTCATTTTCTCACCTTTAAGCTATTGTATGCTAAGCTGTCGGCTAATTCGTCCTTTGATAGCACCGAGAGCCCGTCCTCTAGTGTTGGGAATCCGAAGCTTTTGCTCATCTCCCGGCAGACAGAAATCTCCTTGCTATCTGGAAGACAATACAAGAAGTCTTCTTCTCCGCTGCCGTTGAAAATCAATGCCCCCTTCGGATATTTCAATTTTTGGGCATAGAACTGAGCTTCTCGCTTTTCTTTTTCAATCAACTTTTTCCCCGAAGCATGTCGTAAAATATAATTGAGAGCTTCGGAAAATGCTTCGGGGGTGGCAGTGGCAGTTTCTTCAGTCAAAATTTGTTCTGCCGCTTCTATTTTTTTTCTCTGGTTTCCAATGATTTCCCCTTGGCGGGCTCTGAAGGCCCAGCTTCAGTCTCAGCCTGGTGCTTTGTAGCTTCGGCTTCAGAGGCTGTTGTCTCAATTTGCGCTTTTGGAACTTCGACAATTTTCTTTGGAGTAGAGCTTGAAGACTTTATTGTCTCTAGTACATCTAGAACATTAACCATCCTTTTTTCTTTTAGGGGTCATTGCTGGACTTTTTTGGGTTTTTGGCACTTCAACTTCTGCCGAAGGACTTAAAATTTCTGATGTTTTTGTCCCTTCAGCTCTCGGCTCTCCAATTTTTTCAGCCTTTGGCGTTGCAGCCGGCTCTTCATTCTTCTGTGTAAGAGCAGGTCCTTTGGCTTCAATATCTGTAGAGGTCTCACCACCAAATTCGGGCACTGAGGCCGGTTCGATGAAGCACGGTCGGTGAGTAAGGACCTTCACCCTTTTCCTCTTTAGCGCGGCCTCACTTAGAGCAACTGAAGCATCACCTTTTCCAGAAGTTGCGCTTTTTCTCTTTTACCCTTTCAGCGGGTAGCGGTAATCAGGGTACATAAACCCAATAGCATCGAAAACTCTATTCAACCTCTTCTTCTTCCGGCCTCCGAAGGTCGCAGACAACGCGTTATCTTCTGCCTTTGAATATGGTCCAAGCAGTTCGTTGCTTGTAGCTTCGATGCACTTCAACCAATCATCATCTGGCTCAAAACTTACCCTCGTATCTGAAGGTGTATTTCAACCTAACCAGTCCACCTTCGTCAGACTTGCTGATAGTTTCCTTTGGCATTTCCCATTGCTTTACAAGCGGCCACACTCTGAAGGCTATGTGCTCCTGGACTAAATCCCTCGTCTCGATGAAAGAACAGACTATGCCGAAGGCCTTTTGGCATTCTTCGGCTGCTTCATCAATTTCCACCTTCAGTTTCCGAAGGCCGAAGCGCTGCCAGACAGGACACATGATAATATCTTTAATGTCTTCTCGTGCCTTTAAATCGTTTTTCACGTAAAACCATTCCTTCATCCAGTCCCCAGGCCATCTTTTCCGAAAGGTTGGCACGGGGCAGCTCGAGCCAGAGCGAGCGACGAAGTTATAGCAGCCAAAATTGTTATGATATTGCTCTTTGCCCCAAGGTTTCATCTCATATAACAGTTCATGCATACTGCAGAAACTTTTTGCATTTGGCTCCAAGCCCTGGCTCCTCACGGCCCAGATGAAAATTCCCATCCTTATGATTGCTTCAGGAGTAATTTGATGAAGGTATACCTGATAGATCTTTAAAACCTCAACCACAAATTTGCTTAAGGGGAACCAAAGCCCAGCTTTAAAAAAACTTCGAAAGATCACAACTTCATTCTCTTCGGGAGTAGGCACAGTCCTCTCTCCGTCATCTGCCCTCACAGTAGACATGTCTCGAAAATATCTTCCCCTCATGTTATCAAGATGACTCTGTTTAATACTCGATTTTCCGAAGACTGTGTGACTTGGTCGCCACAGTCAATCTTCGGAGTCTTCACCTCCACTCTCCACATCATAACTGTCACTATCACCAGTATCTTCAGATAAACCTTCTAAAATCTCCCTTGTAATCTTCTCTGTATTCGTCTTTGCTATTTACTCAAGAAAGCCAAGATTCTTCTCCTCAGAAAGGCTCAGCTTTGTTTCAGCAACAACTTTTTTATCTTCAGACATCTTCTGAAATGCTAAAAAACTGCTCTCAAAGCTGAAGCTTAAAAACCTAAAAAGCCAAACAAGTGTTGGTGCGCAAAAGAGCTAAAAGTTGAGTAAGCAAGAGCAGATGGCAAGAAAGCGTGCCAGATGTGCTCACGGTGTGCTCTTATTTATACGCCCAGTGCGTTGCAAGTGGGAGGGCCCCGCTTGTCATTGACTGATGCTATTCTAGCAAAGGGAAGGTGTTTTTTCGGACCTTCAGCTTATGGCCTTCGTCCATATCGCAATCTGAATTTATCATTCTAACAAATTAATATTGCGAGGGGCTACTGTTGGGGGCCTTCGGCTTCCGAAGGTCCTCAAAAATATGATTTAACAATGTTTCTGGAGTATGATACATGAACAGGTACCTTCGGACTTAAGACAAAACTACAGTGTGAAGAAGCACAAAGAATACGAAGGATGGCGCAGAGCCGAAGCTATGCGCAGGGGAGCTTCGGCGTGATAACAGAAAAGGGAACCGACTTAAAAGGGAAAAGGCTATTTAGACCCCGATGGACTATTATAGAGTTATTAGCAAATGTAAAGGGCATGGGTGTAATTTTACATGGGCTGCGTCCCGTGCCTATAAATAGATGAACAGTGCTCCCGTACTGTTCACGCTGACATGGCATTCACTTTTGCGTCACACTTGTACTTTTACCTTCTTTCAAGCCGAAGGTACCTTTGTAATTTGTTATTATTTCTATTTTCCTTAATAATTAAATAGAAATGTGTTGGTGGTAATAAATGACTGTTGGTATTGTCTTTTATATCCCATATGTTTCTTTCCTCGTTTATATGTTGCTTTGACGAAGGTACGTCCTTCACAACCTTCGTCCGAAAATCATTATCTCTCAAAGGGATATAATGCTTCGAAGGATGAAGGACTTTAACGTTTAACATTCTCTGTGTTGCCTTGTTCTTGACTCATAGCATTTGAGAACAAGTCCCCAACAGGTACACAATTTGATGCCGAAGCATTCAAAGACTTTTATGACCGAATTGGTACGAAGATTCATTTTGCATCAGTTACACATCCAGAATCAAATGGGCTGGTAGAAAGAGCAAATGGTATTATAATGACAGGAATAATGAAGCTAATCGTCAACCAGCTTAGAGGAAAGTGGCCAGACGAGCTGATTAAAGTGGTGTGGAGCCGCAACACAACTGCGTCAAGGTCAACAGGATTTACACCCTTCCATCTCTTATTTGGTGACGAAGCAATAACTCCAGAAGAGGCAAAGGCAGGGTCAATAAGAACAACAACTTCGGCAGAAGACGAAGCTGATTATCAAGTAACAAAAGATACTATAGAAGGGACTAGACTTCAGGCTATAGAGCACATTAATAAATATCAGGCCGAAACAATTAGGTGGCGTGATAAAAAAGTTCGTTTAAAAAACATCAAACCAGGGCATCTGGTGCTTCGGAGAGTGGCCAACCCAGACACAGTGGGCAAGTTGCAACTGAAGTGGGAAGGTCCTTTTCTGGTAGTATCTTCGTCAAGACCCGGTTCTTATAGATTGAAGGATATGGACGACAACGACATACCTAGATCTTGGAATGCGGATGAGCTTCGGCGTTACTATGTGTAATTTGATGTAATCCTTTTTCATTTTTTCCTATGGCACCCTTTTCCTTTCAAGAGGGGAGAAAGGTTTTTAATGGGGCCATAGCTTGTAATTCTTCATTCTTATTTAGCCTTACGAGGGCCAAATCCCCTAAAGATGTAATATGTAAAATCTGAGCATGCACCATCGAGTGCAAAAAGAAAAACAGAGAGAAGCTCAAAAGACGTCCCCAAGGGGATGTAGAGCATGACGAAGCTGCAAAAAGTCGTTCCTAAGGGAGCACAGCGTAAGTTTTTTGCTTAAAAGTCGTTCCTAAGGGAATGTAGAGCCAAAAGCATGATGAAGCTGCAAAAAACTCGTTCCCAAGGGAGCGCAGCGTAAGTTTTCTGCTCAAAAGTCGTTCCAAAGGGAATGCAGAGCCAAATACCACCGAAATATAAGGTGAAGAAGTTCAAAAGTCGTTCCTAAGGGGATGCAGAACTTATATGCCACCGAAATAGAAGGTGAAGAAGCTCAAAAGTCGTTCCTAAGGGGATGCAGAGCTTAAAAGACTCAAAAGTCGTTCCTAAGGGGATGCAGAGTCTGGGTGTGGCTTCGTGTGTGTTCGGGACATTCATTTGCACGTTACATTACATCATTCATTGCATTCATATACATTTATGTAGACATTCATAGGATCATCATCATCATAACATGAAGCACAAACAGAAATACTTCAGCTTTGATAACAATGCTTCGATGAGCATGAAGAAGCAAGGATACACTTCGATGTGTACGAAAAGAAGGGAAGGTGTTTTTCGCCTTTGGCTCAAAAGACACAAGTTTCGTCCACAACAAAGCAATTCATACATGGATGAAAAGGTAAAAATATATTACAAGGTATGGACAATTATAAAAAGTAATGTTCAATTCCCAATTACAATGTCTTTTACAAAGATAATACAAATGTTTCTAAGCTTTATGCAACAGCTTCAACAATCTTCGAAACGTGCTTCGGACTATGGACCTTCGGCATCGTCATCCTTACACAACAAAGCAGTATAAGGTAAAAAATAATTACAAAAAAATAACAGGTATAAGTATCGTACCGGCTTAAGCAAGCTTCGGGCCTCGTCACTAGCCAACTCTCGTCCACCCTTCGCCCAAATATGTGTTATAAATCTGCTCCCTATGCTTCAGGCTTTACTGGGGATGTCAACCAAATCTGATGGAGATAGGCTGAAGTTGGCCTATTTACAATTTTTGCGTGCGTACAGCCAGCCTTCAGAAATGCTGCAGCTGTACCACGAGAAGCTAGCAGGGCACAGAAGTCACCGTGCCCGGCTATTACTTCGTCAAGCGCCTCCACTTCACCTTCAATATGTTCGAAGGTGCTTGATATATTTTCGGCCGAAGGGATAAACTTTTCAGCGCTGGCCCCAACTAAGTTAAAAACCTTTATCAGACGCTGTACACAGCGGCTGCCAAAATCCAGACACATGTTCCAAAGTTCTTTCAGAGATTGTTGCAGCTTCGTATTCTCGACAAATTTGGCTTCGTATTTCGTCTGCAAGCTTTTTCTCTTTTGTTCGAAGCTCTTTGATTTTTGCAGGAGTTCCCTGTTTAATCTAGCATTTTCGGCTTGTGCTTTTGCAAGGGAACCTTCCATTGCTTGGAGTAGGAAATCTTTCTTCTCAAGAGAAGCTTCGTATTCTTTGATTTTGTTCTCTAAACCCTCGATTATAATTTCGTTCTTTTTATCCTCAAGGTCTTGTTGCATTTGCAATGCTTTGCTCAGCAGCATACTCTATACAGATAGACCTTCATCAGCAAACTTGCTTCGTCGCAAAAATAAAAAGTAAAATTTTGCTTTATCACAAGAATTTTACCTTAAAGTTGGAGTAAAAGAAACTACCGACGATATGTTGTCATCGGTAGCTACTAATATCGGTTTCGAGCTTCGGAAAACCGACACTCTTCGATAGAGTGCCGATTACCTTCGCCCCGGTGTGGTCGCGAACGCATCCCGAGGCCTCTTCATCGATCCCACCAAAGAGCATGGCTCCTAGTTGGTAGCCACACGAAATGCCGTATTCATGTAGCTCCTTCCTTTCGGCCTCAGATAGTTCTTGTCCGACCAGGTTCCGAAGGTCGAAATCTTTTTCTTCTGAAGCAGCATCGGCAATTTTCTTCCCTTTGTCTAGCACTGGGGCCATGACCTGTTCTGCAGCTGCATCTGTTTCTTCTATAGGCATACCCAATATCAATTTATCAATTCCAGATAGGGTGGCCTCCAAGTTGGCAGCTTCGGTGGCAGCTGCAGCTTCGGCAGAAATGTTTGCTTCGGCACTGGCCAGGGCCGATGGTGGTGTCCGTTCAATAGCTTCCATTACGGTGCCGATCCTTCGCTTCTTCTGCCCATCCACCTTCTTTGTAGTTGAGGGCTCGTCCTTCTTCTGTAAAAGCTTCGTCAGTTCTAGTCCCAGAGGACTTAACAGCTTGATAGGCAAAGATTCAGTCATTACCTTTAAAATTTCTTCTACTTCGACAACAGGAGGTGTTGAAAGAGCTTCCTCTTCCATCTCAGTCACCTTCGGCTCTGGAGTAGCAGCTTTTCTTTTCTTCAAAGCCGCCACCTTTGGCTCGAGACTAGATTTTCTCTTCTTTAAAATTTTCTCATCTTCTTTCACCATTCTGGCAGCTTGTCTGCTCAGAACACTAACAATCCTTTTCCTTTTTGTCCCTTCGGCACCCTTGTTGAGTTGCTCATAATCATGGTATTCAAATTTTAGAGCGTCCATTACCCGGTTTAACCTTCGTTTTGGCCGAGTGCCGAAGGCTGCTGTCATTAATTGGTCTTCTTTTTGGTATAGTTCCCCAAAATCTCATTACACATAGTTTCAATCATTTCCAGCCATTCTTGGCAAGGTTGCTTGAACTGTTTTTCAAATTTGAACTTATAAGGCAATTGAACAAGTTCATATTTTTCTTTGTTCCCTTCATCTTCGGCATCACCCAATCACTGGATGTTGGGTATGTCCGGTTGGCTAGGTATTCCTGCACCAAGTACCTGGTGCTGATCTGTTCAGCCACTACCCTGAATTCTACCTTGGCCAACTGGCATGCTAACCCTATCAGTAGCGTACACCTCTTCTTGCCGTTTCTTTTGAACCGGATACAAAGAGGAACAAGCCAAAGACTTGGCCTACTCTCGTCGCACTCTACCACATGGACATTAGATGAACCGCTTTAGCAGTATCTTTACGTTGGCTTTCACAAGCCAAAGCTCTGTGGTGTAACTGAGCTAGTGTAAAAAATTGAATGCCTTCTAATCCTTCTTTTAAATAATAACACATTCCATTAAAGGCTAATCTTGCTAGTTGTTTTTCTGCCAAGTGAATTTGGAAACTTTGGTTTCTTGTGTCCCGAAACCTCCGGATGTAATCATTAATCGATTCATCTTTCTCTTGTCGCAGGGCCATTAGGTCAACAATATCTAACTCATAATCACCGAAGAAGAAATGGCCATGGAATTTTTTTCTAAATCTCCCCACAAAAAAAGAATAGGAGGCAGTGTGGCATACCATGCGAACGCAGTTCTTGTTAGGGATAATGTAAATAAACGAACACGGAATGTCTCTATGTCGACCAATTCTCCTAATTGTGCTAAGAATTGGCCTATGTGTTTGCGTGTTCTCTTACCCTAGTCACCCAAAAACTTCGGGAATTCGGGTATCCTAGTTCCCTATGGGTATGAGTGATAGTCAAATCGGCCATCATAGGGCCTCCGATATGACTGCCCCAAGTGATCATGCTAACTCTGAGCTTATCCCGGAATGCACTGCTATCTCTTTCCTCACTATATCGATGGCAGCCGGTGGGAGTCCACCTGCTCTCTGGTCCAACATAGGTGTGGTTGTTTGGATATTAGTATGTTGTTTTCCTTCCCATTGGCATGGGTTTTGTGGTGCATTAATGCTTGCCCTATGCGGCTCATAAGATTGGTCATTCCTTTCCAGCCTTCTAGGAGGGCCTGGAAAGTACTAGCCCCCACGTGTTTTGGATGCTATATTACGGTGCTGGAGTGTTGTAGGATGTGATGGGAGGTTTAGCTAGGACGAATGTGTACTTGGATAATAATCATCCTCACAGGGTTCTATGTATTCTGTGCTAGACCGTCCGGTTAGATATGCGGACCGTTTGACTGCGTGCGTGGATTGTCCAGCCATATGGCTAGACCATCTAGTAATCTATTTGGACTATCCGATGCTACATAGACGGTCTGAATTGTTCGTTTAGAGTTTGCGCAGAACGTGGCAGCTCGGGTGCGGATCTTGGTAATTCGGTTCTAAAAACGGGACGGTCCGCCCGTGTGTAGATCAGCGGATTTACCCCCGATTTGCGTATGAGGCTGTGGTTGTCTAGGGTATGTGTCCATCTGCATCCCATAAAGGGGTTGTGAATAGCCATGACAATCTGCAGCCGATGAATCACATGTATTTTCCCCTGATTCAACTTCGTGCGAGGGAAAATTCACAACAGTAGATTTATCAAATGCGCGCACTAGCCTCTTATAGTCATTTTACATGCCCCCTACAATCTCTTGCATTTGGTCTTGCTGCTCATCTAAGTAAGTTCTAAGAGATTGTATTTCATTTGTTTCGCTTATCTTGGGGATAGTCGTAGCAGGTCAGAGTGAAGGCAGATCAGTCGCTCGTTGTCGAACGACCTTTTGTTATTCATGTTCACTCTAAAGTTGGCCAAGAACTTCGCTTGTGCTTCCTTGATCAAATGCTCCTTGTGCTCCTCAATGTCCAGTTGTTCCTCAGCTAGCAGGGTTTCCCAAGTTGGCTCAATGCATATGGTGTAGTTGGGGGAGATGTTAGAGGTATCTTTTGAACCGAACATTGAGGGCCGATCTGATAGATCCTCACGCGATGTCCCCAGCGGAGTTGCCAAAAAGTGTGTTGGCGCCGATCTGGGCACCAATCACTGCAATGAGTATCGATGACGGTGCTCTCTGCGGAGGTGCGGACGGTCCACGACTGAGGGCCGAACGGTCCGTGACATGGCACAGATGCTAGGGTTCCTGCCTGACAAGTCGGATGGGCCGGGTCTGGTGGCTGGACAGTCCGCGCGTGCGCCGAGGCAACAGAGTTCGCCAACAACACCTGGATCTCGCTCTCTCGGGAGGGACCCCATTGGGGAGAAGAGATCCTAGGTGTAACACCCGGTTTTAAAGAACAAAGCCGGGTGCATCTCATACATGCGCCAAAGAAGACAACATATATAATAACATAGTGTATAGAGATAAATGTCACTATATAATCAGAGTACTTATTACATAGCGGAAGACTTACAAAATAAATTATAAATATAAAACGAACTAAGGATCATCCTTGGCGCAAGTCAACTGGGAGACGCCACCTAGATCGAATAGAACTCCTCGATACGTGGCTCCACTTGAACCACCTGTTCTTCTCCTATGGGGGGGTGTGAGACAACAAGAGTGAGCTCACATACGTTCATAGCTCAACAAGTTGTGGGGAATAATGTGCATGAACTCACTAAAGGTGGGAGCTCACGTGAAGTGTAACGCTTACCAAAGAGGATGGTTGAAGCTGAGCATTGCTTTTAAAGTTGGTCAAAATTTTATTAGCAATTACTAAGTATAAGTAAATACCAACCCAATTAAGTAGTAGAACAAAAGTAATAACAACACCTGCGATGCAATGCATATGACAAATTGAATTTAAGTTCCATAAATTAATCATGTGAGGGTCCGAGCTGCTCATGACCGTGAGCATGGCTAGTATACCAGTTTTACACTCTGCAGAGGTTGCACATCTTTACCCACAAGTCATGTTAACCATTTGCCATGGGGTTGTACGAGCCCCATACACCTCTACCAAGGAAGCGAGGCAGGGTAACACTACGAGGCCTTTACAAAGTTCCACTAGCTTCAGAAAACCCGCTACAGTTTATAGGAAGCTTCAATGCAGGGATCCCTCGCCTGGCCGCCATCACAACAAAATCAACCAAGGACCTCCCTACACTGATCACTCCTCTACTGTCCTTACCCCTTTCGGGTAAGGTAGTCCTCCACTAGCTTTCCTAATTAATCAGCCAAGGGCGTCCCATTAAACCCTTGTGGTAGCACTGTTTTCCCGGGTGGTCGCTCCATGTTCCAATTAACATAATGATCTTGTCATGAACAGTAAATAACAACTGATAATAAAAGTATGATAATAAATAATGTGTATCTCTATACCCAAAACCACATAGAGCAATAGCAAGTACTACACAAAAATTTCAGTGGTAAACAAGGCATAAAGATAGACAAACTAGGGTAACCTATTGGGTCCCATCAAAATTAACCTATGCAGATCATTATGATTAATCAGAACATGACTGGGTAAAAAGAAGTGATCAAGGACACAACTTGCCTGAGACTTGAGATTCCAGGTACCAACTTGCTTTTCAGATGACTCGTGGCCTCGCGCTAGTCGTAGCAATACAAACAAACAGTGTATAGGCAAAATTAAAATTACACCAAACATATATGAAAAATACATATTAATAATCTACATATTGAAATAAGATAACAGGAACAGGAATTAATAATTTTGGAGTTATAGATTTTAAGTTATGGATTTCCAAAGATTCTATATGCTTTGTACAAGATTAATTAAGATAACAATTTTAATGTGGCTTTTATGTCAAAACAGTGGCACTAAATGATAAACAATAATATTACAAAATTATAGGAACTGGAATGGGCTAATTTGGACTTAATATGAATTTTCTATAGATTATACAAGTTTTACAATTATTTCTATACTCAAAATCAATTTCTAAATCTCTTTTTCCTGTTTTCTTTAATTCCAGGACTCGGCGCACTAATAAAGAGAAGGTCAGGGTTTAACTCGCAAAATAACCTAGACACAGGCTACTCCCACGGGGACGGCGGGTTCAATTGTGAATACTCAGGGGGCTATTTTGTAAGATGGCGTCGTTAAGAGGCGCGGATACGGATGAGCCGACCGATCAACTATCGACGGCCCGGATTAGACCGTGATTTAAACGAACTGGTACGCTCTCATTATCCGTTGGATCACAATCCTACGGCTAGGGTTTTCATGAGTACATGACCTATACACACCGTTCATTGGCATATCAACGGCACAGATCAGAGCCACGAAGGGGTACGCCCCCGATCTAATCGCGACCGTCCAATGACAGATCAAAGGCACACAAGCTCTCTTCTTCCCACACCCACGAAACAGTGGCGCCGCCACCCAACCATGGCACGACATCATCGGCGACCTCCAATTTTTGGCTACGGTGATCCCCAAACCCAAATCGAAGGGCGCGCAATAACCCGAGAAGGATGGCGAAATCGAAAAGTGAGAGAATCTCACCAAATTCGTGGTGTAGAGGCATTGACCACACGACACAGCGGCCCACGGCGGCACCCAGAACGACGGCGAGAAATTGAAGGGCTCCCAGTGATCTTCTCAGCGCACCGGGGCCACGAGGGAGTTCTTGGGGACACGAAGAAGCGCCCAGACTGGTCACCGAGGACCCAACGACGCTGGTGGAGGATTTCCTCGATAGCGGCGTGAGTACTCACTTTTCCCTCGATTCCCCCTGCTCACGGTACCAGGGAATATGATTGATGAAAGGAACACGAGGGGAACGAGCTCTGACTCATGAATTTAAGGCCACAGAAAGGGGATCGGCAGAGACGCCCGCGAAATTCGCGCGCTCGTGGTTGGTGATCTGCGGACGTTTGTTACGCGAGCTGGGGGATGACAGCTCCGGTCCACTTGTCGGCGTGAGGCATGATTCAATGCGGAGTTGTGCAGGCGGGGCCACACGGAAGAGACAACCGGTCAGCGCATGCGCGCGGAACGGCCGACCCATGGGGCCCACACATCAGTGAAAGCAGAGACGGTAGTGCGTCAACGCGTGAGTTGGTTGGGCCGCGGGAATGGGGGCAGGGAAAAAGTGTGGGTGGGCCGATCTGGCCAAAACCGGCCTAGCGAGGCACAGAGTGAGGTATTCATTTTTTCCTTTTTATTTTCTGTTTTATTTTTATTTTTTTATTTTCCTTTCCAACTTTCCAATTCATTTCAGATTTAACTTTCCCCATTCCCAAATGTCAATCATATTCCTAATGAAAACAAAACAACTTTTATTTCCAATTTTATTATTTATTATTTTCCTTGTTATTTATTTATGGGAGGAATAAATGGTTTATTTGAAATTTTCACTCCCTTTTTTTATTCCTATTCCAAATTCAATTATTCAAACTCACATTTATATTCCCACTTTATCTCTCAGGTTTCCCAGTGTATCAATTGAAATCCAAATGGGAATATAAACCATATTATTTTAAACATTACTAGTTTAAGTTTATTCTCCTTATCATATTTATCTCTAACCATAGTTGTCTTTATTACAAATTTCCTTTCTCATTACCTAATTCCCAAAGCACTATAATACTATATTTGTTTATTTATTTTATAATTTTTTTACTAATTTTGGGTCTTACAAATCCTACCCCCTTAACAGAAATCTCGTCCTCGAGATTTGTAGCTAAAAGGATGTATACTCATATTGTCTCAGAACATATGCACAAACAAAAGAAATCTCAGCATGATGCATAACTCATTAGCAAAACAGAGGGTCAATCAGACCTTATTATGATTCCTAAAACAGTAACATGCTAACTACTAGCTAAACTAATATTTAGTAAATATATCTATATATATTTATATTCATGTTTATTTCTATTTATGCTCTACTCTTGTTGCTCATTGACTTCTTCACCGACTACTTCATCTTCAACTAGCACCTCTTCTTGAATTTCAAGTTCGCCAGGTTCAACTTCTACTTCTACATGATGGGCTTGTCCTCGATTGATAGATAGGGGCTGACTCTTTCCTGCCAAGGTCTGACCTTGCTTCATTGGAGCTGGTGTAGTGTAGGTAGTCCTGTTGGGACAGTAGTTGGCGTAGTGTCCCGGTTGTCCACACTTGAAGCAGGCCCTGTTGGTGGTTGTGTTAGGAACAACGGATCCTACTGGGGTGCTTGCTTGCAAAGGAGCAGTTGGTGCCCGTTGAGTTTGTTGTCCAGAACTGCCGCTAGCTGGTGTACTTGGAGTGGTAGTATAGCGAGGACGGGAACTACTTCCAGCTTGCCCCTGGTTAGCAGCCCTTCTTTTCTCTCCAATCATACTCCTCTTGTTTTCTACAACAATAGCTTTGTCAAGTAGCCTTTGGAAGGACGGGAATGTGTGCGATACCAGTTGATATTGCAAGGGTCCTATCAAACCGTCCAGAAAGAGCTCCTCCTTCTTCTCATCATCCTCAACATCCCTAGGAGCATATCGAGATAACTGGATGAATTTGTCTCTGTATTCACTCATGGACATACTTCCTTGCTTGAGGGATATAAACTCCTTCCTCTTAATCTTCATGAGTCCAGCAAGAATATGGTAATTCCTGAATTGAGTGGAGAATTCTGCCCAGGTAATTGGGTCGACAGCAGCATGAGCAGCGCAGTACGCATCCCACCAATCTGCAGCGGGACCAGTAAGACGACCTGATGCGTAGAGCACTTTCTCTCCGTCCGAGCACTGAGCTATGTTGAGCATCTTCTCTATAGACTTTAGCCAGTCATCTGCTTGCAGCGAATCCGCGGGGTTGGAGAAGGTTGGTGGTTTGTGGCTCATGAATTCCCGGTGCTTATCTCTGGGTGGAGCTGGTGGTGGAGGTGGAGGCAGTGGTGCTTGTTGCTGTTGCGCCCTTCTCTCTTGACGTATCTCCTCCCGCTCTTGGCGCATCTCCCGACGTATATCCTCTCTTTCTTGGCCCATCTCTTGACACTCCTTTCGCATCTGTGCATGCATGTCTGCCATAGTGTCCACCATTTGCTGCATTATTTGCATCTGGGCTGAAATAACTAGATCAGCACCGACTGGTGGAGGATTTGGGGGATTCATCTCTGCTTGTTGTTGTTGTCTAAGCACCCTTCGGTTATATGGATTGGCAGGTAGATCAATTCCTCCTCCCTTCCTGGTATTGACCATCTGAGTTAGAAGCATATGGTAAGATAGTTTTGCAAGGGAATCATTTGGTAGGCAGAATGAATAAGCTAATAGTTGGTTATGTACTGAAGATTCTTTAGCAGTGTTGGGGGCCTTCGACTTCCGAAGGTCCTCAAAAACATGATGTGACAATGTTTTCCAAGTGAAATATGTGAACAAGTATCTTCGGATTCGGATCATGAGCACACAAAGCATGGTCAGGACGAAGCCTGAGCGAGACGAAAGATGATTATGACGAAGGACAAGGTGATCACGAAGCTGTGCACAGGAAAGCTTCGGCATGACAGTAGAAAAGGGGAACCGACTTAAAGATGAAAAGGCAAATTAGACCTCGAAGAATTACTATAGAGTTATTAGCAAATATAAAGGGCATGAATGTAATTTTACATGGGCTGCGTCCCTTGCCTATAAATAGATGAACAGTACTCCCATACTGTTCACGCGGACTTGGCATTCGCTTTTTACATCACGCTTGTACCCTTGCTTTTCTTCAAACCGAAGGTACATCTATAATTCGTTATTGTGGATATGGTAATGCAAATAAAAATAAGTTGATAATAATGTTTATATTATTTTCGTATTTCGTATATGAATTCTTCCTCATCATTTATTGTGCTTACGAAGGTTTTACCTTCACAACCTTTGTCCGGAATTCATTATATCCGAATGGAAATAATGTCTCGAAGGACGAAGGACTTTAACATTTAACACTTTTCATGTTGCCTTGTTCTTAACTCTTAGCATTTGAGAACAAGTCCCCAACATTGGCGCCCACCACCGGTGAACTCACTTCCACTTTTTGAGTTTCGAACACCTTCGGCAAGCATAGACCTTCGTCATGCCGCCAAAGAAAGCTTCAGCAACAGGGGCTGCAACTCTGCAACCGCTGGACCCCAACCAGGAGACCCTCTCTCTTCAGGAGGTCCGAAGCCAGAAGAGGAAGGCCACCAGTCCAACGCCTCAGGAGGACGAATTGGATCAAGAGATCAGAGATATGGAGATGCTCCATCAACAGGTGCAAAGGAAGAAGGAAAAGATGGCTAGGCTAGCTGACCTGCAAAGGCAGATAGACGAAGCCTCTGAAGAAGTTTGCCATCTTACTCAAGATGAGCAGAACCGAAGGCCCCAGCACAGAGAGCTTCATCAGGAGGGCTTCTTCAACGAAGATGACTGGTATGAGAATTTCCATCATGGAAATTTTGCTTTTGATGATGCTTCTCCTCTGTCAGCAGAACTGCAGGCTACACCTTGGCCTCCGTCCTACAAGCCACCTCAACTACCCATGTACGACGGCCACTCAGATCCGAAGCAGTTTCTGATGAGCTACGAAGCAACAATATCTTCCTATGGTGGCAATACTGCAGTCATGGCGAAGTCTTTTGTCATGGCTGTCAAGAATGTTGCACAAACCTGGTACTCCTCTCTTCGGCCAGGAACAATCACGTCATGGCAGAAGCTGAAGGATATGCTGATCACCAGTTTTCAAGGGTTTCAAACGAAGCCGGTCACTGCTCAAGCCTTATTCCAGTGCACCCAAGATCAGGAAGAATATCTTCAGGCGTATGTCCGAAGATTCTTACGTCTGAGGGCACAAGCGCCAACGGTGCCCAATGAAATTGTCATTGAGGCCATGATTAAGGGGCTTCGGCCGGGACCTTCAGCCCAATACTTTGCCAGGAAACCCCCTCAGACTCTGGAGAAATTGCTTCAGAAGATGGATGAATACATCCGCGCTGACAATGACTTTCGACAGAGAAGGGAGGAAGCTTACAGATTCTCCGAAATAGCTAGGGGCTTCGGAGGGAGGTTTCATCCTAGACATGTCAGATCGATTCATTCCACTCAGAATGATGACAGGGGAAGCCAACATCAGAGGCCGCAATATTCCTCCCAGGCTTCCCAGGCTTCGGGGCAGCAGCAGAGTTATCCTCGGCCTCCAGCTCCAAGGGGCAGAGGTGCCAGGGGCTTCGGAGGAAGATTTGGGGATCAGCCAAGGAAAATTTATTGCTTATTTTGTGGTGAGGACAAGGGCCACACCACCAGGATGTGCCATGTCACCATTCAGAAACAAAAAGAAATAGCAGAAGCTGCAGCCCAACAGACCCAGCCGAAGCAAGTCATGCATACTGCTTCGTACCACTCGCCTTATATCCCAGAGTATGTGGGTAACCACCCTGCAGCTTCTGTTGCTTCGGCAAGTCAATCTCAGGCATCTTGGCAACAGCTTCCACCTCCACCACCAATGCAACGAGGCCAGCAGCCAGAAGGGAGTCAGCATACTCAACACCAACGAGACTTCAGAGAAGAGTCCGAAGCTCGCACAGTTAATAGTATTGTGCCAGAACCGAAGCACATTTATTGACAAATATCCTACCTCGGCAGCAGTTTTTGCATTCAGTATCATTTTCTTGTTAATAAGGAACAATTATTGAAAGTCTAAGTGTTTTTTGTCGTTTTCAATTTCTTGTAATAGCTTTGCCTTTGCTATAGTACAAGTATACCTTCTCCATAGAATAACGGAGTCCAAAAAGTTGCCGAAGCATAAGAACTTATGGTTACGGGGTGAATCTTCGAAATAACAAAAAGTCATTCCTAAGGGAGTGCAACGTAAGTTTTCTGCTCAAAAGTCGTTCCGAAGGGAATGCAGAGCGTACAACGAAAAATAAACGCTGATTCCGCTGAAAGTAAAAGGCGGAGAAGCTCCTAAGGGAGGCTTACAGCGAAAAATAAACGCTGATTCCGCTGTAAGTAAAAGGCGAAGAAGCTCCTAAGGGAGGCTTACAACAAAAAATAAACGCTGATTCCGCTGAAGTAAAAGGCGAAGAAGCTCCTAAGGGAGGCTTGCAGTGAAAAAACGTCGATCTTCGGCAAATATCATTTTGCATAACATCACATCATCACATCATTTGCATAGCATAAAATCATACATCATATTGCATCAACGACGCAAGAAGGGGGTTTCAATGTTGATATTCGAAGATTGTTTCGAAGAAATAGTGCCAGGGCACAAAAATAGTTATTGAAGAACTATACCTTCATCAAACTCTGAAATGAAAAGATCTATTGGTTACTGATTTTACGAGGATTGGTTACTGATTTTATGAAAACACAGATATTATTTACGAAGCATGAAAAGAAGGGAAGGTGTTTTTTCGCCGAAGGCTCAAAAACGGTATGTATGTGAAGTTTCATGCATCGTAAAGAATAGAACCATAAATAGCTTATATATTACATTCAAAGTTACAAAATATTACACATGTTCCTCAACAAACATTACATTCTAAATGTTTTTACAATAACATCTAATCTTCCCTTAGAACTACTTCTGCAGCTTCGTTTAGTAGCTGATCAACAACTTTATCCATGATGGCTTCGGCCATTTTTCTAATTTTGTCGTCCCCCTTCACGTGGGGGTCCGCCGATGGCTCGGCAGGCTCTGAGGGAGGAGAAAGTGTGGCTGTGTTACAAAGCGTAAACAAATTCGAAATCAAAAAATTACAACAAAGAGCCAAAAACTACTAGTTAATACCTATTTGCCCTTCGAGATCCGCAGTTTTCTCAGCGGCCTCTGCTACTTTTCTAGCGTCATGAATACCTTTCTCGCTTTTTCGTATAATTTCTTGGGCCATCTCCCGGCCACCATTGTCCCAGATGTCGGTGAAAAATTTTCCACCGACCAGGCTCGCTTCGGCCGAGGAGTCTTTTATATCTTTAGAGGATAAGGCGGCTTCGGATTGTGCCAAGAATTTCACATGGTCACAGCCTTTCCTCTCCAAAATAGTGGCAATCCCCCTGGCACCCGAAAAGGCACATATGTCTCCACGGCTATTCAAAACTTCTTTAAAAGCTTCAGCTTCGTGGCTGATCCATCCAATTGGGCCTTCGGGGTCATACCTTATGAAGTTCTCCTCACTTGAGAATGTGCCAACGCTGGCGAAGCTGGTTCTTATTTTCTTAACACATTCTATAGATTTTTCATAACACTTTTTCTTGGATGCACGAAGCTCTTCAACGTTTTTTTTCTAAATGATTGGCCCATTGTTCACTAATTTCTCGTTTTGTTTCTTCAAGTGTGCACTCTTCTTTAGCTCTGACTAGCTGTTTCCGAAGATCCTCAATTTCGCGCTTCTGAGCCTCAGCTTGAGCTTTGAAAGCAGCTCTGTCTTCTTTTATTTTATTTACTAACGAGTGTAATATTTTATCTTTTTCGAGACCTTCGTTCCTTAGTTCAATTACTTCGGAACGAAGGTTACTCAAGGCTATGGTACACCCTTCGTCTTCGGCATCTTTTTGTGCCCTGAGGGCATTGCTAAGAATAAGACCCTGGAAAAAAATGTGTTTGTTAATAAGTTTAAGCAAATGAAAAATTTTGGTTTCAAGAGATAATACAAAGATCTCATTTTTTCACCTTTAAACTATTGTACGCTAAGCTGTCGGTCAGCTCGTTCTTTGACAACACTGAGAGCCCATCTTCTAGTGTTGGGAATCCGAAGCTTTTGCTCATCTCCCGACAAACAGAAATCTCCTTGCTATCAGGGAGACAATACAAGAAGTCTTCTTCTCCGCAGCCGTTGAATATCAACGCCCCCTTTGGATATTTCAGTTTTTGGGCATAGAACTGAGCCTCTTGCTTTTCTTTTTCACTCAACTCTTTCCCTGAAGCATGTCGTAAAATATAATTGGAAGCTTCGGAAAATGCTTCGGGGGCGGCAGTGCCAGTTTCTTCAGTTAAAATTTGTTCTGTTGCTTCTGTTTCTTTGGTTTCCAAGGATTCCACCTTGGCGGGCTCTGAAGGCCCAGCTTCAGTCTCAGCTTGGTGCTTTGAAGCTTCGGCACCAAAGGCTTCGATTTGCACTTCGGGAGTTTCGACAATTTTCTTCGGAGTAGTGCTTGAAGACTTTATTGTCTCCAATACATCCAGTACATTAACCATCCTTTTCCTTTTGGGGGTCAATGCTGGACCCTTTTGGCTTTTTGGTACTTCAACTTTTGTTGAAGGACTTAAAATTTCAGATGACCTTGTTTCTTTAGCCTTCAGTTCTTCTATTTTCTCTATCTCCGGCATTATGACCGGCTCTTCAATATCCGGCAGGGGAGTCGGCTCCTTCGCTTCGGGGGCCGAAGAAGATTCACCGACAAACTCGGGCACTGTGGCCGGTTCAATATAGCATGGCCGGTGCGTAAGAACCTTTATCTTCTTCCTCTTCAGCGCTGGCTCACTAAGAGCGGCTGAAGCAACTTCCTTCGCAGAAGCCGTATCTTTCCTTTTTTTGACCCCGTGTTGGGCAACGGTAGTCAGGATATACGAACCTAATGGCATCAAATACTCGGTTCAGCCTTTTCTTCTTTCGGCCTCTGAAGGCTGCGGACAGTGCAGTATCTTCTGCCTTCGAGTATGGCCCAAGCAGCTCATCGCTTATGGCCTCAATACTTTTCAGCCAGTCATCATCTGGCTCGACGAACTTATCTCCATATTTGAAGGTGAATTTTAACCTAACTAGTCCACCTTCGTTAGGTTCGCTGACGGTTTCCTTTGGCATTTCCCACTTTTCTGCAAGCGGCCATACTCTGAAGGCAATGTGTTCTTGGATCAAATCCCTTGTCTCGATGAAAGAGCAAACCACGCCGAAGGCCCTCTGACATTCTTCGGCTGCCTCGTCAATTTCCACCTTCGGTTTCCGAAGGCTGAAGCGCTGCCAGATAGGGCGCATAATGATATCTTTAATATCTTCTCGCGTTTTCAAGTCGTTCTTCACATAGAACCATTCCTTCATCCAGTCCCCAGGCCATCTCTTCCGAAAAGTTGGCACGGGACAGCTTGACCCAGAGCGAGCACCGAAACTATAACAACCAAAATTGTTGTGATATTGCTCCTTACCCCATGGTTTCGTCTCATACAATAACTCATGCATACTGCAGAAACTTTTTGCATTTGGCCCCAAACCTTGGCTCTTCACGGCCCATACGAAGATTCTCATCCTTATGATTGCTTCGGGAGTAATTTGATGGAGGCAGATTTCAAATATCTTCAAAACTTCTACCACGAAACTGCTCAAAGGAAACTGAAGTCCAGCCTTAAAGAAGCTTCAGAATATCACGACTTCATTTTCCTCAGGAGTCGGACAAGTTTTCTCTCCTTCGTCAGCCCTCACAATAGATAAATTCCGAAAATATCTACCCCTCATATTGACAAGATGGCTTTGTTTAATGCCTGATTTTCCAAAAACTGCATGGCTTGGTCGCCAAGGTCGATCTTCGGAATCTTCACCACCACTTTCCACATCATAGCTGTCACTGTCACCAGTGTCTTCAGACAAACCCTCTAAAATCTCCCTAGTAATCTTCTCTGTATTTGTCTTTGCTATTGATTCAAGGAAGCCGAGATTCATCTCTTCGGAAAGGCTTAGCTTCGACTCAGCGACATCTTTCTTGTCTTTAGACATCTTCGAAAATGCTAAGAAAGTGCTCTCAAAGACAAAGCTTAAAAATTTAAAAAGCCAGGCAAGCGTTGGTGTGCAAAGAGCTAAAAATTAGGAAGGCAAGAGCCGACGGCAAGAAAGTGTGCTAAATGTGCTCGCGGTGCGTTCTTATTTATACGCCCAATACGTCGCAAGTGGTAGGGCCCCACTTGTCATTGACTATTGCTATTCTAGCAAAGGGAAGGTGTTTTTTTGGACCTTCGGCTTAAGGCCTTCGTCCATTTCGCAATCTGAATTTATTATTCTAGAAAATTAATATTGCGAGGGGCTACTGTTGGGGGCCTTCGTCTTCCGAAGGTCCTCAAAAACATGATTTGACAATGTTTTCCAAGTGAAATATGTGAACAAGTATCTTCGGATTAGGATCATGAGCACACAGAGCATGGTCAGGACGAAGCCTGAGTGAGACGAAAGATGATTATGACGAAGGACAAGGTGATCACGAAGCTGTGCGCAGGAAAGCTTCGGCATGACAGTAGAAAAGGGGAACCGACTTAAAGATGAAAAGGCAAATTAGACCTCGAAGAATTACTATAGAGTTATTAGCAAATATAAAGGGCATGAATGTAATTTTACATGGGCTGCATCCCTTGCCTATAAATAGATGAGCAGTACTCCCATACTGTTCACGCGGACTTGGCATTCGCTTTTTGCATCATGCTTATACCCTTGCTTTCCTTCAAACCGAAGGTACATCTATAATTCGTTAATGTGGATATGGTAATGCAAATAAAAATAAGTTGATAATAATGTTTATATTATTTTTCGTATTTCGTATATGAATTCTTCCTCATCATTTATTGTGCTTACGAAGGTTTTACCTTCACAACCTTCGTCCGGAATTCATTATATCCGAATGGAAATAATGTCTCGAAGGACGAAGGACTTTAACATTTAACACTTTTCATGATGCCTTGTTCTTAACTCTTAGCATTTGAGAACAAGTCCCCAACAGGCAGGGCTTGACCAGATGTTTTATGTCAAGACTGGGGTAACTAGTTGTATGAGGTGAATGTCCTAAGGTAGGATAGAATCTGTCAAGATGAGATAGATATGGAATACTAGATACATTTTAATGGGAATAATCTAGATTGTCTAGTTATTTTATAAATACTATCCATTACGCCTAGATATATATGCAGATGTAATTGTGGACATTACTCCACAACCCATCACACTCAATCAAAGATCCAAATCAGACAAGTATCATAAGAACAAACATTCAAGTGCATAGATATCTATAAAAATAGTTTTGTTTTTGTTCCTAAGAGTAGGTCTACTAGTCCTAAAGGTCACTTTAGGTACAGGATTTCAAAGTGTGAAATCCACATTTGTCTTTTAGAAAGAAAAGATAAGAATAATCAGAGTAAAGCGGAAATAGATAAGAATAGATTAAGAAAAGTTTAGAAAGAATCAGAGTAGCAGAGGTAAGTAAATATTGGTTGTCCAGTTTTATCTAGGTTGCGTCCTACAGTCAACATTCCTCTAATACCACTTCTGTAACACCCGGTTTTAAAGAACATAGCCGGGTGCATCTCATACATGCGCCAAAGAAGACAACATATATAATAACAGAGTGTATAGAGATAAATGTCACTATATAATCAGAGTACTTATTACATAGCGGAAGACTTACAAAATAAATTATAAATATAAAACGAACTAAGGATCATCCTTGGCGCAAGTCAACTGGGAGACGCCACCTAGATCGAATCGAACTCCTTGATACGTGGCTCCACTTGAACCACCTGTTCTTCTCTTATGGGGGGGTGTGAGACATCAAGAGTGAGCTCACATACGTTCATAGCTCAATAAGTTGTGGGGAATAATGTGCATGAACTCGCCAAAGGTGGAAGCTCACGTGAAGTGTAAGGCTTACCAAAGTGGATGGTTGAAGGTGAGCATTGCTTTTAAAGCTGGTCAAAATTTTATTAGCAATTACTAAGTATAAGTAAATACCAACCCAATTAAGTAGTAGAACAAAAGTAATAACAACACCTGCGATGCAATGCTTATGACAAATTGAATTTAAGTTCCATAAATTAATCATGTGAGGGTCCGAGTTGCTCATGACCGTGAGCACGGCTAGTATACCAGTTTTACACTCTACAGAGGTTGCGCATATTTACCCACAAGTCATGTTAACCATTTGCCACGGGGTTGTATGAGCCCCATACACATCTACCAAGGAAGCGAGACAGGGTAACACTACGAGGCCTTTACAAAGTTCCACTAGCTTCAGAAAAGCCGCTACAGTTTATATGAAGCTCCAATGCAGGGATCCCTCGCCTGACCGCCATCGCAGCAAAATCAACCAAGGACCTCCCTACACTGACCACTCCCCTACTGCCCTTGCCCCTTTCGGGTAAGGTAGTCCTCCACTAGCTTTCCTAATTAATCAGCCAAGGGCGTCCCATTAAACCCTTGTGGTAGCACTGTTTTCCCGGGTGGTCGCTCCATGTTCCAATTAACATAATGATCTTGTCATGAACAGTAAATAACAACTGATAATAAAAGTATGATAATAAATAATGTGTATCTCTATACCCAAAACCACATATAGCAATAGCAAGTACTACCCAAAAAGTTCAGTGGTAAACAAGGCATAAAGATAGACAAACTAGGGTAACCTATTGGGTCCCATCAAAATTAACCTATGTAGATCATTATGATTAATCAGAACATGACTAGGTAAAAAGAAGTGATCAAGGACACAACTTGCTTGGGACTTGAGATTCCAGGTACCAACTTGCTTTTCAGATGACTCGTGGCCTCACGCTAGTCGTAGCAATACAAACAAACAGTGTATAGGCAAAATTAACATTACACCAAACATATACGAAAAATACATATTAATAATCTACATATTGAAATAAGATCACAGGAACAGGAATTATTAATTTTGGAGTTATAGATTTTTAAGTTATGGATTTCCAAAGATTCTATGTGCTTTGTACAAGATTAATTAAGATAACAATTTTAATGTGGCTTTTATGTCAAAAAAGTGACACTAAATGATAAACAATAATATTACAAAATTATAGGAACTGGAATGGGCTAATTTGGACTTAATATAAATTTTCTATGGATTATAGAAGTTTTACAATTATTTCTAAACTCAAAATCAATTTATAAATCTCTTTTTCCTATTTTCTTTAATTCCTGGGCTGGGCGCACTAATAAAGAGAAGGTCGGGGTTTAACTCACAAAATAACCCAGACACAGGCTACTCCTGTGGGGACGGCGGGTTCAATAGTGAATACTCAGGGGGCTATTTTGTAAGATGGTGTGGCTAAAGAGGCACGGATACGGATGAGCCGACCGATCAACTATCGACGACCCGGATTAGACCATGATTTAAACGAACTGGTATGCTCTCATTATCCGTTGGATCACAATCCTACGGCCAGGGTTTTCATGAGTAC
This sequence comes from Zea mays, assembly GCF_902167145.1. NCBI lineage: Eukaryota > Viridiplantae > Streptophyta > Magnoliopsida > Poales > Poaceae > Zea > Zea mays. The sequence goes on along the minus strand of NC_050099.1, from coordinate 21,700,635 downwards.
ATGACCTATACCACACCGTCCATTGCCAGATCGATGGCACGGATCAGAGCCACGAAGGGGTACGCCCCTGATCTAATCGCGACTGTCCAATGACATATCAAAGGCACACGAGCTCTCTTCTTCCCACACCAGTGAAACAGTGGCGCCGCCACCCAACCACGGCGCGACATCACCGGCGACCTCCAATTTTCGGCTACAGTGATCCCCAAACCCAAATCGAAGGGCGCGCAATAACCCGAGAAGGATGGCGAAATCGAAAAGTAAGAGAATCTCACCAAATTCGTGGTGCAGAGGCACTGACCACGCGACACAGTGGCCCGCGGCACAGTGGCCCGCGGCAGCGCCCAGAACGACGGCGAGAAATTGAAGGGCTCCTAGTGATCTTCTCAGCGCACCGGGGCCACGAGGGAGTTCTTGGGGACACGAAGAAGCGCCCAGACTAGTCACCGAGGACCCGACACCGCCGGTGGAGGATTTCCTCGACAGTGGCGCGAGTACTCACTTTTCCCCCAATTCCCCCTGCTCACGGTACCAGGGATATGATTGATGAAAGGAACACGAGGGGAACGAGCTCCGGCTCATGAATTTAAGGCCACAGAAGGGGGGATCGGCAGAGACGCCCGCGAAATTCGCGCGCCCGTGGTTGGTGATCTGTGGATGTTTGTTACGCGAGCTGGGGGATGACAGCTCCGGTCCACTTGTCGGCGTGAGGCACGATTCAGTGCGGAGTTGCGCAGGCGGGGCCACACGGCAGAGACAACCGGTCAGCGCATGCGCGCGGAACGGCCGATCCATGGGGCCCACACGTTAAAGCAGAGACAGCAGTGCGTCAACGCGTGAGTTGGTTGGGCCGCGGGAATGGGGGCAGGGAAAAAGTGCGTGTGGGCCGATCTGGCCAAAAACGACCCAGCGAGGCACAGAGTGAGGTATTCATTTTTTTTCCTTTTTATTTTTTGTTTTATTTTTATTTTTTTTTATTTTCCTTTCCAAATTTCCAATTCATTTCAGATTTAAATTTCCCCATTCCCAAATGTCAATCATATTCCTAATGAAAACAAAACAACTTTTATTTCCAATTTTATTATTTATTATTTTCCTTGTTATTTATTTATGGGAGGAATAAATGGTTCAGTTGAAATTTTCACTCCCTTTTTTTCCTATTCCAAATTCAATTATTCAAACTCACATTTATACCCCACTTTATCTCTTAGGTTTCCCAGTGTATCAATTGAAATCCAAATGGGAATATAAACCATATTATTTTAAATATTACTAGTTTAAGTTTATTCTCCTTCTCATATTTATCTCTAACCATAGTTGTCTTTATTACAAATTTCCTTTCTCTTTACCTAATTCCCAAAGCACTATAATACTATATTTGTTTATTTATCTTATAATTTTTTTTACTAATTTTGGGTCTTACACTAGGGTATGTCTTGGGATCGATAGGCCACCCAAGACGCCTCTAAACGACGTAGAGTTGGAGAGAGGTGAAGATTCGAGGAAGAGATCTATGTTACTGTCTACTCCTAGGGTAAAAGGTAAAGAATTGAAGGTAAATTGATTGTTTGATCGATTGTTGGTTGTTCAATCGACCGTATCGCTTCAAATATATAAAAAGGAAGGTCTAGGTCTGTTCCTAGGTGTTCTCCAATAACTCCCGCATGATTAGAGGGCTAAACACGCGAGCAAATAGGAGTTTTAACCGCCTGATCTGATCTATTCGCGGACTGTCCGTGCCTATGGGCGGACCGTTCTCCCGTACCCAGTGCCACAAATGGTGTTCAACGGTATGTAGCTAACTAGACTATAGTTTCGTACGTAACTCTTTGATAGCGGACGCAAACACTTCTCCACCTGTCCGTACATGTGCAAGTGGAATTGTGGAAGGGCCTTCTAAATTATTTTTATGAAACATTGTTAACTTTTTATCACATTCTCCATATATTATATCATGACATCTCGATAATTTTCATAATTTTCTGACTTCATTTGTTTTTTATACAATTTTAAAACAACTGAATAGTAAGTTCGTGGCCATATTTTATAAATAGGATATTCAAAATTTCTAGTCTATTTTTGGATACGGCCTCAACTTATATGTAATAACATGAATATCATTTTTCCATTCATTTATTTCCATTATTTGAATGACTTGCAGTTTAAATTTGAATTATCTGAAGAAATTTAATTAAATGAAAAATATTACTAGATATAGCAAACACTTCGAGATTTATGCCAAAATTAAACATGTTGTTTCATGTACTATAGGAATATAGTAGAAAAGGTTTTGGAGGCGAAAAGAAAAAGACAAAGACAATTTGCGGCAAACTGAACCCTTGTTGAGTATTTGAAGTGGCACTTAGGAGATGTGGTGCCTTTGCCGAGTTCCATCTCTAGGCACTCGACAAATTTAACGTTTGTGAGCTATCATCCACTGTTGTCGGAGCTTTATCGAGTGGCTTGATTTGCCTTAGTGACCAATTCTCGACAAAACTTTTTTGCGGAGTGTCTGTGTATGCCGAGTGTCGCACTCTCGACAAAACACCAATTTGCTAGTGTTATGTTTCGTTGAGTGCGACACTTGGCAAACGCTATTTTTGTCGAGTGGCCGACGTTTGGCTCTCGGCAAATGTGTTGACACTTAACAAAGGACGTGTCTCCGTAGTGAGTTGTTAATAGTAGTAGAATAGATTGAAGAGTATTTTTAGCTACAATATAATAGTGATGGTTGTAGTGGGTAATTTATCTGTATGTCTGGGTATTTTGATTTTCTTTTTTATGATAAATGTAGTGATTTATATGGCTTGGAAAAAGCTGGATGCACTTTCTGTTGGCCAAATGCTAATAATAGATGTAGTATCTATTGATCACAGAAGCATCGAAAACAGAAGAAAAGGCGCGAAAAACAATGCGAGTCATCCCAGGTTGGCGCGCGGCCGTTTGGCAGGGATACCGACGTACCGTGCGAGACTATCCGAGGCAGTTTGGCAACATGCGTCTCAATCTCAATGTTGTGCCCACAGCCCACTCCAATCTAGAACAAACTGATAAGTCCACACATCACATTGTTATAGTCTATACTTATCTATACAATACTTAAAGCACCAGTTTCAACGGTCGTCCCGCATTATTTTTTTTATAAATAACCCCTCACAGCTATTTCAAATTAATCCGTTTCACATCTATAAATGGCCAAACGGCGGCCCAGCACGGGCCAAATGCACGCGGGCCACAACTATGGCCTAGACACGTCATACCGGCCTACTGACTGTGCCGGGCCAACCCGTTAGTCCATCGGTCCATTTGATTAAAGCAGCATAAAATGTTAAAAAAACGGTGCAGGAGGTGGGGTTCAAATCCATGCTCTGATGAAAGAAGGGCAGAAGACACAGGGTGAAGCTGTATAACCATTAGAACAATATGCTTAGATGTTTTAATATTGAATATAAATTTTATATATGTATATATGTTTTTTTGTAAAATTTAAAAAAATATAATCGTGTTGGGCTGGGCTAGCACTACGGGCCGAGGCTACAGCCCAAGCACGGTACAACGTTCTTGGCTCTTGCAAGGATTGGATCGTTTTTGAGACCACATTGGTGCAATAGACTCCATGGTGTTTGAGGTTGCTGAATTAGATGGAGCAACAATAATTTGTCACACTAACAGTAAAATGAAAGATTATTTGTTGGTTTTAAACGTTAGTAATTTCTATGAAGTACCATAATTTATATGGAGTGCATCCAGTTTTTATTGATGCCTGACTTTAGCAATCACTCTATATTTTCATCTATCTCTTTTATAAGTTTGACTTCATGTGACTTATTTTAGAAACTTGAGCTCAGAAACTTTCTCTTATTTGGTCTCTGTATGATGGAATTATGTCATTTTATAATCTCTGTTCGTTCAGTCAGTCGTTGTGAACTCTCTTCTAATCGCTCACTTCATTGGTCGTGTTGTACCAAGACATATTGTATGGAGTAAACAATAACATCAGTTAGCCAAATCAAAAAATATTATAAAGAGAGCGGAGACAATCAATAAAAATCTTGAAATATTTTTGATGAATAGTTTACGTGGGTATTGTTGTAAGCCGTCGCAACACACGGGCAACCGACTAGTATACTTAAAGCACCAGTTTCAACGGTCGTACCGCGTCATCTTTTTACAAATAACCCTTCATAGCTATTTCAAATTAATCCGCTGCACGCCTATAGATAGCCAAATGGCGGCCCGGCACGGGCCAGACGCCCGCGGGCCACAACTCTGGCCCAGGCACGTTATGTTGATTGTGTCGGGTCAGCCCATTAGCACGACGACCTATTTGATTAAATCAACGTAAAATGTTAAAAAATGGTGCAGGAGGTGGGATTCAAACCCATGCCCTGATGGAAGAAGGACGAGAAACACTTGGTGAAGCTGTCTAACCAGTAGAACATCATGCTCAAATGTTTTTAATATCAAATATAAATTGTATATATGTATATACATTTTTTGTAAAATAAAAAAATATAATCGTGTTGGGTCAGGCCAGCACTACGGGCCGAGGCTACAGCCCAAGCACGGCACGACGTTCTTGTCTCTTGTAAGCATTAGGTCGTTTCTAAGACCACATTAGCGCAATAAACTCCATGATGTTTGAGGTTGCTGAATTGGATGAAGCAACAATAATTTATCATACTAACAGTAAAAATGAAAGGTTATTTGTTGGTTTTAAACGTTAGTAATTGCTACGAAGTAGTATAATTTATATGGAGCACATCCAATTTTTATTGATGTCTTACTTTAGCAATCACTCCATATTTTAATAATTCTTTTTTTATAAGTTTGAGTTTATGTGACTTATTTTAGAAACTTGAGCTCACAAACTTTCTCTTATTTGGTCTCAGTATGGTGGAATTATGTCATTTTATAATCTATGTTCGTTCAGTCAGGCGTTGTGAACTCTCTACTAATCGCTCACTTCATTGGCCGTGTTGTACCAATACATATTGGATGGAGTAAACGATTACATCAGTTAGTCAAATCAAAAAATATTATACAGAGAGCGGAGACAATTAATAAAAAATCTTGAATTTTTTTGTGGATAGTTTACATGGGTATTGTTGTAAGCCGTCGCAACACACGAGTAACTGAATAGTATTCGTTTAAAGAGCACTTATTTGCTATTATAGTATTCGTTTAAAGAGGTTTGTCCATAATAGTATTAACAAATTAAGCTTCTTTATAATTGTATTTATAAACGAGCAACTTCTCTAGAGTGATTAGGATGGCCCGATCAATCAGCTTTTTCCGATGCATCGATACAATACAGCTGTACTCATCACACAAATATTTTTGATGTCATAAATGTATATAAGCAGTAACAATATCCTTTTAAAGGGTAAAAGTAATAAAAATAACAGAAGTAGGTGAAATAAGAGTGAAATATTGTTTTAGAGAAGTTGTTCGCTTGTAAGTATTATTATAAAGAAGTCTAATATGTTAGTACTATTACGTAGAAGTCACTTTAAATGAGTAATATAATAGCAAATTATTCCTCTAATAAGACAACTTCGCTAATTACATTTAATTTTAGCACATAGCTCATAGTGATAGTTTTACATAATCTTGGAAAATCTATATGACTATTTACAATACTAGCTTTTGATCAAGAAATAGATTTTCTTTCTTCTTTATTAAAATATCAAATAGGAAATGTGCCTTCTGTTTTTCATTCATATGTATATGTTTCGATCTTTACGGTACTACGCATATCCACATAGTAGAATAATTATTGGACAAATTAAAGTAGCCATCTACTACTGCACTATGTTCCAATCTTTATGGCAAGCAGCATGCCTATATATCTACATAGGCTAAAGTTATATATACTCTTCTTCGTCACAAAATAAAATTTGTTTTACCCTTTTAGTTGATTCATACAATAATTAATATATTTGTTTTACATATTGTGTCTAGATTTATTATCATTTATTTGAATATAAACTGTTGAGCGTCTGTTGGCCGGACGTGCGCAGAGCAGTTTAGGGTTCCGAGTTTTGTGCTACGGTTGTTAGCTAGATTCGCGGAAATCGGAAATTAGTTTGTAAAGGGTCCAGCCCCCCTCCTCTATAAATAGAGAGGTATACGGCCGATTTGAGATAATCAATCGAACCTTCAATCAATACAATTTACATTTTATCCTAGGAATAGTTCTAGTCTAGTCTAGGTTTAGTCTTCCAACCCCTAAATCTTCCGCTTCTCTTCGACTCTACGTCGATTAGAGGAGTCTAGGTTGGTCTACCCGAGCCTAGATATCACCTAGGATCTCTACTCCCTGACGGGGTCCCTCCCGGGAGCGAGATCCAGGCGCCGCCGGCGATCCTCCGCCGCCTCTGCACACACGCGGACCGTCCGGCCCTAGGGCGCGGACCGTCCGGCCGTCAGGCAGGGAACCCTAGTCTCGCGCTACGTCGCGAACCGTCCGGCCATGTGCCGCGGACGTCCGCGCCTGACCAGAGAGCACTGTCGCTGGTTCTTGTTGAGTGATTGACGCCCTAAAAAGGGGTCAACATACTTTTGGCGACTCCGCTGGGGAGCAACACATCTAGACCTATCAAATTGTCCCTCAATGGCCGGTTCAAGGGATAGTTCTGAAGTCTCCCCCAGCAATATTATAGAGCCGACTTGAGAAACCTTGCCGGCTGACGAACAACTCCAGTTCGAGGAGCATAAGGAGCAGCTGATCCAGGAGGCAAAAGCAAAGTTCTTAGCCAACTTCAAAGTGGACAGGAACAACAAGGTCGTCCGACAACGGGCGACGGATCCGGCTTCACTTCGACCCACACCAGATATCCCCAATGTAAGTAATACAAACGAGCTGCAATCTCTTAAGAATTATGTAGATGAACATCGAGAACAAATGCAGAATATTATAAGGGATATGCAAAATAACTATAGGAGACTAGTACGTGCATTTGATAAATCTAGTATTGCAAATTTTCCTTTGCACGAGGTTGAATTAGGAGGTAACACGCGTAATACATCGGCTATAGGTTGTCACGACCAGTCACAACCCCTTCATGGGATGCCGATGGACACATACCCTGAGCAACCGCAAATCGGCAGTAAATCAGCCGATCTGCACATGCCCGGACCGTCCGCCCATGAGCGCGGACCGTCCGGGCCAGCAACAGTCGGGCCCATTTTTAATGAGTTACCTAGACATGCACCCGAACCACAACATATGGCGCATAATCTAAACTACCCAGTCGGACCGTCCGCATACAACAACGGACGGTCCGCACATAATCACGGATGGTCCAGGCCAATGTCCGGACAGTCCGCGCATGACCTTTTTGAGGAGGATTGTTACCTGAATCCTCACCCGTCCCAGCAACACTTCCCAACACACTATGCTATGCATCAGCCCATTAATTCAAAATCCGGAGCCCAGGAAAGCTTTCCGGCCCCACCTAGAAGGGCGGAAAGGAATGATCAATCCTATGAGCCATATAGGGCAAATGGCAATGCACAACATAGCTCAAACCCATGGGGGAAAGACAACATGCTAATATCCAGCCAACCCCACTTATGTTTGACCAGAGAGCCGGTGGTCTCGCACCGGCTGCCATTGACATAGTGAGAGAGGAAATAGCTGGGGCGTTCCGAGATAAGCTCGGAGTAAGCATGGTCCATGGGGGCAATCATATCGGAAACCTTATGACAGCCGATTTGATCACCACCCATACCCACAGGGAACCAAGATACTCGAATTCGCAAAATTTTCGGGTGACCAAGGAAAAAACACGCGCGAACACATAGGCCAGTTTTTAGCACAATTAGGAGAATTGGCCGACACAGAAGCATTTCGCGTACGTTTATTTTCATTGTCTTTAACAGGAACCACGTTTGCATGGTACGCCACTTTACCTCCTAATTCTATTTTGTCATGGGGGGATTTAGAACGAAAATTCCATGATCACTTTTTCTCCGGTGACTACGAATTAGATCTGGTAGACCTAGTGGCCCTTCGACAGGGGAAGGACGAATTGGTTAATGAATACATCCGGAGATTCCGGGATACAATAAACCGATGCTTCCAAATTCATTTAGCAGAAAAACGGCTAGCAGGATTAGCCTTTAATGGTCTGTGATATTATTTAAAAGAAAGATTAGAAGGAATCCAATTTTTACACTAGCACAGTTACACCAGAGAGCTTTGGCCTATGAAAGCCGAAGCAAAGAAACTGCTAAAACAATTCGTCACAACGTGCATATAGTAGAGTGCGACCAAAGTAGCTTAGATGACGAATCAGCAGAAGTGTATGCTGCTGAAATGGTTTGGCCAAAGCAGGCCAAATCTTTGGCTTGTTCCTCCTTACAACTGATTCAAAAGAAACGGCAAGAGGAGGTTAACTTTACATTTAATGTTGGCAAATGTGACAAGATATTCGATGAATTACTCAAAAATGGAAACATTAAAATAAATCATTCTGTTCCATCCACCGACGAACTAAAACGCCGTGCATACTGCAAGTGGCATAACTCATTTTCTCATGCCACTAATGATTGTAATGTATTCTGTCGACAGATTCAATCGACCATTAACGAAGGACGATTAAAATTTCAGGAAATGCAGATAGACACAGAGCCTTTTTTAATGAACACGATCGACTTCGAGGGCAAGAAAGTCCTGATTCGGCCAAACACAACCGATAAAGGCAAATGCAAAGAGATAGTCATCGGCAATACAAGAGAGGCCGATGAGAATCATAAAAATTCTTGCAGAAAAGTGGTGGCCAAGAAGACTCCCGATGGAGAGGAAACTCTTAAGGTGACCATCACGACCTCCCGCACTAGAGGGCAGGCACGGACCAAGGAGCAGAAACCCGTGCTGCATATCCCGGACGGTCCGACACACATGCGCGGACGGTCCGGGACCACGTCGGACGGTCCGGAGAATTCCAGCGGACGGTCCGGCCCCACTCAAGACTCGCAACGGCCACGTACCTTCAAACCACGATGACCCGAGATAGGTACGTGGAAAACAAATACATTCAAGGCAGCTGGTCGGTTGGTCAAAACCGGCCCGACCTTCGATCAATTATTGTATAAGTACGTGAAAAAGAAGGTCGGCCCCAGTGACCGACTAGCAAAGCGACCCCATTCACCTATTCATGAGCAACGTCAGGTAAGGCCGATTGGACCACCTCACCAATCGGAAGAAATGAAAGGTCATACTGTGCAATTAAGACCTAACATACCTGCATGGACACCTCCACCCCCATATCCATCTATGCAATATCCATACACATACATACCTCCACCATATGTCCCAAATCAAATGTGGGGGCATGCCACCATATCCATTTGGGATGCCATAGTACCCCGCTTGGGGGGCACCCCAAACATCTGTATTCGACAGGTTGGCACCTCCAGTACAAGACCGATTGAGCGCCGCTCAATCCGGTCATCAGGCACAGGCCCAACAAGAGTGCCGGAGTACTCGACCTCAAAGGCCGACAAATCTGGCAGGGGGGCATATACCTACAGCGACTGAAAGAACAACAAAAATGGACATCATCAAAATAGGTACTGCAGATGTTGTCATACAGGAAGATAATAAAGGGCCGATGATTTTTGGTGAATCGGCCAACACAACCAAAAAAGAAGATACAGCTACCATCAAAACAGCCGATCCAAAATACTCCATGCCTCTATGGTGCCCAACGGGATCGACATGGTCCCAAATGCGAAAATTACAGCTACTAAGAGCGAAGGAGAGCCAGGAGAAGGAGGCGGAAAAGATATTCAATGACACACATCCACAGTACCCGCCACCGCAAAAGAAATGGAGACCAAAGGCCATTGAGGAAAAACAAACGGCCACAAAAATAGAAAATAAAATAGCACTTGTGCAGCACCCTGCAGGTATGGCAGATAGCCTGGCCAACAAGGCCGGACAATCTGCCCCAGGCGCGGACCGTCCGCCCCCGGAGTTCGGACCGTCCGCACCACACCAGGAAGCCTCCAACGACATGCCAACATCAATGGAAGAGGACAACCTACTGGGAGAAGACCTGGTCGACTACGAAGCTTCTCCAGAGCGCCCATGTATGGATGTAAATGTTATTACATTTTCCGCCGACTGTACTATTGTCGGCGACGATGAACCTATTGTTGCCCACTTTGAATTTGGTCCTAAAGAAGCCGCCTTTACTAAACCAAAGGAATCAGTAAATCATTTAAAGTCGCTCTTCGTGTGCGGTCACATTGATGGGATACCGATTGCTAAAATGTTGGTAGATGGAGGGGCGTTTGTAAATCTAATGCCTTATTCATTATATAGAAAATTAGGTAAACAAGATGACGAACTTGTCAAGACCAACATGACCCTTAGCGGTGTTGGAACTGATAGTTCGATCAAAGCCAGGGGAGTCACGTCCGTTGAATTAACCATCGGGACTAAGACCCTTGCTGCTGCATTCTTCGTCGCTGATGTAGAAGGAAATTACAGTTTAATCCTAGGCAGAGATTGGATTCATGCCAATCAATGTATACCTTCTACATTACATCAAATGTTAATACAATGGGTAGGCGATGATGTAGAACAAGTACATGCTGATGTATCGTCCTGTATCGCTATGGCCGATGCCCCTGTACTCTGGACTTATGAGACTGCTACATGTCTCACAGGAGTAGATTTTTCTGATTACCAGTTCATAAGTATAGATAAGAACGGTTTCATTCCTGTAATGCCAGAGCCGATGAGAATCGGCTAAATCCTAAATAAGGTTTAAATGATGAGTACACACAAAGTTCATGAGTTTTTGGTCACGGACAGTTCGGCTTCTAAGGCCGGATGGTATGGTCTTTCACAAAACAGTTCGGACTTTAAGATCGAACATCTACTGCAGCGTAAAGACAGTGTTACGGATGATCTGGTCCCCGAGACCGGAAAGCCCGCCATCACAAAAAGATCATCTGATTCCTCTGTGGGGGACATGATAGAGGAATTCAGAGATCTTGATAAACTAGGATAGGGGTTTACATCGGCTGATCCTTTGGAGGAGATTGACATAGGAGATGGTAAAACTCCAATGCCGACTTTTGTAAACAAGACCCTGGAGACCGATCATAGAAATGAGATGATCGCTCTATTGAAGGAATATTCAGATTGCTTTGCTTGGAATTACACTGAGATGCCTGGATTAAGCCAAGAGATCGTAGAGCATCGTCTGCCTATTAAGTCTGGTTTCAGACCTTTCAAGCAGAAAGCTAGAACATTTTGTCCAGATCTTCTCCCACGAATCAAGGACGAAATCCAACGGCTGCTAGAAGCTGATTTTATTAGACCTTGCAGATACGCAGAATGGGTATGCAATATTGTGCCGGTGGAGAAGATGTTAGGTAAGCTTAGAGTATGCATTGATTTTCGCAATTTAAATAGAGCAACTCCTAAATATGTGTATCACATGCCCATAGCCGACACATTAATCAATAATGCATCAGGAAATAGAATTATTAGCTTTCTTGATGGTAATGCCGGATATAACCAGATCTTCATGGCCGAAGAGGATGCGTCTAAAACGGCCTTTATATGTCCAGGCTTCATTGGTTTATTTGAATGGGTTGTCATGACATTTGGTCTTAAAAATGCTGGTGCTACTTATCAGAGGGCTATGAATTTGATCTTCCATGAGTTGTTAGGAAACACCGTGGAAGTCTACATTGATGATATTGTAGTCAAATCGGCTGAGTTTAGTTCTCATATAGCTGATTTGCGCAAAGCCTTTGATAAAATGCGTCGGTATGGTTTGAAAATGAACCCACGTAAATGTGCTTTTGGGGTGTTGGCTGGTAAGTTTTTAGGATTTGTCATCCATGAACATGGCAGATAGACCCTGACCAAATTAAGTCTATTCGGAATGTGGGACCTCCGACCTGTAAGGTCGAAGTGCAGAAGTTTCTCGGCAAGGTGAATTATTTATGAAGGTTTATTTCTAACCTAGCTGGGAAGATTGATGCCTTCACCCCTATCCTTCGGCTTAAGAATGATGTCGAATTCGCTTGGGGGGCAGAGCAGCAGGAAGCATTTGATCTCATCAAAAAATACTTGTCTTCGGCTCCTGTATGAAAAGCACCACGAGCAGGAGTACCATTCCGATTATACATTGCAGCTGAAGATAAGGTCATTGGGGCTGTTCTAACACAAGAAACTGAAGGAAAGGAGCATGTGGTGACATATCTAAGTCGGAGGTTGGTGGATGCTGAAACGAGGTACACTTTTATTGAGAAGTTATGCTTATGCTTGTTTTATGCATGCACCAAGTGTAGATGTTATTTACTGTCTAGTCATTGCATTGTTTCTAGTCAAGCCGATGTAATTAAATACATGTTGCATAACCCAATTATGAGTGGTAGAATTGGTAAGTGGGCTTATGCACTCATAGAATATGACTTGGCCTATGAACCATTGAAATCTATGAGAGGCTAGGTCGTAGCGGATTTTATTGTAGAACATCGGATTAATGATACTCATAAACTAGACATGTCATACCTCACTATTACTCCTTGGACTTTATATTTTGATGGATCAGTTTGCAATGAAGGGCAAGGGATTGGCATTGTGCTTGTTTCACCAAGTAATGTCTCCTTCGACTTCTCTAGCCGATTGAAAACTTATTGCACTAACAATCAAGCCGAATATGAAGCCCTTTTGTTCGGCTTGGAACTTTTAAATTGTATGGGAGTAAAACATGTAAAGGCATTTGGTGATTCTCAGCTGGTCATCCAACAGGTGTTAGAAGAATATCAATGTTTTGATGGTACTCTAAATAGTTACCTTGAAAAATATTGGAGCATAATCCATTCTTTTGACGAATTCAGTATTCGACATATCTATAGAGTTGAGAATCATAGAGCTAACAATTTGGCACAAGATGCATCAGGTTATCGGATAAAGCGAGGGAGATTTCACAACACTGAAAATCTGATAACCGGTGTAGGGCCAATTCCCGAGGTCGCGGACCGTCCGCGTGAAGACGCCGGACCGTCTGGGGTTACTAGGAAAGTTCTCCTAATCAATTCGGCTGATAATGAAGCCGACGTAAGTGATTGGAGGACGCCCATAACTAATTATTTATGAAATCCCAATGTCAGGACAGATAAGAACATTCGGCGCACAACTTTCAAGTATATTTTGATGAGTGATGAACTCTACCGCTGAACAGTCAACGACGTCCTGCTTAAGTGCTTGGGCCCAGATGATGCTATATTAGCCATGGCCGAAATACATGAAGGAATTTGTGGTATCCATCAATCGGCTCCAAAGATGAAGTGGTTGTTGCGAAGGTCGGGTTTTTATTGGCCTAACATGATAACCGATTGTTTCAAGTACTACAAAGGATGCCAAGTGTGTCAAAAATTCGGCGATCTACAGTTGGTCCCTGCAGCCGAATTACATCTTATCATCAAGCCTTGGCCTTTTAGAGGATGGGGATTAGACTTTATAGGAGAAATTCATCCTTCATCATCAAAGGGGCATCGATTCGTGTTAGTTGCCACTGACTACTTTACCAAATGGACTGAAGCCATTGCTCTGAAGAACATGACACACAAGGAGGTAATTGAGTTCATAACTGAGCATATTATTCATAGATTCGGCATTCCCCAGACCTTGACTACAGATCAAGGAACTTCTTTTATGTCAAAGGAGGTACGTGAATTTGCTGAATTATATAGAATTAAGTTGCTTAATTCATCTCCATATTATGCTCAGGCCAATGGACAGGCCGAGTCTAGTAATAGGACATTGATTAACTTGATAAAAAAAAGAAGATATCCGATAATCCTAAGCATTGGCATAAGATTTTGTCCAAAGCTTTATGGGCTCACAGAATATCTAAACATAGTGCTACTAAAGTATCACCTTTTGAGCTTGTCTATGGGCAGGAAGCAGTGTTGCCTGTGGAAATAAGTTTGAATGCTGTCAGGTTCGCCAGACAAAATGATCGAACCGTCATAGATTATTATAATTCAATGATGGATAATATTGATGAGGTGACCGACAAAAGGGTGATAGCTTTGGGAGCAATAGAAAAGGACAAGATCATAGTAGCCAGGGCATACAACAAGAAGGTCAGAGCAAAGTCATTTCAAGTAGGGGACCTGGTGTGGAAGACCATCCTGCCTCTAAGAAATAAAGACCGGAAGTTTGGGAAATGGTCGCCAAGCTGGTAGGGTCCTTATAAAGTAAAACAGGTAATGTCCGGTAACACATATTTACTACAAACGTTACAAGGCAAGGATTTACCCAAGGCTTTGAATGGGCGTTTTCTCAAACAGTACCATCCTAGTATGTGGCAAGATGCCTAAGAGAACCGATGTAATCACATCGAGTTAGTTGTTTTTGGTTTGCTTATCTCCACCAAAAGGCAGGGGGCATATGTTGAGCGCCACTTTGAGCCGGCGGACGGTCCGGCCCTGAGGCCGGACGGTCCGCGCCTGTGGGCCAGACGATCTGCTCGTGCGCAGAGCAGTTTAGGGTTCTGAGTTTTGTGCTACGATTGTTAGCTAGATTCGCGGAAATAACTCGTAAATTAGTTTGTAAAGGGTCCAGCCCCACTCCTCTATAAATAGAGAGGTATACGGCCGATTTGAGATAATCAATCGAACCTTCAATCAATACAATTTACATTTTATCCTAGGAATAGTTCTAGTCTAATCTAGGTTTAGTCTTCCAACCCCCAAATCTCCCGCTTCTCTTCGACTCTACGTCGATTAGAGGAGTCTAGGTCGGTCTACCCGAGCCTAGACAGCACCTAGGATCTCTACTCCCCGACGGAGTCCCTCCCGGAGCGAGATCCAGACGCCGCCGGCGATCCTCCGCCGCCTCTGCACACGCGCGGACCGTCCGGCCGTCAGGCAGGGAACCCTAGCCTCGCGCCAAGTCGCGGACCATCCGGCCCTGTGCCGCGGACCGTCCGCACCTGATCAGATAGCACCACCGCTGGTTCTTGTTGAGTGATTGACGCCCTAAAAAGGGGTCAACATAAACATAAAAATCAAAAACTAAAATGACTAATATTTTGAAATGGAGGGGGTATGTAATATGTCGACAGCTGCAGAACGACCCTATTAGATGAGACGAGAGAGGATGCCAACATTAACCGATCTACGTATACGTTGGATGGGCACTTCCAACGAATTGTAGGCCTTTGACCATTGACATGGACCTCAACTTAACTGACGTGCAAGTTAGTACTACCACTGACGTGATGACCGGGCCGCGACAGCATAGAAGCTAGCTAGGGAGTCCCGAGTTGGTCAGTTCATCGCCGCCGCTCAAGCTCTCTCGATCTCTATATAAACCCGCCATGGTGCCCTTAGACTGCACACAAAGCAGTGCATGCACTAGCTAGCTCTAGCTTCGCCATTGCATTCGCTTACTGGGAGTACGTCTGGTACTTGCACAACTAGCTATATATATCATGGCGCCCTACATTGTCGTCAACAAAACCGTGATCGCATTCACAGCGGTGGCCCTGACGATTCTTGCTGTGAAAACCATGATGGCCGAGGCCCGAGACCTGTCGTCCACCTCCACCGGTGGCTATGGCGAGGAAGCCATGAAAGTGAGGCATCAGCAGTGGATGGCGGAGCACGGCCGCACCTACAGGGACGAGGCTGAGAAGGCGCACCGGTTCCAGGTATTCAAGGCGAACGCCGATTTTGTTGACGCGTCCAATGCCGCAGGTGACGACAAGAAGAGCTATCGGATGGAGCTCAACGAGTTCGCCGACATGACCAACGACGAGTTCATGGCCATGTACACTGGCTTGAGACCAGTCCCGGCAGGGGCAAAGAAGATGGCCGGTTTCAAGTACGGGAACGTGACTCTTTCAGACGCCGACGACAACCAGCAGACGGTTGACTGGAGGCAGAAAGGCGCGGTCACCGGTATCAAGAACCAGGGCCAGTGTGGTAATAATAATTATATATTCGATGATTCAATTTTATTCCATACAGTAGACTGTAAGTAGTGCTCTAATAAAATGCATGCATGCATGCATCCATTGTGCAGGTTGTTGCTGGGCCTTCGCTGCGGTGGCGGCCGTGGAGGGCATCCACCAGATTACGACGGGCAACTTGGTGTCGTTATCGGAGCAGCAGGTGCTGGACTGCGACACCGAGGGGAACAACGGCTGCAACGGCGGCTACATCGACAATGCCTTCCAATACATCGCCGGCAACGGCGGCCTCGCCACCGAGGACGCCTACCCGTACACCGCCGCGCAGGCCATGTGCCAGTCCGTGCAGCCGGTGGCCGCCATCAGCGGCTACCAGGACGTGCCGAGCGGCGACGAGGCAGCGCTCGCCGCGGCCGTCGCCAACCAGCCGGTGTCGGTTGCCATCGACGCACATAACTTCCAGCTCTACGGTGGCGGGGTGATGACCGCGGCCAGCTGCAGCACGCCGCCGAACCTGAACCACGCCGTCACGGCGGTAGGCTACGGCACGGCGGAGGATGGGACCCCGTACTGGCTGCTCAAGAACCAGTGGGGCCAGAACTGGGGAGAGGGAGGATACCTCAGGCTCGAGAGAGGCGCAAACGCCTGTGGTGTCGCCCAGCAAGCCTCCTACCCGGTCGCATGATGAATACGTAAGGGTCGAAAAGAAAACATATATTCTACACACACGAAGGCATGCATAAGAATGACTACTAAGGAATAAAGCATGCAAACACATTGACAGAATGACAGTACATACATGCATAGCGTAAAATTGAATCACAATTGTCATGTACAACACTCAAGATATCATTTATTTCTATTTGGCCTTCTTTTCAAAGATCGCTATTATATATATACATGTAAGGTAACAAGATTTTATAGCATAAGTCCTTCGCACCTCGCCAATTGTCTATCCCTCTGTATCATATATAAGATGATGTTTGCCTAGTTTGTTCTAATGCTGGCTGTAAGCATTCAAATGGCCAGCTCGTGGGTTCAAATCTCATAGTTCCCTTTATTGCGCTTTTTCTGGCAATTAATGCAATGCATGGACGTCCTATGCGTGTAAAAACGAAGCGTCTAAATCAGGGTTATACTAGTCCAAAATGAGCTACAAATGCTTCAACATCAAGTATTTGCATCTAAGTAAAAAACCCTTAAACATCAAGTATTTGAAGACAAGACGGAGTGTGTATATACACACACACACAATAGATTGTATATTATGATTCCTGGGGTTCAATTAGTTAGAGGAAGCCTAGGTTAGACTGTGTCATCCGGTCGAGCCGGACTAGAGAGCTAAGGTTCAATTTTTGACGTCCCACCATGATTCACGAGCGACGGCGCCCACCTAGACGTGTGCGATGGTGGCGGTTGCCCAAGAGTGCCCGCGGCGGCGGTCCTCCGGCCGGTGGTTGCGGTGGCGGTGGCTCCCCGTCTTGGACGCGCGGTGACGGCGGTTCCTCGATCCGGAGTAGCGGCGACGGTTCTTAGATCGGTGACACGGTGGCGGCGGCTTCCCGATCCGTGTTATGCCTATCGATTATTGTGTTTTATACCTACCACATGGACTATTTACGCTAAAAACTGTATGATTTATGCTTGAACACGGAGTTCGTATATTAGTTTCTGCATGCATATTTTTCCATACACATTGAAAAGGCAATTTCTTAATTTATATTGTACGTAATTACCATAAAAAATCAAATCAAATCACTTATATTTGTAACTGCCAGATTTTTACGTCTGCTATAAAAATGTCCCTAATTCTCGCTTGTTGGTAGTTACCATAAAAATCATAATCAAATCACTTATGTTTATAACTGCCAGATTTTTACGTCTGCCATAAAAATGACCCTAATTCTCGCTTGTTCGTAATTACCATAAAAAACAAATCAAATCACTTATGTTTATAACTACCAGATTTTTATGTCTGCCATAAAACTGTCCCTAATTCTCGTCGGCGTTCTTAGTTATACCGATATTAGGTTTTTTTATTAATTATACTACACAGTGTAATTATTTATGTGATGTTGTATAAGAATTTATGTTATGCGTGACTCATGTCATCCAATTTTTTGCGCGCGTGTAGTGGAAACAAAAATATAATCTAAAATTGCTCGTATGCAATGGAAACTCACATGATATACCATAAATTTTGGATCTACATAAAAATGGAAACTGCATGCATGCGGCTTCCATATTTTTCGGACCTGCCATAAAAATAGGATCGTGAATACAACCCACCAGAGTTATCAACCACTCACATTGGCTCGATATTTACGTTTATAACTGAAGGATTTTATGCTCAAAACTTACGGTTTTTACGCTTGAACCTGGAGATGCGTCCACCAGTGAACCACATGCCAATTTTTTTACGTAGTGTACCGCATTGCATAAATATCTACACCGTGTAACGTAATTTGTACAAGTATATATCATAAACTGGTTGTAACGAGTCTAGCTGCATGACTGTTGGAGCAATTCTATATTTATGGAGAAAATAAAACATCTAAATAAGATTTTTTTTGTTTCCATGCATGACAATCCATTTTCTTTCATCACACATTTTTGACATCGTAAATTTGTTCGCATGCAAGATTTTTATACAGTGTACCGAATAGCAAAAATACATACACCGTGTAGCATAATTAATACTAGTATAAATCATAAATTAGTTCTAACAGGTTTAGCTGCACGACTGTTGGAGCGATCCTATATTTATGGAGGAAATAAAACATTAAATACGATTTTTTTTGTTTTCATGCATGACAATCCATTTCCTTTCATCGTACATTTTTGTCATCCTAATTTTGTGCGCATGTAGCAGCTAACAGATTTATACGCAGTGTACCGAATTGCATAAATACCTACAACATATAGCAAAATTAGTATCGGTATATGTCGGTGGGAGAAATTCACCGGGCGGGTGGCGGAACGCACCCGCCCTAATCCTAAGATGAGGAGGGGGCCTAAGCGGTTTGCCTGTCTGGTGAAATCGAGATGAACACAGGAGGACACGAGGAATTATAGTGGTTCAGGCCGCCGGAGCATAATACCCTACCTCCACTATATGTAAGTTGTATTGTGAGCGTGTGATTGAGTCTGTCCCTTGTAACGCTATGTGCCTTCCCTTTTATAGTTTAAGGGAGGCACATACAAGGATGCTGAGCCCCGACATACGGGCCCAGGAGTATCATGGAAGAAATACATTATGGGAATAACTAATGCTGACAGAGTAACGCATGAGTAGTCAGCGGAAGTCATGATGGCTGCAGACCATGCAGCATTGATAGGCAGTAACCCGCACGAGTAATGGTGAGTCATTGCCCTCGATATGGTAACGTGTGAGTAATTGCGCGGCCCACGTATCGTGGACTGGGCACGCCACCTGCTAGTGGAATGGACAAGCACATGCCTTATCCGTAATGAATGCGAAGGCGCGCGTAGCCCAGAGGCGTCATGTTAGGTTCCACCCGTTGGCTTATGCCGCGCGCAGTATGCCACGTGGCAGCATTGGGTCTCCGCCTGAGCGGGGAGCTGGAGTGTATGCGCATAGGTCTGGATCACACCAGACCAGGTCTGGACACGTGTCAGCTCTGGACCCCCGCCTGGGCCCTAATTAAGGCCCGGGTGTGTTCTGTCCTGGAACCTTGGGACCCTACTGTGGGCGGTCTGGACCCCATATGGAGGGGTCCAGATCCCATTCTAGATGTCCAGTCTGGACCAACATGGAGGTTCGGACTGTATATCCAGGGGTCCTGGACCAACTTGGAGGTCCAGACTGTATATCCAGGGGTCCTGGACCAACTTGGAGGTCCGGACTGTATATGCAGGGGGTCCGACACTTTCCCATGGGGGTTCGGACTCACTATTGATGCCTTGGAGTATATCACTTTCTCTGGACACGTGGCGGCCCCAGAGCCGCCCACGTGGTGGGGTCAGGTGCTGTTGCTGGCCCAGAGTAGTCGCCCGAGGTTGGGGCGAGTCATGGCCTGGTCCCACGTACAGCTCCTTTACCACGCGACTAAAGATAGCCGCGTGGGTACTGCGTCTTCATACAGTAGTAAGGGGTACCCTAGTTTCTGGGTACCGACAGTGGCCCCCGGGCCCACCTCAGGGGAGGATGGGAGCCTGCAGGTGGGTCCAAAGCTTGTACTTTACCTCAACATGGTCTGATTGATGATTGGCGCGCCGTTTCAGCGCGTCTACTGACGCACCCACCGTCAATCCACCTTTGGTCACGCCAATTGCCATATCTGTCCTCGCGGCTGACTGACCCACGGGCCCCCATGCCTGGTGGTTTCGCTAGGCCACGTGCGGGGCGCCTCGTTGCTGCTGCATTGGTTTAAAATTTTACCTTTTGTCTTCTGCAGCGGCTCCAAGGAGGCGCACTACAGGCGCGCGCGACGGTTCGCTCTTTCCGCACTCGAAGTCCGACACACAAACTGTATGACTTGTGGACCCGGGCCCCCGTGTCATAGACTAGGTTTGTCTTCTGTAGCGGCCCCAAAGAGGCGCACTACAGGCGCGTGCGGCGGTTCGCTCTTTCCGCACCCGAAGTCCGGCACACAAACCGTATGACTTGTGGACCCGGGCCCCCGTGTCACGGAATGGGTTTGTCTTGGTCCTTGGTGCCCGTCGGGCGAGATTTCTTGCGGCGATTGAGGGGCGCGCGGAAGGGTTTCCCTAACACGGACTCAAGTTTCCTTGAAAAAGGATTCTCCCCGCGTGCAGCAGGTACCATTTCGCATTATCTCCCAATCACATGCGCCCCTTTGCCTTCATGCTCCTCTGCTCTACGCCCGCGCCACCGCACACGCCATGGCTTCGCTTGGTCACCCTGACCGTTTCCAGTCTGAGGAAGCGCTTAACCTGGTGCGCGGCCTGCTCGGGTGGAGCGTGCCAGGGCTCGCCGAGAGAATCCGTGCCGGCACAGCCCCCCTCGACGATCTCACCGCCGGGGAGTTCGTGCTGTTCACCTCCTACATCTCCTGCGGGTTGGCACTGCCGATCTCGCCCTTCTTTCTGCTGCTGCTGGAGGAGTTCGGGCTTCAGCTTCAGCACCTCACGCCCCACTCCGTCCTCCAGACGACCATCTTCGTCCACCTCTGCGAGATGTTCGTAGGTGTGGCCCCCTGTACTTCCCTCTTCCGTTACTTCTTCGTGTTGGTCAAGTCCGGGAAGACTAGGGACCACATTGGTGCCTACTACTTCCAAACGAGGCCAGATCTAGCCGTCGTCTACATCCCCACCCTTGGCGGCGCGAGGTGGGAAAACTGACACAACGACTGGGTGATTGCCAGCGTCGAGGCCAATGACCGCCTCATCCTGCCGAGCGATGGGCCAGTGCTCGACCACAAGTTGTGGAGGACCAAGCCGTCCCTTTCTCCAGAGTTCCTGCCGTATTGGACAGGATCAAGGGCTTGGCTACGGGCGGCCTGATGTCGATGCACGTGGTCGGCCACCTCCTGAAGCGCCGGATCGCGCCGCTGCAGAGGAGACCGCGCCTGTGCTACTGGTTCACCGGCCCGAACGACATCGGCCGGATCCAGCGCGGGCCGGGCACCGATCTGTCCTGGGACGAGCTGGCAGTCCTGGTGGGAGGGATTACTAGGGAAACTTTTGTCCCTAAGTCCCTGATCCTCCCCTAGAACATCCATGTGCTCTGTGACGACCCAGGGCTGAGGACGGCGATCTTGGCCACGCTGTCGACCCTCGACGAGAGCGGCGTGGCGGTTCGCCAGACCGGCGGCCGGGACCCCCACCGCGGGATCTGGATCTCAGATGCACCAGCTGGAGGTCCCCAGCCCGCCGGTGCGGCCCCCAGCGCCAACCCCGCCGTGGCCCCCAGCCCCTTGGACAAGGGTAAAGGGGCTGCAAGCAGTGCCTCTGCCCCAGGTGACTTCAGAGGGTCGGAGGAGGAGAGGCGACGCAGGCTGCGTCGCGCTGACGGGTCGCTCGTCTCGGAGCCCCCCAGAAGCGCCAGAGGGCTGCAGACAGGGCCGAGGAGGCTAGCTCCTGTACCCACGGCGCGCAAAGGCGCGTCAGTCCTCCGGTTCCGCCGCCACCACCACCAGCTGGGGGTGATCACCCCCAGGGGCACCAGCAGCAGCAACAGCAACAACAGCCACAATAGCAGCAGCAACAGCAACGACAGTCGTCTTGCTTCCAGGGTCACTGGAAGGACCAAGGCCCCAAGTAAGTGTAGTCCCTTTTCCTTTGAGCCTAATAATCATGTCGACAGGTCTTAACCCATCATCTGTCTTCCAGGGCTTCTTCCCCCTCTGCTCCCAAGGCCACACCTCCTCCGCCGGATACCAGGTCCATCGATGGGTCTGGCTCTCAGCAGCAGGCATCTGCTGGGAGTGGTGCTGGTGATCCGCCCGTGGCTGCTGCCAAGACAACACCAGCGGCTTCCCATGCTCTAGCTGAGGATCCGGCAGCAGCGGCGCCAGCGTCGGGCGGCGTCGCAGCGGTGGAGGAGGTCCCAGCTGGGGGATCCGCGCCCCATCTGGACACTAGGGGTGACGTAGGAGGCGCGTTCAGCTCCAACCCTCCGCCTGCTCCGGAGGAGATGGAGGTGGTGTTCGGGCGACAGCTCTGGTCTAGTGCCGAGAAAGAAGCTATGCCAGTCCCCATCCCCCGTATGTTGTCCCGCGCCCACCAGGTCCTTAGCAACACTGGGGCAGCAATCTTGCGGGAGTGGGAGGCGCTTGAGGCTGAGCACCAGAGCCTCAGCGACTGGCGCACTCAACTGGAGGAGCGCACCAAGACGGCATCCCGCCAGTTCATCTCCGAGCGGTCCCAACTTGAGCGGGACCGCAAGGAATACAAGAGGGACCTCTAGAAGGTGTGCGCTAGGGAGCTGGAGGCGTCCCGGAGGGAGAAGAAGGTGTTCAGGAGGGACGAGGCCTTGACCCAGAGGGAGGCCCTCACAACAGAATACCAGGCCAAGTTGAACGCTCTGGACCAGACTCTGGAAGCCCAGCGTGTCCAGCAGGTCAGGGTCGTGGAGAGGATGAGGAAGTGGGAGCAAGAGCTCGAGGGCAAGGCCAGAGACACCGCCCTCGCCGAGGAGAACCTTACGGCGAAGGAGCAGTCCTTGGATAGGCGGGAGGTGGACCTCGGCAGACGAGAGACGGATCTCACCTTCCGGGAAGAAATGCTCACCCGGCGAGGCGAGATGCTGGCCGAGCACGAGCTCGAAGCAGAAGAGAGGGAGAGGAAGTTGGAGGAGCGGATCCGCCAGTTCAACGCGGCACAGGCGGTGCCGGGCCCCCAGGCGGTGGAGGCCACCAGGAAGGCCTTTGAAGATCTTCAAGCGGAGCACCGCACCGGGGTCCAGCGCATCGCTGCGTGAGCCGGCGAGGCAAGCACGACATTGGTGTCGCTAGGGATGTGCCCCATCCCAGTGTCGGAGCTGCCAACATCGATCTCCGACGCGCTCCCGATGCTGGACTCTGCCGCCGATCGCCTCCGGCGCCTAGACTAGATTCTCGATGCCCACCTGGAGGCAGAGGGTAGCAAGCTTTGCCGGGTGGTGGTTGAATACGTCCTGACGTGTTTCTGGAGCCACGACCCTGCCATATCCATGGCGCCAGTGATCGCTGGTCCGGTAGCCGCCACTGAAGACACTGCCCGGGAGAGCGTACAAGACGCCGTGGAGCTGGTGGCCGAGCGCTTCCAGCGCGACCTTGCTGATGACCTGTAGAGTAGTAGAGACAAAGCAAGGGTTCCGCTGGGTAGCGGCTGTAAAAACTTTTGGTCTTGTGTAATATACTTTAAGAATCGTTAATGGAGTTGAAAATGGAACTTATCTGTATGTCATTTGTCCTTGCTGTGTGTAGCGTCATCAACTTCCCCTTGGTACTTGGCCCCCCTGGGAGGTAGGCTCGGCGTGTCGAGGCTGGATACCAGTATACCAAAGATAAAAGTGGTGGTCCGGCCCCTAGGAGGTAGTCTCTACAGTTTGAGACTACCTACTAGCGGACTAGGACCTGGACCTGCACACAACTTTGGCTTTGAAGTGTTAGGAGCACACCCATAGGACCCATCATCTGGTATCTGCCATCCTTTGATTCATGCAACAGGACCTGCAGGATTGGGCCTAGGAAGCCAAGCCGTATGTCTGGACCCACTGGATCGCAGTTCCAAATACTAGGGTGCCCGTTGCAGAGTGGTGGAGCGTGCAGGCTTAGGGTACAGAACCATGCTAAGCGGCTACACAACTTCGGACCCCTCTAGGAGACGAGCGCCCATTCTCTAGAACTGGTCAGCAGGTTGCCGGACCCCCTGCAACAGTAGCGGGGTCCCAAACTGCATGCCTGGCTACTCAATTCGAATGTCATCATACCAGCAAGGGTGGGAGACTATATGGGTGGGTTAGATAAAAAATAATGCATGTAAACCGAAGTAGAATAAAACCATCAAAAAAGCACATCTAGGGGGTAAATCATTTCCTTATAACTTGATATACATGGGTGTAGACCAACAGACCGGGCTTACGAGGGCGGACCTCACTGGATTGACATACGCATATGCGCAACCTAGTTACAAAGGAAGAAAACTCAACCCTGCCAGTTTTGCTCTTATGGGTAGAACTTACGGAGATGCTCTATATTCCAGGGATTGGGAAGAGGTACTCCTTCTGTTGTGGTAAGGCGGACACACCCGGGTTGGCATATTTCCGTCACCTTGAAGGGTCCTTCCCAACTGGGGGAGAGTTTATGGAGCCCTTCTTGGTTCAGTACTCGCCTTAGGACCAGGTCCTCGACCCTGAGCTCCCTACTATGCACAAACCGTTGGTGGTAGCGCCTGAGCGCCTGGTTGTACCGTGCATTTCGAATCGCCGCTTGCCATCTGCGTTCGTCGATGAAGTCCGTGTCCTCACGTCGTAGTTGTTCCTGCATAGACACATCGAAAGACTGGACCCGTGGGGAGCCCATAATGATTTCCGGGGGAAGGCAGGCTTCGACCCCGTAGACAAGGAAGAACGGGGTCTCCTCGGTAGCTCGGCTAGGTGTGGTCCGGTTCCCCCATAGTACGGACGGAAGCTCGTTGACCCAATTTGCCCCATGCTTTTTTAAGCAGTCATAGGTGTGTGTCTTGAGTCCCCTGAGGATTTCTGTGTTTGCCCTCTTAGCTTGGTCGTTGCTCCTGGGATGAGCCACAGACGCACAGCAGAGCTGGGTGCCAATGCCCTCGCAATACTCTTAGAAGAGACGACTTTTGAACTAGGTCCCATTGTCCGTAATGATACGGCTTGGGACCCCAAATCTGCAGACAATCGACTTGAGAAAAGCAACAGCAGCACCTTGGGTGATACTGACCATAGGGGTAGCCTCCGGCCACTTTGTGAACTTGTCGATGGCGACGAAGAGGAAACGGTACTCGCCGACAGCCCTGGGGAATGGCCCCAGGATATCCACCCCCCCATACGGCGAATGGCCAGGAGGGTGGAATCATTTGCAAAGCCTGAGCCGGTGTGTGTATCTGCTTTGCATGGAATTGACATGCTTCGCAGGACTTTACCAACTCAGTTGCATCCTGGAGAGCAGTTGGCCAGTAGAAGCCGTGCCGGAAGGCCTTACCAACCAGTGTGCGGGATGATGAATGACTTCCGCACTCTCCTCCATGGATCTCTGTGAGCAGCTCATGGCTCTCCTCCTGGGTGATGCACCGCATGAGAATGTCGTTGGCGCCACGGCGGTACAGATCCCCTTCTACCACCGTGTATCGCTTACCCGACCGCACTATGCGCTCTGCGGTCACATGGTCTTCAAGAAGGATATTTTCTTTCAGGTAGTCCCGGATCTCGGAGATCCATGCATCGGGACCACTCTGAGATACTGGCTGTGGCACTAAGAGGTTGGCAAGACCCTCTGTAGCACACACAGTCCTTGGTGGGTCCGGCGAATGGAACACCAACGGGACCGCTAGCTTCGAGGTGCTAGTCTCGCCCCCTTCGCCCGATTCGGCAGGCTGGGCGGTAGGTCTCAGCAGCCGTCTTTCGAAGACACCCTCAGGCACGGGTGCCCAAGTTGATGCCCTCATGGAGAGTTCATCTGCTGCTGAGTTGTTAGCCCGAGAAACATGTTGCAGTTCCAGGGCAACGAAGTCCTTCTCCAGCTTCCTTACATGGAGGAGGTAAGCTGCGAGCCTGGGCTCGTTGCAGCTACATTCTATAATTAGCTAGAAGTCCCCCTTCACGAGGAGCTAGCGGATCCCGAGGGATAGGGCCGCAGACAAGCCGAAGATCAGTGCTTCATACTCCGCCATGTTGTTGGTGGCCTTGAACTCAAGGTGCACCATGTACTTCACTTGATCTCCGCTTGGGTCGATGAGGACCACTCCAGCGCCGCCACCCTGCTAGCGGGTGGACCCGTCGAAGAAGAGCGTCCAGTGGGGCTCGGTGAAGACCGGAGCCCTAGGCTCCGCAGGTGTGGGATCTAAATTGGGATCCAGACCCTAGGAGCGCTCGGGGAAGGGGTCCACTCCATGATGAAGTCAGCCAGGACCTGGCTCTTGACAGCGTGGCGAGGCTGGAAGTCCAGTTGGAACTTAGCAAGCTCCGCTGCCCACTTGGCGATGTTGCCTGTGGCGTTAGAGTTGTGGAGAATGGCCTTTAACGGGAAGGAGGACACCACCACAACTCTGTGTGCTTGAAAATAGTGGCGCAACTTCCTGGACGCGACAAGTATAGCATATATAAGCTTGTGTGTCTTAAGAGACCTAGCCTTTGCCTCATGGAGGACCTCGCTGACGTAGTAGACCGGCTTCTGGATGGTTCGGACCCCCGCAGCCGGTCTCGAGTCCTCAAACTTCTGGCCTTCCATCAACATCGTGGTGGTCGGACCACCACCTTCTCCTAGGGGAACTTCCTGACTCCCTTGGGGATGTTGTGCCGTCCTTTCTGAGAGCACCTAGAGGGGGGGGGGGGTGAATAGGTGATCCTGTGAAACTTGCAAACTTAAGCCCGAGTCGCTGTCGTAGTAGACGATCTCCTTGATGCGCCTTGTCTTCTTCTTCTTCCCGTCCTTGCGCTTGTGGCTCGAGCCCGAGTCGGTAGGCTTGTCATCCTTCGGCTCATTGAAGATAGACTCCTTCTCGTTGTTGTTGATCACCATCCCCTTTCCCTTAGGATCCATCTCTTCGGGCGATTAGTCCCTTCTTGAAGAGAACGGCTCTGATACCAATTGAGAGCACCTAGAGGGGGGGGTGAATAGGTGATCCTGTGAAACTTGAAAACTTAAGCCACAAAAACTTGGTTAATCGTTAGCACAATAATTGCCAAGTGGCTAGAGAGGAGTCAAAACACAATAACCACAATAAATCAATCACAGAGATGGCACGGTGGTTATCCCGTGGTTCGGCCAAGACCAACGCTTGCCTACTCCACGTTGTGGCGTCCCAACGGACGAGGGTTGCAATCAACCCCTCTCAAGCGGTCCAAAGACCCACTTGAATACCACGGTGTTTTGCTTGCTTTTTCTCAATCCCGTTTGCGAGGAATCTCCACAACTTGGAGCCTCTCGCCCTTACACTTGAAATTCACAAAGAAGCACGGAGCAAGGGAGGGATTAGCAACACACTCAAGACAAGAAATCACAGCAACACCACGCACACAAGTCGCAATAATAAGAGCTCGCAACACAAATCAATGAGTTCACAACTCCACTAGAGCTCTATATGCTATCACAATGAAACAAATGCGCGGAATCGATGTCTTGGTGCTTAGAGATGTTGTAGGAATGCTTGGTGTTCTCCTCCATGCGCCTAGGGGTCCCTTTTATAGCCCCAAGGCAGCTAGGAGTCGTTGAGAGCAATCTGGGAAGGCAATTCTTGCCTTCTGCCGTCTGGCGCACCGGACACTGTCCGGTGCCAGATTTCTTTCCTTAACAGACGCAGCCGACCGTTGGCAGACTTGGAGCCGTTGGCGCACCGGACATGTCCGGTGCCCCTTTCTAGCCGTTGGCTCGGCCACGTGTCCCGCGCAGATCGCGCGGCCGACCGTTGGCCCGGCCGACCGTTGGCTCACTGGACAGTCCGGTGCACACCGGACAGTCCGGTGAATTATAGTCGTACGTCGCCGGTGAATTCCCGAGAGCAGCCACTTCGCTCGAACCAGCCTGGCACACCGGACACTGTCCGGTGCACCACCGGACAGTCCGGTGCTCCCAGACTGAGCAGAGTCTTGGCTGCTCGAGCCAAGACAATTCTAATTCGATTTTTCCTGTTTCCAGCACTTAGACACAATACATTAGTCCATAAAACAATGTACGAAGTCTGAGAAACATACCTTTATCCTTGGTTTGTACTTTGTCCACCATTTTACATTTAAGCACTTGTGTTAGACACTAAATCACCAAAATACTTAGAAATGGCCCAAGGGCACATTTCCCTTTCAATCTCCCCCTTTTTGGTGATTTATGCCAACACAACATAAAGCAAGTAGAACAAATACAAACTTACTTCAAATAAGAACTCAAATTGTTTTGATTCAAATTTGACATATATGGATCACTCTTTGCCACCACTTGTTTTTTTTGCAAATCAAACTCACTTTTCTATCTCTAAGTCAAACACACATGTTAAGACATAAAGAGAGTGATTCCAAGAGAAATTGATTCAAGATTTCAAAAACTCCCCTTTTTCCCATAATCAACACTTCTCCCCACAAGAAGCCAACTTTTGACAAGAGAGACAATAAAAGAGTTTTGACAAACCAAAAACCAAAAAGCTCTATTCTACTATTTTCAAAATATCTCAAGTGGTAGACTATTTTCAAAATCCCTCAAGTGGTAGCTGATCCTATCTCAAGTGGTAGACTATTTTCAAAATCCCTCAAGTGGTAGCTGATCCATTTATCGCTTTGGCCTTTATCTTCTCCCCCTTTGGCATCAAGCACCAAAACAGGATAAATCTTGGCCCCTGAACCCCATTGCCTCACCAAAATCTTCAATAAGAATACAAAGGCAATAAGAGTACATGAGATGAACTTGGAATAAGTTACCCTCTTATCGGAGTGCAGTGGAAGACTTTCATGGTCCAAGTCCACCTTTTCCCTTTCAAACCTCCTTTGAGACTAAAACAAGCAAACTCAAGCACATGGTTAGTCTCAAAGGGTCAAGTTGTAACACATCTCCCCCTAAACATGTGCACCACTTTGCAACGGACTTGTGAGGTCCAGGGAGTGTTTGTACAACTTGAGCACCATTATTAAGCAACAAAATGCAGAAGGAACATGATCAAAAGGCATAAATACATGTATGCTGCAAATCAATCCAAGTTCCGCGAATCTAGGACATTTAGCTCACTACGCAACCTGCAAAAGGTCTTCTCATCTAGAGGCTTGGTAAAGATATCGGCTAGCTGGTTCTCGGTGCCAACATGAAACACTTCGATATCTCCCTTTTGCTGGTGGTCTCTCAAAAAGTGATGCCGGATGTCTATGTGCTTTGTGCGGCTGTGTTCAACAGGATTTTCCGCCATGCGGATAGCACTCTCATTATCACATAGGAGTGGGACTTTGCTCAGATTGTAGCCAAAGTCCCTGAGGGTTTGCCTCATCCAAAGTAGTTGTGCGCAACACTGTCCTACGGCAACATACTCGGCCTCAGCGGTGGATAGGGCAACGGAAGTTTGTTTCTTAGAGTTCCATGACACCAGGGACCTTCCTAAGAATTGGCACGTCCCCGATGTACTCTTCCTATCGACCTTACATCCAGCATAGTCGGAATCTGAATATCCAATTAAGTCAAAGGTAGACCCCTTTGGATACCAGAGCCCGAAGCAAGGCGTAGCAACTAAATATCTAAGGATTCGCTTCACTACTACTAAGTGACACTCCTTAGGATCGGATTGAAATCTAGCACACATGCATACGCTAAGCATAATATCCGGTCTACTAGCACATAAGTAAAGTAATGACCCTATCATTGATCGGTATGCCTTTTGATCAACGGACTTACCTCCTTTGTTGAGGTCAGTGTGTCCGTCGGTCCCCATCGGAGTCTTTGCGGGCTTGGCGTCCTTCATCCCAAACCGCTTTAGCAAGTCTTGCGTATACTTCGTTTGGGAGATGAAGGTGCCATCCTTGAGTTGCTTCACTTGGAACCCAAGGAAGTAGTTCAACTCGCCCATCATTGACATCTCGAATTTCTGCATCATCACCCTGCTAAACTCTTCACAAGACTTTTTATTAGTAGAACCAAATATTATGTCATCGACATAAATTTGGCACACAAAAAGATCACCGTCACAAGTCTTAGTGAAAAGAGTTGGATCGGCTTTCCCAACCTTGAAAGCATTAGCCATTAAAAAGTTTCTAAGGCATTCATACCATGCTCTTGGGGCTTGCTTAAGTCCATAGAGCGCCTTAGAGAGCTTACACACGTTGTCGGGGTACCGTTCATCCTCGAAGCCAGGGGGTTGCTCCACGTACACCTCCTCCTTGATCGGCCCATTGAGGAAAGCGCTCTTCACATCCATTTGGTACAACCTGAAAGAATGGTGAGCGGCATATGCTAGCAAGATACGAATTGATTCTAGCCTAGCCACAGGAGCAAACGTCTCCTCAAAGTCCAAACCTGTGACTTGGGCATAACCTTTTGCCACAAGTCGAGCCTTGTTCCTCGTCACCACCCCGTGCTCGTCCTGTTTGTTGCGGAACACCCACTTGGTTCCCACAACATTTTGCTTGGGACGAGGCACCAGTGTCCACACTTCATTGCGCTTGAAGTTGTTGAGTTCCTCCTGCATGGCCAACACCCAGTCCGGATCTAGCAAGGCCTCTTCTACCCTGAAAGGCTCAATAGAAGAGACAAAGGAGTAATGCTCACAAAAATTAACTAATCGAGATCGAGTAGTTACTCCCTTGTTAATATCACCCAGAATTTGATCGACAGGATGATCCCTTTGGATTATCGCTCGAACTTGGGTTGGAGGTGCCGGTTGCTCTTCTTCCTCCATCACATGATCATCTTGT
This sequence comes from Zea mays, assembly GCF_902167145.1. Lineage (NCBI taxonomy): Eukaryota > Viridiplantae > Streptophyta > Magnoliopsida > Poales > Poaceae > Zea > Zea mays. Next base: position 21,669,645 of record NC_050099.1, on the reverse strand, counting down.
GCTCCCCCTTGATCATGCTCCTCCACTTGAGGTACCTGTTCGTCATCTTGGGTTGGGGGATGCACCATAGTTGAGGAAGACGGTTGATCTTGCTCCAATTGTTCCCGAGGCCGTACATCTCCAATCGTCATGGTGCGTATTGCGACTGTCGGAACATCTTCTTCATCTACATCATCAAGATTAACAACTTGCTCTCTTGGAGAGCCATTAGTCTCATCAAATACAACGTCGCTAGAGACTTCAACCAAACCTGATGATTTGTTGAAGACCCTATACGCCTTTGTATTTGAATCATAACCTAACAAAAACCCTTCTACCGCTTTGGGAGCAAACTTAGAATTTCTACCCTTCTTTACTAGAATGTAGCATTTGCTCCCAAATACACGAAAGTAAGATACATTGGGTTTGTTACCGGTTAGAAGCTCATACGATGTCTTCTTGAGGAGGCGATGAAGGTAGACCCTGTTGATGGCGTGGCAAGCCGTGTTCACGGCTTCCGACAAAAAGCACTCGGGGGTCTTGAACTCTCCTAGCATCGTCCTCGCCATATCGATGAGTGTCCTGTTCTTCCTCTCTACCACACCATTTTGTTGTGGTGTGTAGGGAGCGAAGAACTCGTGCTTGATCCCTTCCTCCTCAAGGTACTCCTCCACTTGAAGGTTCTTGAACTCGGACCCGTTGTCGCTCCTTATCTTCTTCACCTTGAGCTCAAACTCATTTTGAGCTCTTCTGAGGAAGCGCTTGAGGGTCCCTTGGGTTTCAGACTTATCCTGCAAAAAGAACACCCAAGTGAAGCGGGAAAAGTCATCAACAATAACTAGACCATACTTACTTCCTCCTATGCTCAGATAGGCGACAGGTCCGAAGAGGTCCATATGCAACAGCTCCAGAGGTCTTGAAGTGGTCATCACATTCTTGCTGTGATGTGCTCCTCCCACTTGTTTACCTGCTTGACAAGCTGCACAAGGTCTATCTTTCTCGAATTGCACGTTAGTCAAACCTATCACGTGTTCTCCCTTTAGAAGCTTGTGAAGGTTCTTCATCCCCACATGTGCTAAGCGGCGATGCCACAGCCAGCCCATGCTAGTCTTAGCGATTAAGCATGCATCTAGACCGGCCTCCTCTTTTGCAAAATCAACTAAATAAAGTTTGTCGTCTAGTACACCCTTAAATGCTAGTGAACCATCACTTCTTCTAAAGACAGACACATCTACATTTGTAAATAGACAATTATATCCCATATTACATAATTGACTGACAGATAGTAAATTATATCCAAGAGACTCAACTAAAACACATTAGAGATAGAGTGCTCATTGGATATTGCAATCTTGCCTAAACCTTTCACCTTGCCTTGGTTCCCATCACCGAATATGATTGAATCTTGGGAATCCTTATTCTTGACGTAGGAGGTGAACATCTTCTTCTCCCCCGTCATATGGTTTGTGCATCCGCTGTCGATAATCCAACTTGAGCCCCCGGATGCATAAACCTGCAAGGCAAATTTAGGCTTGGGACTTAGGTACCCAACTCTTGTTGGGTCCTACAAGGTTAGTCACAATTGTCTTAGGGACCCAAATGCAAGTTTTATCGCCCTTGCATTTTGCCCCTAATTTCCTAGCAACTATCTTCCTATCCTTTCTACAAATAGCAAAGGAAGCATTTAAAGCATGATAAATTGTAGAGGGACCATTCATAACTTTTCTAGGAACATGAACAATATTCTTCCTAGGCACATGATGAATATTTTTCCTAGGCATATCTCTACCATGCATATAGGAAGAACTGGAAGCATACATAGCATAAGATTCATAGGCATGTGAATCAAAAGTATTACAACTCCTATGAGACTGTCTTCTATCATTGTACATAAAAGCATGGTTCTTTTTAGTACTACTTGCCATAGGGGCCTTCCCTTTCTCCTTGGCGGAGATGGGAGCCTTATGGCTTGTTAAGTTCTTGGCTTCCCTCTTGAAGCCAAGCCCATCCTTAATTGAGGGGTGTCTACCAATCGTGTAGGCATCCCTAGCAAATTTTAGTTTATCAAAATCACTTTTGCTAGCCTTAAGTTGGGCATTAAGACTAGCCATTTCATCATTTAACTTTGCAATAGAAGCTATGTGTTCACTACAAGCATCAATATCAAAATCTTTACATCTATTGCAAATAACAACATTTTCTACACAATTTGTTGATTTACTAGCTATTTCTAACTTAGCACTCAAATCATCATTAATGCTCCTTAAGCTAGAAATTGTCTCATGGCAAGAAGATAATTCACAAGAAAGCACTTCATTTCTCTTAACTTCTAAGGCATGAGATTTTTGTGCTTCTACAAATTTGTCATGTTCTTCATACAACAAGTCCTCTTGTTTTTCTAAAAGCCTATTCTTATCATTCAAAGCATCAATTAATTCATTAATTTTATCTACCTTGGTTCTATCTAGGCCCTTAAATAAACATGAATAATCTATTTCATCCTCATCACTAGATTCGTCCTCACTTGAAGAAGCATAAGTAGAGTTTCGAGTACATACCTTCTTCTCTCTTGCCATAAGGCATGTGTGACGCTCGTTGGGGAAGAGGGATGACTTGTTGAAGGCGGTGGCGGCGAGTCCTTCATTGTCGGAGTCGGAAGAGGAGCAATCCGAATCCCACTCCTTGCCTAGATACGCCTCGCCCTTTGCCTTCTTATAGTTCTTCTTCTTTTCCCTCTTGTTCCCTTGATCCTGATCACTATCATTGTCGGGACAGTTAGCAATAAAATGACCAATCTTACCGCATTTGAAGCATGAGCGCTTCCCCTTGGCTTTGGTCTTGCTTGGCTGTCCCTTGCGACCCTTAAGCGCCGTCTTGAATCTCTTGATGATGAGGGCCATCTCTTCATCATTAAGTCCGGCGGCCTCAATTTGTGCTACCTTGCTGGGTAACGCCTCCTTGCTCCTTGTTGCCTTGAGAGCAACGGGTTGAGGCTCATTGATTGGACCGTTTAGAGCGTCGTCCACGTACCTCGCTTCCTTGATCATCATTCGCCCGCTTACGAATTTTCCAAGGATTTCTTCGGGCGACATTTTGGTGTACCTGGGATTCTCACGAATGTTATTCACCAAATGAGGATCAAGAATGGTAAAGGACCTTAGCATCAATCGGACGACGTCGTGATCCGTCCATCGCGTGCTTCCGTAGCTCCTTATTTTGTTGATAAGGGTTTTGAGCCGGTTGTACGTTTGAGTTGGCTCCTCGCCCCTTATCATCGCGAATCGTCCAAGCTCGCCTTCCACCAACTCCATCTTGGTGAGCAAGGTGACGTCGTTCCCTTCATGTGAAATCTTGAGGGTGTCCCAGATCTGCTTGGCGTTATCCAAGCCACTCACTTTGTGATATTCATCCCTGCACAATGAAGCTAGAAGAACAGTAGTAGCTTGTGCATTCTTATGAATTTGCTCATTAATGAACATGGGACTATCCGAACTATCAAAGTGCATTCCACTCTCTACAATCTCCCATATACTAGTATGGAGAGAGAACAAGTGACTACGCATTTTGTGACTCCAAAATCCGTAGTCCTCTCCATCAAAATGAGGAGGTTTACCAAGTGGAATAGATAATAAATGAGCATTTGTACTTTGAGGAATACGATAGTAATCAAAAGAAAAGTTCGAATTGACCATTTTCTTTTTCTCGTAGTCGTCGTCATCCTTTTGGGAAGAGGAAGATTCGTCGCTGTCGTAGTAGACGATCTCCTTGATGCGCCTTGTCTTCTTCTTCTTCTCGTCCTTGCGCTTGTGGCTCGAGCCCGAGTCGGTAGGCTTGTATCCTTCGGCTCATTGAAGATAGACTCCTTCTCGTTGTTGTTGATCACCATCCCCTTTCCCTTAGGATCCATCTCTTTGGGCGATTAGTCCCTTCTTGAAGAGAATGGCTCTGATACCAATTGAGAGCACCTAGAGGGGGGGGTGAATAGGTGATCCTGTGAAACTTGAAAACTTAAGCCACAAAAACTTGGTTAATCGTTAGCACAATAATTGCCAAGTGGCTAGAGAGGAGTCAAAACACAATAACCACAATAAATCAATCACAGAGATGGCACGGTGGTTATCCCGTGGTTCGGCCAAGACCAACGCTTGCCTACTCCACGTTGTGGCGTCCCAACGGATGAGGGTTGCAATCAACCCCTCTCAAGCGGTCCAAAGACCCACTTGAATACCACGGTGTTTTGCTTGCTTTTTCTCAATCCCGTTTGCGAGGAATCTCCACAACTTGGAGCCGCTCGCCCTTACACTTGAAATTCACAAAGAAGCACGGAGCAAGGGAGGGATTAGCAACACACTCAAGACAAGAAATCACAGCAACACCACGCACACAAGTCGCAATAATAAGAGCTCGCAACACAAATCAATGAGTTCACAACTCCACTAGAGCTCTATATGCTATCACAATGAAACAAATGCGCGGAATCGATGTCTTGGTGCTTAGAGATGTTGTAGGAATGCTTGGTGTTCTCCTCCATGCGCCTAGGGGTCCCTTTTATAGCCCCAAGGTAGCTAGGAGTCGTTGAGAGCAATCTGGGAAGGCAATTCTTGCCTTCTGCCGTCTGGCGCACCGGACACTGTCCGGTGCCAGATTTCTTTCCTTAACAGACGCAGCCGACCGTTGGCAGACTTGGAGCCGTTGGCGCACCGGACATGTCCGGTGCACACCGGACAGTCCGGTGCCCCTTTCTAGCCGTTGGCTCGGCCACGTGTCCCGCGCAGATCGCGCGGCCGACCGTTGGCCCAGCCGACCGTTGGCTCACCGGACAGTCCGGTGAATTATAGCCGTACGTCGTTGGTGAATTCCCGAGAGCAGCCACTTCGCTCGAACCAGCCTGGCGCACCGGACACTGTCCGGTGCACCACCGGATAGTCTGGTGCTCCCAGACTGAGCAGAGTCTTGGCTGCTCGAGCGAAGACAATTCTAATTCGATTTTTCCTGTTTCCAGCACTTAGACACAATACATTAGTCCATAAAACAATGTACGAAGTCTGAGAAACATACCTTTATCCTTGGTTTGTACTTTGTCCACCATTTTACATTTAAGCACTTGTGTTAGACACTAAATCACCAAAATACTTAGAAATGGCCCAAGGGCACATTTCCCTTTCACTTTCGGCGACCAACACCATGCTCACCACCTCTGAAGCCGCTGCAATGTATAAGTACAACAGCTCCCTCGGCTCCGGAGCTACCAGTATTGGCAGGGACACAAGGTGCCGCTTTAACTCTTGAAAGGCTCGTTCTACCTCTTCGGTCCAAGAGAATGGACCGGACTTCCGCAATAGCCTGAAGAAGGGCAACGCCCTCTCAGCCAGTCTTGAGATGAAGCGGCTAAGGGCGGCTAGTGACCCCGTAAGCTTCTAGACGTCCTTGATGCGGGCCAGAGGCCTCATTGCCTCAATTGCCTTTATCTTTTCTGGGTTTGCTTCGATGCCCCGGTGTGAAACCAGGAATCCCAGCAACTTCCCTGCGGAGACACCAAAGATGCACTTGTCCGGGTTCAGCTTCGTGTGTGTTGCCCACAGCTTGTCGAAGACCAGGGTTAAGTCTTCCACTAGGGTCGACCCCTCTTAGTCTTGACCATGATGTCATCAACGTACACCTCTACCCTGTCCCTAATTAGGTCCCCGAAAGTCTTACTCATCGCCCGTACAAATGTTGGCAAGGCGTTTTTCAGACCATAAGTTATTACAATATAACAGTAAAGCTCATCCACTGTTACAAAAGCGGTATGCTTCCTATCTTGTCTAGACATCTGGATCTGATGGAAACCAGAGTAAGCATCTAAAAAGGACAGGAGGTTGCACCCGGAGGTAGAATCCACGATTTGATCTATTCGTGGGAGCGGATATGGGTCCATGGGACATGCCTTATTGAGGCTGGTGTAGTCGATGCACATCTGAAGCTTCCCGTTAGCCTTGGGGACGATGACTGGATTGGCCAGCCATACTGGGTGATGGACCTCTTCGATGAAGCCAGCGTCCAGCAGCTTCCGGACCTCCTTACGGATGAAGTCCTGCCGCTCAACGAACTGTCTCCGAGGTTTCTGAGTCACCGGTTTGGCGTCAGGGTGGATCTTCAGATGGTGCTCGATCACCTCCCTGGGGATCCCAGGCATCTGCGACGGTTCCCATGCGAATACGTCGGCATTTGCCTAGAGGAAGGCGATGAACGCGAGTTCCTATTTCTCCCCAGATCACCCGCGATGCGAGTGGTCTGGGAGGGATCCGCACTGAGCCGGATGGTCTTGACGGGGACGCCGTCTGTCCCAGATGGCTGCACCTTTGGCACCTTGGCAGGCGTCTTGGTACAAGAAGTCGAGGGGTCCCTCCCCCCATCATCCGGGTGAGCAGCTTCTGCCGCCAGGGCGTGCAACTTCTCGACAGCTGCAAGCGCAGCGGGGCGGTCGCCCTGCATGGTGAGGACCCCAGCAGGGGACGACATCTTGAGGACCAAGTACCCGTAATGGGCAATGGCCATGAACCGGTACAGGGTCGGTCTGCCAATGATGGCATTGAAAGGGATGTTAACCTCCGCAACGTCGAATTGGACGTTCTCAGTGTGGAAGTTTTCCTCAGTCCCAAATGTAACCGGGAGTGTGATGCTCCCAAGGGGATACACCGGTTGAGGGCCCACTCCAGAGAATGGACGTGAGGGTCCCAGTTGGGATCCTGGGATCTGCAGCTGCTTGAACGCAGCGTGGCTGATGACGTTGAGCCCAGCCCCACCATCAATCAGCACATGATGCAGCTTCATATTGGCGATGACAGGGGTGGTGATGAGTGGTAGTATACCAGCCCCTGCCATGTTTTCGGGGCAATTGGTGCCCCGAAGGAGATAGTGGTGCTCCGCCACCGCTGATGGGGGGCTGCCTTCGGGACCCCTGGAGTCGCCGAAAGGACCTCACGGCGTAGGGACTTCACGTTCCTATGGGAGGTGAGCTCCTAGCTTCCGCCATACATAACGTATAGCTTCTTGCGGCGGTCGTTGTCATCACCGGAGTCGGAGTCTCCAGTGAGGATTTCTTTGAGAACTTGCTCGAGAGCCTGATACCCGAGGTCCCGTTCTCCCGTGGCCAGATTGCCTTTGTCGACCTTCTCCTTGCTAGGCCGACGACGAGGCGGTGAGCCATCCTTGGAGGCCTGCTCGCGTCGCTTGCTGATGCGTTTCGCGAGCTTCTGGATCTTCCGGCATTCCGAGGCGCTGTGGCGACTGTTGGGGTGGACAGGGCATGACCCACTGTCACTTCCCTGTTGCCGTGGGTGCTTGCTGCGATTGTCCCGGCCCCCAGCCGCAGCTATAGCGACTGGAGCACCAGATTGCGGTCTATCGTGACCGCGGTTCTTCTTCTTCTTCTTCTTGCCACCGCCCTGGGTGGTGGCACATGAGCCTCCCGTCTGGGCAACTCCAGTTTGTGGCGTCGAGTGCCATGCACGGCCCTCAGCAGCTCTGGCACATTTGTCGGCCAGAGTGAAGAGTGTGGTGACGGTTTCCATGTCATGCGTCGCCAATTTCTCCAACATCTTCTTATCATGCATCCCCTATCGGAAAGTAGTGATAATGGAAGCATCGGAGATGCGAGGTATAGTCCCCCGTACCTTGGTAAAATGGGAGATGAAAGCCCAGAGAGTCTCTCCAGGTTTGTGCCTCACTGCATGGAGATGAGCCTCCACGCCATGCTGCTGGTAAGCACTGGCGAAGTTCGTTGTGAACCATGCACAGAACACTTCCCAGCAGTAGACCGACCCCGGGGTGAGGTTCATGAGCCAGGTCCGGGCTGGCCCGGTCAAGGCTACATGGAAGTAGCTTGCCATCACAGCAGTGTTTCCACCAGCTGCCGTAATGGCGGTGACGTAGACCTGCAAGAATTCCGACGGGTTCGACGTACCGTCGTACTTCTCCGGTAGGTGTGGCCGGAACTTGGGTGGCCAAGTCGCCGCATGGAGATGATCCGCAAGTGCGGCGCAGCCCACGCCGACCAATGGGACACCCGCTTGGATTCGGGAATCCCTAGGATTTTATGGTGAAACTGGAGCGAAGTCCTGGTCGAGGTTGCGACCCTTGAAGTTCTACCGGCACTCACGCACCCTCTCTAGAGAGACTCGGGCATCCTTGCCCGCACGCCTACGATTGAGTTCTGCCCGAAGATCGTCAGCCTTCTCTAGAGAGATTCGATCATCCTCGCCCGCACGTCGTCGGTTGAGTTCTGCCCGCAGGTCGTCAGTCCGTGCTCCCCTCACTGAGGGTGAGCGCACAGATTTCGATGCCTCGTGTTGACGCCGGAATGACCGAGGCCTAGGCCTAGCCGAGCCAGAATGTGCCATGCCGAGGAAACGGTCAACATCTTCATGCCACTGTCTCATGGCCCCCGGCGAGGCCGTGGAATTTGGAGGGTTGCATAGCAACTCCCTGGCTGCAGACAACGCCTGAGGAGCAACCCTTGACGGAGCCCTGGACGTCTGCACAGGCGTGTGCTGCTGTGCAGCGTGCATAGCAGTAGCACCAGGCGCTAGGCAGTAAGAGCCCCATGGCACAGAAGATGTTGCCCCTTCCTCCATCAGGAAGTCCTCAGGGGCCAAGTCCGGTGCTCGACAATCTGAACCATCGTGTCGAGCAAGAAAACAGGCGAAAAACCTAAAGCCAAAGCCCCTACCTGGTGCGCTAAATGTTGGTGGGAGAAATCCACCGGCCGGGTGGCGGAACGCACCCGCCCTAATCCTAAGATGAGGAGGGGGCCTAAGCGGTTTGCCTGTCTGGTGAATTCGAGATGAACACAGGAGGACACGAGGGATTATAGTGGTTCAGGCCGCCGGAGCGTAATACCCTACCTCCACTGTATGTAAGTTGTATTGTGAGCGTGTGATTGAGTCTGTCCCTTGTAACGTTGTGTGCCTTCCCTTTTATAGTTTAAGGGAGGCACGTACAAGGATGCTGAGCCCCGACATGCGGGCCCAGGAGTATCATGGAAGAAATACATTATGGGAATAACTAATGCTGACAGAGTAACGCATGAGTAATCAGCGGAAGTCATGATGGCTGCAGTCCATGCAGCATTGATAGGCAGTAACCCGCACGAGTAATGGTGAGTCATTGCCCTCGATATGGTAACGTGTGAGTAATTGCGCGGCTCACGTATCGTGGACTAGGCACGCCGCCTGCCAGTGGAATGGACAAGCGCACGCCTTATCCGTAATGAATGCGAAGGCACGCGTAGCCCAGAGGCATCATGTCAGGTTCCGCCCGTTGGCTTATGCCGCGCAGTATGCCACGTGGCAGCATCGGGTCTCCGCCTGAGCGGGGAGCTGGAGTGTATGCGTATAGGTCCGGATCACACCAGACCAGGTCTGGACACGTGTCAGCTCTGGACCCCCGCCTGGGCCCTAATTAAGGCCCGGGTGTGTTCTGTCCTGGAACCTTGGGACCCTACTGTGGGCGGCCCGGACCCCATACGGGGGGAGGGTCCAGATCCCATTCTAGTGTTCTGGTCCGTACACGTGGGGGTCCTGGACCAACATGGATGTCTGGACTGTATATCCAGGGATCCTGGACCAACTTGGAGGATCAAACTGTATATCCAGGGGTCCGGCACTTTCCCATGGGAGTCCGGACTCACTGTTGATGTCTTGGAGTATATCACTTTCTCTGGACACGTGGCGGCCCCGGAGCCGCCCACGTGGTGGGGTCAGGTGCTGTTGCTGGCCCAGAGTAGTCGCCCGGGGCTAGGGCGAGTCATGACCTGGTCCCACGTACAGCTCCTTTACCACGCGACTAAAGATAGCCGCGTGGGTACTGCGTCTTCATACAGTAGTAAGGGGTACCCTAGTTTCTGGGTACCGACAGTATATATTATAAACTGGTCCTGACGAGACAGACTGCATGACTGTTGTATCGATCCTTTATTTATAGTGGAAATAAAATATTTCAAAATAGAAACCGCCACACATCTCTTTCCTAAATTTACGCGCATGCAGGGAAACATGTTTGACTCATGCATGCCTCCTATTTTTTGCGCGTACAGACGTGATGTGAGGGTAGGTGCGTCGGCCTCGACCAGGTCGCAGGGTGGTCGGCTAGGACTTCTATATATATAGTTTCATTTTCATATTTATTTTGCGGGGCGAGAACGGGGACTTCTATATATATAGTTTCATTTTCATATTTATTTTGCGGGGCGAGAATGGAAACGTGATACATCATAAACATAAATAAATTGGATAAATACAGGAATCGAATAACGATATAGTCCAGTCAGTTACATATCGGAATCGAACGAGAACATGTATTTTAAGTCGGTAAAATCACACCATGAAAACATATGTTCACTAAGTTAGCAAAAAAAATTGAAAACACAAGTCTTAGCTAAACATAAATAAAAGCCACATAAATTCATAGCATATATAATTTTGTGTAGCACATTAGTCTTGGCTAAGATAAAAGGCACATAAGTTTCCTAGCTCACATAATGTAAAGTTTAGAACGCACATTTATAGTCACTTTCTCCCAAGATAAGAAGGCACATAATACTGCTAGCACACATAATATAAAGTTTAGAACACACATCCATAGTCACTTGCTCACATTAGGATCACTGCATACATAGATTAAGAAAGCCAAGGCATAGTCACTTGCTCACATCTCTCAGCGACACAAGACAAATTGTTCATGAAGAGGAGTCATTACTCTTAGAAAATTTTATCGCATCTTCATCGTGTTAATGCACAAAAATAAGTCAGTTTTGGATAATTAGCTACATATGCAACATGCACAAAGTGTAAAATTTATAATATAAAACACTTATATATTATATTTTTGTTTACTAATATACAATTTAAAATACAGAGAAAAGGTAGAGTAGTGACAGAGGTAACATTGAACTAATTTGCAACTTCCCTGTAGCATAATTGATAAATGAGTCTTGAAATGTCTAACTAGCAGGATCAGCAGCAGTAAACAGTAGCTGCACAGACTAAAAGGCCAGTTGCAGCAGCCAGCAAGTCGGTTTGAATCAATCCGACTAGCATTTTGCAGTTTGCATTATACAGAAGCAAACCTACTTCACCTTCTACTATAAATTTACATATGCACAAAGTAAGCGATCAACTTTAAATACCTCGTCCACCCCGTTCTCATGCTTCATTGCAGCAGCAATAACAGAGTCAATTTGCATCGATTGTTTGGTCGATGTAAACTAACTAATCTGTGTCGGGTTTTTTTGGCCGACGTAAATAATTTAAGCTAACATAGATTTGTGTTTACTGTATTAATTAGTTAATCAATATCTTCAAAGATCAATGAATAGATGACAAACTATATGATGGCTCCAAATTGAGTATGTATCGGTATTGGTTGATATCGTAATTCTTTGTATGCCAAATTAAGGATTAAACAATTATTCTTGTTTGGCGCAAATCAAAGCCTCACTACCGGACTCATGTTCTTTGCTGAGTGTCTTAGACACTCGACAAAAATCATTTTACACTTGGCAAAGATATGTAGGCACATCAAAACATACACTTAACATAATCAGGAGTATATTAGACCTTTCCTAACAAAGGCCACTGTTTTGTTTCTGGATAAGCCACGCTGCATAGAAAATAGGAATGTAAATGGTATATATATTATTCGTCTGTATTTTAGTCTGATTTGTTTAAGAGAATTGAGATTCGATCTGTATCCAAGTCTGGTACTCATTTCTTATCCGTACTTGTATTTTTAAGGTTGTATTTTAAAATGTAAATATCCATTTAAATTTTATCCGATATAACTTGATATTATTTATATCTAATATAAATTTAAAAAGAAAATATAAAAATAAATATAAAACTTATCTGATTTGATTACATACCAACGGTAAACAAACAGACCTATCTACTGTGTAGTCCCAACTTAGCAGTGTGGTAGCCATCTACAACCAGGACAGGCCTAATAAGGCTTTGTTTGTTGACACCAATCCAGCTCTAGATTAGCATTAATTAGAATTAAATCCATGTCATAATTCTGCATGCCCCAAAATAATCCAAGACTACTTAAATTTTTTTATTCGGTTAAAATATAACATAAGGGTTTGAGAATTTTTTAAACTATGGAAGACATGGATTCTATCCATAACTCATTAGGTATGGAACAAATCCATGAAGATATTACACAAGTTTATATTAGAATTCATGGATCAAAAGAATAACTAGCTTTGAGAAACATATTGATTAGTTGATGGATTTAATCCCACCATGGAATTAGGTGTGAGATATGGATTCACTCAATCCATACCCAGATTAAATCCATGGTGAGATTTAATCCCATGTAACTGCTGGATCTTTTATGGGTTTGGCCCATTTAACCAATAAAATCTATGGTGTGTAATTGTGGACAATACCAATAGTACCATATTGGAATTCCAAGGGTCATTGGCTTTACTTATATGGTGGGAATTATTCCACTTAATTTGAGAAGTCAAGAAACGAACCAGACCTGCCACGCGCGCGCGCGCCGCCGCCGCCGTCGGCCGGCCGGGCCAGGCTTGGGACAAGAGCAGAACACTTTCAGAATCACAGTCCAGCCGCAAGTGTGGGTATTCCCATCTCGTAACTCTGCGCGCACAGAGGAGCGAGAAGGCAGGTGCCTCTGAAGCCTTTGCTGTTCGAGACCTTGCACGGGGGATCGGCAATTAGGTTTTTGGGGAGCGTTTACGCGACTGCCCAAACATCCTTCTGGTTCTTCTTCCTGGCGTCTTCATCTCGTACGACATGACAAGAGAAGTTGGATAAGGATTTGGATCCTCGGAGGGTATGATCAATTCATCTCCTTACTGTTTTACGTTTTCTAGATTATATATGTTGTCCATCTCTACTGTTTCATATGTAGCCATGAATTTATCCAATCTGTTCTGTCGTATCATATCATGACATGTCTGATGTTTGTTCATGCTAGTAATATGTTATATCTGTTTGTCTTAATTTTACAGTCATACTGTTTATGTTGCTATCTGTTTATTTTCAGTTGTTTCGTCATGATACATGTACCATGTTTATATGCTTATTATATTTATATGATTCATATATTTTATGTTCCCATGTTCCATATTGTTATGGATATATTTGACATCATGACTTTCATGATTAATTATATTTTATATGTCATCATCGTAATGTTAACTTATGGAATTAAAATAATATGGAAAATGCCTATATTTCTAACCATCCAAAAACCTAATGTTAGACATTTTTCTGTCAGAGGTTTTGCTGCTGTGTTAAAGCCTGATCTTTTTGATGGTAAAAACTTCTTGATTTGGAAAGTTAAGATAGAATTGTGGCTTACTGCAATGTCTTGTTATCATGCTGTTGAGGGCAAGCATGTCAACTTACCTCCTGAGGATGAGGCTAAGTTTAAGGCTGATGACAACCTCTTTCGAGGAGCAGTGATTAGCACACTTGATACAAAATTCCAGAAAAGCTATATCTTCCTTCCTACAGGGAAAGAGCTATGGGATGCACTTGTTGAAAAGTTTAGAGTAACTGATGCTGGTAGCGAGCTGTATCTCATGGAGCAGTTGTATGACTACAAGATGGTTGAGAATCGAACTATAGTGGAACAGACTCATGAGTTTCATGCACTAGCTAAGGAACTTGAGCTTTTTCCTTGTCCTTTGCCTGACAAGTTTGTGGCTGGCGGTATAATCGCCAAGTTGTCACCTTCTTGGAAGGACTTTGCTACCTCTCTAAAACATAAGAGACAAGAGTTCAATGTGGAAGAGCTCATTGGTACTCTTGATGTTGAGGAAAGGGCTAGAACAAAGGACAATGGAAAAGGTGTTGAGACCTCTACTGCTAATGTGGTGCAAAAGAGAAACTTTCACAAGTTTAACAAGAAGAAAAACCAGAACAAACAAGAGAACATAAATAAACCTGTTCAAACAACACAGTTTAAAAGAAGAAGAACAACAACAAGGGAAAGGGAGGATGCTTTGTCAGTGGCAGTGATCAACATTGGGCCAGAGAGTGCCCTGATCGCAAGTTCACACAGGACAAAAAATCAGCTAATGTTGTAACCACTGAAACTAGAGATGGAACATCTGGGTATGGTAATTCTTTATCATTTGTTCTTTCAGTTTGTAATTCACCTGAGTGGTGGATGGATAGTGGTGCAAACATTCATGTGTGTGCTGATGCCTCTATGTTCTCTTCCTACCAGGTCGGGAGGTCTGGCGCCTTGTTAATGGGAAATGGGTCGCGTGCTCATGTTCCTGGTGTTGGTACGGTCATTCTGAAGTTTACTTCGGGAAAGACGGTGCCATTGAAGAGCGTGCAACATGTGCCCTCTATCAAGAAGAATCTCGTTAGTGCTTCTATGCTATGTTGAGATGGCTACAAAGTTGTTCTTGAGTCAAATAAATGTGTTGTGTCAAAACATGGCACTTTTGTTGGTAAAGGATATGATTGTGGGGGTTTGTTCCGCTTATCACTGCATGATGTGTGTAATAAAATGGTGAATTCTGTTAATTTTTCTGATGAGTTAGATTTATGGCATTCACATTTTTGTCATGCAAGCTTTGGCTGTCTTATGCGGCTAGCAAATCTAAATCTAATTCCTAAATTTAACTTGGTCAAAAAGTCTAAGTGCCATGTGTGTGTTGAATCAAAACAACCCCACAAGCCTCACAAGGATGCTGAGACGAGGAATTTGGCACCTCTAGAACTTGTTCATTCTGATCTGTGCGAGATGAATGGAATTTTGACCAAAGGTGGTAAAAGATACTTTCGTACTTTTATAGATGACTCCACCAGATTTTGCTATGTGTATCTCTTAAAAACAAAAGATGAAGCGTTTAGTTATTTTAAGACCTATAAAGCTGAAGTTGAGAACCAACTTGATAGGAAAATAAAATGGTTAAGGTCCGACCGAGGTGGAGAATATTTCTCTAATGTTTTCGATGAGTTCTGCGTGGAACATGGTATTATTCATGAGAGGACACCACCATTCTCACCACAATCCAATGGGATTGCTGAAAGGAAAAACCGCACTCTAACAGATTTGGTGAATGCCATGTTGAGTACAACGGGATTATCCAAGGCATGGTGGGGTGAGACGATTTTGACGGCGTGTCATGTCCTGAATAGAGTTCCAACAAAGAACAAAGAGATCACACCATTTGAGGAATGGGAAAAGAGAAGATTAAATCTCTCATATTTGCGCACTTGGGGTTGCTTGGCTAAAGTGAATGTGCCAATCAACAAAAAGCATAAACTTGGGCCTAAAACTGTTGATTGTATATTCCTTGGGTACTCTTTTCATAGCACTGGGTATAGGTTCTTAATTATAAAATCTGATGTGCCTGATATGTATGTTGATACTATCATGGAATTAAGAGACGCAACATTTTTTGAGAATGAGTTTCCCATGAAGAATACACCTAGTGATACAAGTCATGAGACTATAATTCCCCATGAGCATGAACTGTCTATTCCTATAGATCATGCTGAGGAACCTCACGTGCACATCCCTGAGGAGGATGACACTATAGTCACTCGAAAGAGCAAGAGACAGAGGATTGCAAAATCCTTTGGTAATGACTTTATAGTGTACCTTGTGGAAGACACACCAACTACCATTAGTGAGGCATATTCCTCTCCTGATGCTGACTTATAAAAGGAAGCAGTAAGGAGTGAGATGGAATCTATTATGTCTAATGGAACTTGGGAGGTCGTTGAGCGTCCTTATGGTTGTAAACCTATAGGCTGCAGATGGATCTTCAAGAAAAAGCTTAGGCCTGATGGTATAGTCGAAAGGTACAAGGCAAGGCTTGTGGCCAAAGGATATACCCAAAAAGAGGGTGAAGATTTCTTTGATACCTACTCACCAGTTGCTCGATTGACTACAATTCGCTCATTAATAGTTGTGACAGCCTCTTATGGTCTTATCATTCATCAGATGGATGTTAAGACAGCTTTCCTAAATGGAGAGTTGGATGAGGAGATCTACATGGATCAGCCAGAAGGTTTCATTGCGGATGGTCAAGAGAACAAGGTGTGCATGTTGATAAAATCATTGTATGGCCTAAAACAAGCACTTAAGCAATGTCATGAAAAGTTTGATAATACTCTTACAGCTGCTGGTTTTGCTGTAAATGAAGCTAATACGTGTGTATATTATCGGTATGGTGGGGGTGAGTCTGTTATGCTGTGCCTTTATGTTGATGACATCTTGATCTTTGGATCAAATCTCAATGTGATTGAGAAAGTTAAAAATCTTCTATCGAGCAACTTCGAAATGAAAGATTTGGGAGAAGCTGATGTCATTCTAAACATCAAGCTTGTTAGAGAAGGTGATGGTGGGGTAACTTTGTAACAATCTCACTATGTGGAAAAGGTATTGAGTCGCTTTGGTTTTAGTGACTGTGATCCTGCTCCAACACCTTATGACCCTAGCATACTATTGAGAAAGAATCGAAGAATAGCAAGGGATCAATTGACATACTCCCAGATCATTGGCTCGCTCATGTACCTTGCAAGTGCAACAAGACCGGACATCTCATATGCTGTGAGTAAGCTAAGTCGGTTTGTGTCAAAACCAGGAGATGATCACTGGCGTGCTCTTGAGAGAGTGTTGCGGTATTTGAAAGGTACTATGACATACGATATTCATTATACTGAAAACCCAAAAGTGCTGGAAAGCTATTGTGATGCCAACTGGATTTCTGATGCTGATGAGCTTTATGCCACAAGCGGATATGTGTTTCTGTTTGGAGGTGGCGCTGTTTCCTGGAAGTCTTGCAAGCAGACTATCTTAACGAAGTCTACAATGGAAGCATAACTCACAACATTAGACACTGCTGGGGCTGAGGCCGAGTGGCTCCGTGATTTCCTATTGGATTTACCGGTAGTTGAAAAACCGATACTGGCTATTTCCATGAACTATGACAACCAAACAGTGATTACAAAGGTTAACAGTTCTAGGAATAACATGAAGTATACAGGGCATGTTAAGAGAAGATTAAAATCTGTCAGAAAGCTGAAAAACTCTGGAGTTATAATGGTGGATTATGTCCACACATCGAATAATCTGGCAGATCAATTCACTAAGGGTCTGTCACGCAATGTGATAGAAAGTGCATCGAGAGAAATGGGTATAAGACCCATGTGAAATCTACTATAGTGGTAACCTGCTCTATGTGATCGGAGATCCTGTGAAGTAGAGTGGAGAAATAAGCTAGGAGTAGGTTGTGAGGAAAGATCCCTTCCTTAACTCATTTCTGATGCACATCTTTCCTATCTGTAAGGCAGGATGGTATTTACCTTAATGTATTCCAAGAGTCTTATAAAGGTGAGATGTTGTCCTACAGAACATCTTCTGAGGAGTACACCTATATGAGTCAGACTGCTGGTCACAGTCTATGGGACTTATATGCTTCTAATCAGCGGGGATGCCTTTTTTGCAGCCTAGTATCAGCAAAGGATTTGAGCGAATCTCATCTCGCACAAAACTGTCAATTCAAGGCTTAGTCCATTGTTCAGTTGTGAATGAGTGAAACTCTTATTCTAGATGGATGTTCAACTTAACAGTCTCCATCGAAACACTGGCATATCAAAGGATTGTGATTCTGATATTTTATCATTACAAACCCTAGAGTTTGGTGGGGATTGTTGGATCTTTTATGGGCTTGGCCCATTTAACCAATAAACTCTATGGTGTGTAATTGTGGACAATATCAATAGTACCATATTGGTATTCCAAGGGTCATTGGCTTGACTTATATGGTGGGAATTATTCTACTTAATTTGAGAAGTCAAGAAACAAACCAGGCCTGCCACACACGCGCGCGCCGCCGCCGCCGCTTGCCGGCCGGGCCGGGCGTGGCGTAGCGAGGCGAGGCAGGCAGGCAGGTGACAAGCTGGCGTGGTGTGTGGTTGTGTTAATTTTTAGCACTCATTAACCGCGGGAGTTTCAACTCCGGGTTAAACCTTTCATTTGTCCGTCTCTTGAACTACCGCATGTGAGACCCTTCTCCTTCAGTTTCCCTTCCGCGAAAGGTTAAGAAGGGGAGAACTCCTGTCGCTTGGGACGGGAGCAGAACACTTTCAGAATCACAGTCTAGCCGCAAGTGTGGGTATTCTCATCTTGTAACTCTACGCGCGCAGAGGAGCGAGAAGGCAGGTGCCTCCGAAGCCCTTGTCGTTCGATACCTTGCACGGGGGATCGACAATTAGTTTTTTGGGGAGTGTTTACGCGACTGCCCAAACATCCTTCTGGTTCTTCTTCCTGGCGTCTTCATCTCGTACGACATGACAAGAGAAGTTGGACAAGGATGTGAATCCTCGAAGCGCATGGGAGGGTATGATCAATTCATCTCTTTACTGTTTTACGTTTTCCAGATTATATATGTTGTCCATCTCTACTGTTTCATATGTAGCCATGAATTTATCTAATCTGTTCTGTCGTATCATATCATGACATGTCTAATGTCTGTTCATGCTAGTAATATGTTATATTTGTTTGTCTTAATTTTATAGTCATACTGTTTATGTTGCTATCTGTTTATTTTCAGTTGTTTCGTCATGATACATGTATCATGTTTATATGCTTATTATATTTATATGATTCATATGCTTTATGTTACCATGTTCCGTATTGTTATGGATATATTTGACATCATGACTTTCATGATTAATTATATTTTATATGTCCTTATTGTAATATTAATTTATGGAATTAAAATAATATGGAAAATTCCTATATTTCTAACAGTAACCGAACAACGCCTAAAGAATATTGAAAACAATACTGGGCTACAGAATTGGCAGTACAGGCAGCTTTCAGCGTGTCCCACTCCCAGGCTCCCAGCTCCAAAGTTACCAACACAACTCTATACTGTACGTCTTTGGCACGCTGGTCAGGAATAGTCTAGACGCTGCACGCTGGCTCACTCCACCTGCCTACTGCCTTGCTGGCTGCCAGTGATTGCCGCGCTAACCGGGCTGTGCCACGATGAGGTCGTGCGGAGAGAGGGTGCCGGAGTTGTCGGCGTCGAGCTCGTCGAACTCCTCCAAGAACTCCGCGATCTCTTCCTGGCTAATCTTCCCCAGCTCCTTGAGCTTGTACAGCACAAAGTCCGCGGCACCGACCCGGTGGTCCCCGTCCATGTCCGCCGCCTCGAGGTCCGTGCAGGTGGTTCGGCGCCTGAGCACCCACCGCGCCAGCGCCCGCTGGCGCCGCTCCGCGCCCAGCTCCGCAGCGTACAGGAAGAAGAGTGCCACCACGACCGTGCTCGTGGTGATCCAGGCCGTCGCGAACGCGCGCCCGGCCACGGACGAGAAGCTCTGGTCGCCGTACCCGAGCGTGGTCACCGTGGCGCACACGCAGTAGAAGGCGTCCACGGGGCGCATCCCTTCCACCTCGACCATGAACGCTGTGCCGGAGGCGAGCGCCGCAGCCAGGAGCGCCGCGGCGGTGTACAGCTTGTAGCGGACCTTGTTTGCCTCCACGACGCGCAGCGCCTTGCGGTTGCGGGCGTGGAGCGCGCGGAAGAGCAGCGCCTCCTGCTTCTCAACGAGGTAGTCGGCGGCCTTGCTGAGGAAGGTGCCGACGAGGGCCACGCCGGCGAAGGCGAAGGCGCAGGCGAGCAGCTTGGCGGCGTCGCTGGACGGGACGAGGTCGCCGTACCCGACGGTCGTCATGGTGACCACGGAGAAGTAGAGCGCGTCCACCACGCGGCTCCCGGTGCGGTCGCCGGACATGTGGTCCATGGCGAGGTAGAACGCTACGGTCCCGGCCAGGAGGTACGCCAGCAGCAGGACGCCGACGAGCCTGAAGCTCGGCCGCGCGCCCCGCAGAAGCTCCTTGGGCGGCGCCAGCTGGGTGGTGCCGCGCTGCAGGCTCGGCTCCTGCTGGCTCCGCGGGGGAGATTCTTGCGCCGCGTCGGTGGAAGGCGCCGTCCTGCAGCGTCGGAACCTCCTTGGCGGCCTAGCTCCCGGAGGCGGCTTTGCGTGCCCGGCGTTATTAGGAGGGCCGCCGCCCTGTAACAGGGGCTGCTCGACGCCGTTCTCCACCATTTTCGCCGTCGCAAAGAAGAGAGGGAAACGGCGAGCAGATGAGAGGTTTGCGAGGAGACGAGGCGAATAATTTGCTTAAAATTTTAGGGTTGCATCGATTGTGGTTTGAGGATCGTACTGAAGATGAGCGTGAAGTGTTGAATCGCTTGCTGGCTTGCTTGGGTCACTCACGAGGCTCCACGTGTTCTGCGGAACAGTCTTCCTGCTCCACAAAATTGACAGGCGCCTTCGATGATCATGATATCACGAAAGCGTGGTTTCAATAATTGGGGCTGGGACCTGGGAGTACGAGTGTCAATCCTGTCCAGAACGTTCCAGTATCCTACGGTTTCATTTCAATAATTGCGGCTGCAATTAGGGGTGTTTGGTTATACACGTTAAAGTTTAGTCTATATTATATTATATTGAATGTTTCGATGACTATTACTTATAATTAGTTTTGTAATTAGACTATACAAATATTTAAATGCAATATAGCTAATAGTTAGTTAGCTAAAATATTTTTAGTGGACTTATCTAGCTAATTATTAGTTATATTGCTAAAAATAGCTAATAGTTAAACTATTAGTTAGATCCAGTGCATTCAAACACTCTCACTCTAACTAATAGTCAAATATCCGATGTATTTTAACCCCTTCAAACCAAACAACCCTTAAACAAAGGAAGGTCGACTTATTACTTAGCACGCATGGATCGATTAAGGGATATGTATCATATCAAATGTTTGAATGTCAAATATAAGTATAAACATAGACTAAACAACAAGATAAATTTATTAGATGTAACTAATTCATAATTAGTAAATATTAATTGTAGCATCACATTGACGAATCATGCTTGTTCGTTTGACTTTAATTTGTACCGTCTTCTACTGTTTTTATAGTGTTGTTTCTGTGGATTGCAGCTCCAACAGCCCGAACAGTAGGTTCGTCTTATCGTTTAGTCTTTATTATGGTATTATTTTATAATTAAACTATATTTAATACTTGTAACTAGCATCTAAACAACTGATATAACATAGTGTTGACACCTTTTTGGGGCGCCAATCACTCAATACGAACCAGCGGCGGTGCTCTCTGCACAGGGGCGGACGGTCCGCGGCCTGGTGCGAGGCTAGGGTTTCCTGCCTAACAGCCGGACGATCCGCGCCCTGGGGCCGGATGGTTCGCTCGTGCGTAGGGGCGGCGGAAGATCGTCGGCGGCGCCTGGATCTCGCTCCCGAGAGGGATCCCGTCGGGGAGGAGAGATCCTATGTGATGTCTAGGCTCGGGCAGACCGACCTAGACTCCTCTAATCGACGTAGAGTCGAAAAGAAGCGGAGAATTTGGGGATTGAGAGGCTAAACTAGAACTAGACTAGAACTACTCCTAATTATACATGAAATAAATGCGAAATAGAAGTGTTATTGATTCGATTGATGATCACAAATCGGCCGTATACCTCTGTATTTATAGAGGAGGGTGCTGGACCCTTTACAAACTAATCTCCCGAGCAAATTCCGCGAATTTAGCTAACAACCGTAGCACAAAACTCGGAACCCTAATCTGCTCTGCGCACGCGCGGACCGTCTGGTCCCAGGGCCGGACCGTCCGGCGGTCTCAATTTGGTGCTCAGCATATGCCCCTGCCTTTTAGTGGAGCTGAGCGAACCAAAAGCAACTAACTCGATGCGATCACATCGGTTTTCTTAGACATCTTGCCACCTACTAGGATAGTACGCAAGGGTCTTGGTTCCGATGGTTAACTCAACGGACGTGACCCGTTTAGTTTTGATCGGACTGTTAGTCCCAATATCGTCGAGTGTCATACTGGTCCTGACCAATTTGTCATCTTGCTTTCCTAACTTTCTAAGTGTTCTGGCGTAGCTCCGTAGTCGACCAAGTCTTCTCCTTGCAGGTCATCTTCCTCCATGGGTTTCGGTACGTCGTTGGAAGTGTCCTGGTGTAGTGTGGACGATCTGGCCTCAGGGGTTGTACGGTCTGCATCCTGTACGGTTGGTTCGGTCTTTTATAGTCGGACTGTCTGCCATACCTGCAAAGAACTGCACAATTGTTGTTTCATTTTCTATCTTTGTGGCCGTTTGATTTTCCTCAACGGCCTTTGGTCTCCATCTCTTTTGTGGTGGCGGATACTGCGGATGCGTGTCACTAAATATTTTTTCCGCCTCCTTTTCCTGGTTCTCCTTTGCTCTTAGGCGCTGTAATTTTCGCTTTTGCAATCGTGTCAATCCCGATGGGCACCATCATGGCATGGAGTATTTTTGAATCGGTTGTTTTGTTGACAGCCGTATCTACTTTTTGTTTGTGTTGGCCGATTTACCAAAAATCATCGGCCCTTCGTTATTTGGTTGTACGATGACATCTGTTGTTCCTATTTCAATGACGTCCCCTTTTATCGTACTGTTGGAGGCCGTAGCTATATGCCCCCCTGTCGGATTAGTCAGCCTTTGGGGCCGAGTGGTTCGGCAATCCTGCTGGGCCTGTGCTCGTGGACCAGATTGAGGGGCTCTCAATCGGTCTTGTACTGGAGGCGTCAACCTGGCAAAGACAGATGACTGGGGTGCCCCCCAAACGGAGTATTGTGGTGTCCCGAAAGGATATGGTGGCATACTCCACATCTGATTCGGGATATATGGTGGTGGTGGTATGTATGTATATGATATGACATAGGTGTGTATGGGAGTGGAGGTGTCCATGCATGTACGTTAGGTCTCAGTTGGACATTATGACCTCTCGTCCTTTCTGATTGGTGAGGTGATCCAATCGGCCTAACCTGATGTCGCTCCTAGGTAGGTAAGCGAGACCGCTTTGGTGGCCGATCACTAGGGCCGACCTTCTTTTTCACATATTTAGACAATAATTGATCAAAGGTCGGGCTAGATTTGACCAACTGACTAGCGGCCTTGAACGTGTTAGTTTTTCACGTACCTATTTCTGGTCGTCGTGGTTTAAAGGTACGTGGTCGCTGTGGCTCCTCGACGTTGCCGGACCGTCCGCTGGAACGCTCCGGACCGTCCGGTGATGTTATGGACCGTCCGCGCCTGGGCACCGGACTGTCCGCGATGCGTAGTATGGGTTCTCGCGCATGTCCTCCTGTCTGCGCTTGCCTTTCAGTGCCGGAGGTTGTGATGGTCACCGTCAGTGTCTCCCCTCCATTAGGAGTCTTCTCGGCCACCACTTTCCTGCAAGAGATTTTGTTGTTTCCATCGGCCTCTTGTGCGTTGCCGATGATGACTTCTTTGTCTTTGCCCTTATCGACTGTGCTAGGCCGAATTAGGATCTTTTTTCCATTGAAGTCGATCACATTCATTGGGAAGGGCTTCGTGTCCTCCTGAAATTTCCATCGTCCCTCGTTAATGGCCGATTGGATTTGTCGTTGAAACACATTACAATCGTTAGTGGCATGGGAAAATGAGTTGTGCCACTTGCAATATGTGCGACGCTTTAGTTTGTCGGGGGGTGGAACGGTATAATCAATCTTAATGTTACCATTTTTTAGTAATTCATCGAATATATTATCACATTTGCCGACATTAAATGTAAACTTAACCTCCTCCTGCCGTTTCTTTTGAACAGACTGCAAGGAGGAGCAAGCCGAAGATTTGGCCTGCTCGGGCCAAACTATTTCGGCAGTGTAAACTTCCTTTGGTTCATCGTCCAAACTACTTTGATTGTGTTCTGCTATATGGACATTATGATGAACTGTTTTGACTAGTTCTTTGCTTCGGCTTTCACAAGCCAAAGCTCTCTGATGTAATTGTGCTAGCGTAAAGAACTGGATGCCTTCTAATTTCTCTTTTAAATAATAGCGCAATCCATCAAAGGCTATTCCCGCCAGTTGTTTATCTGTTAAATGAATTTGAAAGCATCGATTTATCATATCCCGGAATCTCTGGATGTAATCACTAACTGATTCATCCTTTTCTTGTCGTAGGACCACTAAGTCTACTAAATCTAGCTCGTAATCGCCAGAGAAGAAATGTTCATGAAATTTTTGTTCTAAGTCTCCCCATGACAAAATGGAATTAGGAGGTAGTGTGGCATACCATGTGAATGCAGTCCCTGTTAAAGATAATTAAAATAAACGTACACAGAATGCTTCGGTGTCGGCCAATTCTCCTAACTGTGCTAAGAATTGGTCTATGTGCTCACGCGTGCTCTTTCCTTGGTCACCCGAAAACTTTGCGAATTCGGGTATTCTGGTCCCCTGTGGGTATGGGAGACGGTCAAACTGGTTATTATAAGGTATCCGATATGACTGTCCCTCGGGGACTATACTAACTCCGAGCTTATCTCGGAACGCCCCAGCTATTTCCTCTCTTACTATATCGATGACAGCCGGTGGGAGACCACCGGCTCTTTGGTCCAATATGGGTGAGTTTATTTGGATGTTGGTATGTTGTTTTCCTCCCCATTGGTTTGGCTTTTGCGGCGCGTTAATACATGCCCTATGAGGCTCATAGGACTGGCCATTCCTTTCTGGCCTTCTGGGGGCCGGAAAGTACTCACTCTCACGGGTTTGGTAGATTATATTATGGTGCTGGCGTGTCGTATGGTGAGATGGGAAGTCTAGCTGGGATGGATACGGAGATGGATATCCATCCTCCTCAAAAAACTCTGTGCCGGACCGTCTGGTTAAATATGTGGATCGTCCGGCTCCGTGCGCGGACTGTCCGACCATGTGGTCGGACCGTCCGACATTATATTCGGACTGTCTGGCATCATACGCGGACGGTCCGAATGGGTTATCTAGGGTTTGCACGGTATGTGGCGGCTTGGGTGCAGGCCTTGGTAATTCGTTTCTAAAAATGGGATCGGCCGCCGCTGGCCCGGACGGTCCGCGCTCACGTGCGGACGGTCCGAACATGCGTAGATCGGCAAATTTATCGTCGATGTGCGTGGGAGGCTGTTGTTGCCCAAGGTATATGTCTATCGGCATCCCATAAAGGGGTTGTGACTAGTCGTGACAACCTGTAGCCGATGAATTACGTGTGTATTCTCTCAGTTCAACCTCGTGCGAAGGAAGATTTGCAATAGTAGACTTATCAAGCGCACACACTAGCCTTTTATGATCATTTTGTACATCCCCTACGATACGTTGCATCTGCTCTCGCTGTTCGTCTATATAAGCTTTAAGAGATTGGAGTTCATTGGTGCTACTTACATTGGGGGTATTCGTAGTAGGTCGGAGCGAAGCCAGATCTGTCGCCCATTGCCAAACGACTTTGTTGTTCCTGTCCACCTTGAAGTCGGCCAGGAATTTCGCCTTTGCTTCTCGGATCAGCTGCTCCTGGCGCTCCTCGAACAGGAGCTGTTCTTCAGCCGGCAAGGTTTCCCATGTCGGCGTGATGATATTGCTAGTGGAAACTTCAGAGCTATCTTTTGAACCGGCCATTGAGGGCCGATCTCGATAGGTCTATATGAAATCGTCCCTAGCGGAGTCGCCAGAAAGTATCTTGACACCTTTTTGGGCGCCAATCACTCAATACGAACCAGCGGCGGTGCTCTCTGCACAGGGGCTGGACGGTCCGCGTCCTGGTGCGAGGCTAGGGTTTCCTGCCTGACGGTCGAACGGTCCGCTCGTGCACAGGGGCGGCGGAAGATCACCGGCGGCGCCTGGATCTCGCTCCCGGGAGGGACCCCGTCGGGGAGGAGAGATCCTAGGTGATGTCTAGGCTCAGGCAGACCGACTTAGACTCCTCTAATAGACGTAGTGTCGAAGAGAAGCGGAGAATATGGGGATTGAGAGGCTAAACTAGAACTAGACTAGAACTACTCCTAATTGTACATGAAATAAATGTGAAATAGAAGTGTTATTTATTCGATTGATGATCACAAATTGGTCGTATACCTCTGTATTTATAGAGGAGGGGGGCTGGACCCTTTACAAACTAATCTTCCGAGCTAATTCCACGAATTTAGCTAACAACCGTAGCACAAAACTCGGAACCCTAATCTGCTCTAC
This sequence comes from Zea mays, assembly GCF_902167145.1. NCBI lineage: Eukaryota > Viridiplantae > Streptophyta > Magnoliopsida > Poales > Poaceae > Zea > Zea mays. The sequence goes on along the minus strand of NC_050099.1, from coordinate 21,643,604 downwards.
GCACGCGCGGACCGTCCGGCCCAGAGGCGTGGACCGTCCGGACCGTCCGGCGGTCTCAATTTGGTGCTCAACACATAGACTAAAATTTATTAAGGAAATCAAACACCCTCTAAGACAAATAACGTTTACAATCTGCAGTTGCTACAGCAGTGAAGGATTAAATAGGTGATCACATAACTAGTCTGACTCCAGTGGACAATGCATGCAGATGTGCATTCTCCATGAAGCGACGGTGAATTGTACGACCAAAAGTGATGTCCTCGTGTGGCTCACGTATGCGCATGCGCTAACTCTAAGGTACCGTTTGGTTCACATATTGGTAACGTAACTGATAACCGATAACATTAAATTGTGTTTGTTTAGGTCCAACCATAATCAATACCACACTAAAAATGGATACCGGCTTATTCAAACTTGTTACCGCCAGTATTCGAGTGTGAATCGTTACCATTACCATTTACGTTACATTTCTTGAACCAAACGGTACCTAAGGAAGAGGAGAGAGAAAGTGTGCGAAAATGCGCGATCGCGCGTGCCGCACATTTAGAAGCGTGAATATATAGTGTGTCGCGGTTGTGACATCTTGGTTCGGGTGGATGATGATATCTTGGCTAAGGTTTAATAAAATTAATAGAGTATTTTTTTTCTTTTTTGAAAGTTTATCTCGAAAGAACATCTGGGTTAAACGTGTTTGATCCTGAGCAATCTTGGAACGAGTGAACGAACGGAAAATTTTCTCGGGTGCACATGAGTGAGGACAAAGTGCACGCAAAAGACTCGTGTTCATTTGTTATGATGATTTATAATACTACAGGGCTACATGGAGTAAGTACCGCTGGTCCGGGAGTGGACGGGGTATTACAAATGGCATCAGAGTCGTCCCTCTCGCGGTTTCACGTGCGTGTATGGGATAGGGATTCAGATATATGGCGCATGTCACATGTGGGTCTAGAGTAGTCACATGGCATGGGATATGACAACTGAAAGGGAAATAGGCTTACACCTTTTCCTAATTAATTTTGGTGGTTGAATTGCCCAACACAAATAATTGGACTAACTAGTTTGCTCTAGATTATATATTCTACAGGTGTCAAAGGTTCAACACAAACCAATCAAAAGAACAAGTTAGGCTTCAAATGAAAGGAGCAAAAAGGAAACTGAAGTGCTCCCTGGTCTGGCGCACTGGACTGTCCGGTGTGCCACCGGACAGTGTCCGGTGCACTAGGGTGAATTAGCTCAAACTCTTCAGCTTCGGGTTTCCAAGATGCAACTCCGCTATAATTCACCGGACTGTCTGGTGTGCCACCGGACTATCCGGTGCACCAGCGGAGCAACGGCTATCTGCGTGCAACGGTCGACTCTGCAAAGTGAATAGTGAAATTCAGATGTTAGAGCAGCAGGTCAGAGGGGCACCGGACTGTCCGGTGTGACACCGGACTGTCCGGTGCCACATGAGGACAGAGCCTCCAACGGTCGACCAGCTCCAAGCCCTAATGACAGGATGACGTGGCGGCGCACCGGACACTGTCCGGTGGCGCACTGGACTGTCCGTTGTGCCCATCGCCAGCAGCCTTCTTCAACGGCTACAATTTGGTTGGTGGCCACTTCAAGGTGTGGGAGCCCAAGCAACATTCCAAGTCATCTAGTTGACATATTCAAGCCCTCCCAACCACCTCTTTTCATTGATCCATCCTATACACAAGATTTAGACCACTACAACCAACACAAGTGCCACAAAAGAGAGAGCAAGCAAGAGAGAGCTACTCATTTGAGTTTAGCACTAGTGCCTTGTGAGATTAATTGAGAGATAGTGTGTGCTACATCTTTGTGTTCATTTGCGCGTGGAGTTTTGACTCCCATTGAGCTTCCTCCAAAGTTTTGGAGGGTTGTAAAGCTAGCAAAAAACACCAAAGAGTGTGGTGGTCCTTGCGGGGTCTTAAGTGATCCTTGAGAAGAAGAAGAGCTCGCCGGTCTTGAGTGATCGGTGGAGAGAGGGAAAGGGTTGAAAGAGACCCGTCCTTAGTGGACTCCTCAACAGGGACTAGGCCTTCGAGGGCCGAACCTCGGTAAAACAAATCACCCGTGTCTCGTGTGCTTATTGCTTGTGATTTGTTTGTTCTTTCTCTTTCTAAGTTTTTCTTGCACTATTCTTTGCTAATACTACTTGGTGTTGCTTTAGGTTAAATTCTCATTTAGTGAAGCAACACCTTGCAAGAAAGAACTTGTGTTATTGCTCTTCTTATCTAAGCCCTCTTGATTTATTCTCATAGACTTATTAGTAGTATTGATTTATCAATTTCGCATTATTTGAAAGCAATACTCCTTACAAGCATAGGACTTAGTTTTTATACTCCGATAATTGTATATCTTGTTCTAACCACTAAACCAGGGATCTAGTTGGGGGTGTAAAGTTATAATTTTTAGGTTTCGCCTATCCACCCTCCCTCTAGGCGACTTTCAATTGGTATCAGAGCTAGGCACTTCATATTGAGTCTAACAACTCGAAGTGATGGCTCGAGGAAGATCCTAAAAGAACAAGAAGACACCTCCGAAGAAAATCAAGGAGGTAACTCTTGAGATTTTACTTGATGATTGTTCTAATTATGCTTCATGGTCTACTAGTGTGATAAAAGCTTTTAGAACCATAGATTCACGATTAGAAAAAATTTTAGACAAGAGTATCATACCCTCCAGCTATAATGATAAAAATATTTCTGAGGAAGATCAAAGATGTATACGCTTAAACTATCTAGCTTTTGACATCCTAGTTAATTCTCTTAGCAAGGAATGTTATCATGCCTTCCTAATGAATCATTATGAACATATTCCTGATGCGCATGATATTTGGACTAGAATTAAAATCAAATTTGATGAGTCCAAACATGATAGTTCATTGTGTGCTTCTACTTCCTTTGGTCTTTGTGATACTAACCCTTGCAAGGAAGAAGAAGAAAATGACCGACGGAGACCAAACGATGAATCCACCTCTCCAAGAGGGTTGTCTTCCCATTTCGATTCCCACATATGTTGTGTGGCTAATGAAAATGATAGCGGAAGCACAAACGAGGATGAGGAGGAAGAAAGAAGCTTCATGCAACTCTACGCTCGCCTAAGCCAAGAAGATAAGGCAGTCATGCTCAAACTTCTAGAAAGAGCGAGAGAGCAAAGCGAAGCTCATCAAAGGCTAGAAAATGTTCTCTCCATGAAAATGCTATACTTTGACGAGTTGACTAAAGAACATGAGGAGCTAAAATGCTCTCACGTTGATTTGTTCCAAAGGTATGAAACTATTTCAATTGATCAAGATAACACTTTACACTGTATCGCTCAATTTGTGAATAAGAATACCTTGCTTAAGGACCAAGTAGAAAAGCTAAAAGTTGAAAATCTAGCTTTTCAAGAAAAATATGATATGCTTCAATGTTCTCATGAAAATCTTATGGATGATCATATCATATTAAATATTGCTCATGAGGTTGTGATAGAAAACTTAAAATACCAACAACCTCACTCATGCACATGTATTCAAATTGAAATTACATTACCATGTGCTAATGCTTGTTGTCCGTCGACAAGCAAATCTTCCTTTGAGCTAAAATTTGCAGGAACAAAAGATAATACATATCAAAAGCTCAAAGAAGAAAATGAGAGGCTAAAGATGAGCTTGACACAACTTAAAGGGAAGTGTATTGCTCAACCTTCTCAAGATAACCGTGACCACATGGTGAAGAAGCTTGAGACGGGAACAACCGTGGCATGCACTAAATCCCTTGAAGAAAATGTCAAGGACTTGAGGATTGTCAAGAGGAAGGAACAAAAGAAGAAAATCAATACCTCTTCCAAAAGCCTCAACCATGCCTCCATAAAAGGTAACATCCAAGGTAATAATCAAGTCACACTTCACACTAAGAGAAGTAAGAAGTGTAGTGAATGCTTTGAAAAGGGGCACTCTATTAGGGCATGTCCCTATATTAAAAATGACTTGATTATTAATAAGGATGATAAACTTTGTTTTAAATGCTCCAAGAAGGGACACTTGTTTAGGTCTTGTCCACATTTAAAACAAAAAGACATAGTGTTAGAAAAGAAAATATTCACTAACCATGTAGCAAGAAAGAAACAAGGAAAGAAGAAACCTTCAAGACTTGAGGATCGCCTATGCTACATATGCCGAAAGAAGGGGCATCAATGCGAGGATTGTCCCATGGGTAACTATCCCACCTCTAGATTGTCAATTAATTCTCATGTAACTAGGCAACCCAAAATTGCAACTTGCGCTAGAAAGGTAATGAGTTTACCTAGTGCTAGCACAAAGGACATTTGCGTTCCTAGATCTTTGTTGACTAACCTTGATGGACCCATCAAGAGATGGGTACCAAAATATGCTTGACAAGCTTTGCAGGAAAAGGAGATGGTATGAAGCTTTGGGGTTCTTGAGAAAGTCAATTTTTAGTAACTCAAGCTATCAATCTTCAATGATCTATATCCAAGATTGATCCAAAGATTATTTCGAATTGTTATATCTAAAACTCATATCATCCTGGGGAAGATATCGATGTTGTAGGAAATAAAGAATTAATCCTATGCCGAAAAGTCAAGGCCTACAACATGGAGAAAAGCCAAAGGATGGTAACATTTATGCTTTTAAGTGCAAATATCTTAAATTATCATTTCTTATGTGTCTTGTGTAGTCTCATAGAAAAGCACTTCAAATGTTTTTAATTACGTCACCATTCTTTGAAGAAATTCCTCTCATATGGTAGTTTGTATATTCATCATCTCTATACCATGGCAATCTACATGCTTTAAATTGTTGTAAGTATCACATGTCATGCTTTTCACTAATCATCCTATTATTGCCATGTTCTAGATATACAGAGATATTCCATGTTCTTAAAAGAATAAGGTGTCACGTAAGGAATTCAATTCCTTAGGACACTTATAAAGAGAATCTCTCTTTATATCTAGAAATCGTGAGACTAATGTTTTGTCTAAATAATCTAAGTAGTTTCACATATAGAGAATAAGTTTCTCTTTGGAGATCCGTATTCTAACATGAAAAGGAAAGTCAATCCAATGATTTATGCCTCTTGCTTAAGTTGGATATGATTCTTCTATATTTATCGCTCTCTATGTTATGAATTAGATTTATTCCCATAAACCTAAAGAATTATCTATGCTTGTTTTGTAAGAAAAATTAAGCATACATCATGGAATAACCTAGTTCATATTATAAAGTTTCCATACTTTAGTAATCTATTTTCCATTCCTTATCAAAATGATTACACAAAGGGACACTGGTGCTTGTATTACCAATAACATATCTCTTGAGCTTACTTATGAAAATCTACATGAGAGTAAGTGCAAGCCGCAAGCCTCAAGGGTTATTCTTCACCCAAAGGAAGAAAGCTAAAAGCAAAGGTATGGGAACTCATCTTCTTAATCAAATATAGTTCTCATCAATGGTTATTTACTCTAAATTCTACCTATGTGAAGAATAGATTCTTTATTGGACTTAAGTCGGCTAGATGTGCATTCAATATCATTCTCATAAATGCCTTGTCCATTAGAATCTAATTCATGCCTTTGCTATATCTATTCTCATATTGATTTGCTCTTAAGTCATGATAATAAATTCAATATGAAGAAGTAAAATTCCTATGATTGATCAAGATATTTAAAAGGTGCTTATTCCTCTTGAAAGCATCTAGGCCCCTGGTTGGTTTTAGTGATTAATGACAACGTAATATTATATGTGACTAACGTATGTTTTGCAGAGACAAATGGTAAGTTAGGTCGCATGACAGGTAGAAGTACTACAACGGTGAAAACAATCCCGGAGATAAGAACTCGAAGCGACGGCTAAAACAACGAAACAAAAGGTGAAGGTCTACGGAGTCCGAGTGTCAAGGAGATGTGGACACTCGCGATTTAGTTAGGTCTTTTATTCTCTTTTAGTCGTACTATAAAGAGGGGTTGTCGATGAGTAGTTTGACCAAGAGAGTTCTAGTGTAGTGTTGGTGCACAATCACTCACATACAGTGCTAGGTGTCACTCTAGAACTCACTCACAAGTTAGAACGAAAACCGATTTGAAAATCAGCTGAAAAACAAGAGTTAGGGTTTCTGGCCCTGGGGCACCGGACTGTCCGGTGTGCACCGGACTGTCCGGTGCACCCTCTGCCAGGTGGGGCCAGGCTGGTCCGGGGAAGAAGCTTCCCTTCACAGAAAACCCGAGAGCGCCTGTTTCAGAAAGGAATTTTAGTGGCGCACCGGACAGTGCACCGGACTGTCTGGTGTGCACCGGACAGTGACTGTTCACTGTCCGGTGTGCCATGAGTCCAACGGCTATCTGTCAGAACTAGCCGTTGGAAACGACCGTTGGTGCACCGGTGGTGCACCGGACTGTCCGGTGCGCCATTGCGCAGTGAGTTGCCTGTAACGGCTAGTTGGTGGGTGAGGGCTATTTATACCCCTTCCACCCACCATATTCAATGTCTTGCACTCCACATTTATTCCAGCACATTGCTAGAGCATTGCAAGCACCAAAAGCCTAGTGAGGAGATTAGAGAATCTTAATCCGCGGTTGTTCCTCATTAGCGCTAGCTAGAGCCACCTAGAACACACACCACTTGCATTAGGCTTCTCTTGGTCAAGCGAAAGTCTACGACTTGTTACTCTTGGTGATCGGCATCACCTAGACGGCTTGGTGGCGTTGGGAGCTCGGTGATCACCGTGAAGATCTTGTTGGTGACCCGACTCAAGTTTGTAAGCGGTCTCGAGGGATCCACCGCGCCGGAGTGGCAAAGGATCATCTCGTAGTGAGCACTTGGTTCTTGCGAGGACCAAGGGGGAGCTATACCCTTGCGCGGGTGCTCCAACGAGGACTAGTGGAGAGTGCCCACTCTTCGATACCTCGGGAAAAATTGGAGGAGTCTTCTAAACCTTGCTTTACATTCCGCACTTAATTCAAGTTCTTTACATTGTGTATTTGTTTAGCAAGTATTTGAAGTATTGTCTTAGCATTGTTGCATTTCTAGTATTATATTCTTAGTGCTAGTTGTTGGGGTGAAGTTGGGCTCTTGCTTAGCTCTTGCTTAGGTTTTAATTAGCGTTGATTTTTAGAAAAGCCCAATTCACCCCCCCCCCTCTTGGGCATCGTGATCCTTTCACCTCTTTTCTAATAATGTGCACTAATGTTAAGGATTTTACTTCATGTCTGTGTGACTTGTGAATGATGAATTGTTTATATTCCTTATCTAAAAGAAATCATTCTTCATCATATACTCCCTTGTGCTATTAACATCTCTCTTGAGTATTTTTAATAAGTTTGGAAGGAAAAAGAGTCAACTATTAAGGGAGGACACTCAAATGAAAAAGGAAGATATCAAGAGCAACAACACCTACTTGGATAATGAGATCTTCAAAACAATCAATGGTGTGGTTGTAAGCATTCTAAATCTTTTTCATTATGAGGATACTAGGCATAAATTGTTTATTGCAAATTTTGTAAGCCTTGATCAAGATGAATAACGCTTCTCCCTATTTGTCTTTAAAAGTGAGTCCAATTCGTTCAAAACTTGATGCATGTCTTTAGGGGGAGCATATTGCTATATCTTGATTACATTGAGACTAACACTTTATCTTAGTAATCTCATATATTCTCATGTATAAGAACAATTTTCTCATGAAGTATGCTACTTCATATCAATCCTTCTTGGTAAATTAATGTCACCTTTATCAAGGATTGTAGCCTTCAATGTTAAAGTAGCATATTTACTGGATTCTCCCGTTTTAAGCTTGCTTAATGATCTAATGCCTATGTTGTTCTTTTGATGGCATCTGTTGTTTGTTTGATCATTGAATAACTTCAATTAACGCTTATGTTTCTTAGTGCCTCATATAATTCCAATCAATATCTCTCTTGATATGCACTATGTTAAAAGGAGAATTCATGATATATTTATGCAATTTGTGATCTACTTGATATATGCTAACAATGACTTAGAAAAGGATCACTAGTTGTAGAACTCTTTCTTGTGCAAAATATTTCCATATATTGTCTTGAGTATAGGTCTTAAGCATCTAAGACTAAGGACAATGCACAATGAAGAGAGTGTCTCTATGTGAAGGTACAAAAGGGTAAAATCACTTCCTTTAAACTTGTACCTAAATCTTCCTTCTCTATACATTCTTTGCATATCTTGTATAAAAGGAAGAGAAATCATGTCCATACCTTAGCCCTGCTTCATACCCAGTTTAACTTCTCAAACATTCATTCCTGCATCTTTGTTAAAGTTGGGTGAAGTAATTTTATTGTCAAAGAGCTTAAAGCTTAACCTTGTAACGAGGATAAGCTGCCTTTGTTCCAAAGGTGGATAGTCCTTAGGCCTCTTTGAAATCCTTAAGGGTAAATGCTTAAGATGTTTCTAACATGCTTTCATAAGTGCATAAACTGTCATGAGCATCACACTTATACTATGACACAATGCACTTCACATTCTGTATGATATAGATATGTTATCATTAACCTAATTATGTGCAATTGGCATTTAAGGCCAAAATATGTGTTCCTCTCCATGCACATATTTAGGGGGAGCAATCTATATTATATAGAACTATGATTATACTTAATTGATATATCTTTTTGATCATATGTCTATGACTAATGTGCTTTCAAGTGTATTTTCATGCTTAGTCATAGAATTGAAAGGGAAAATGGAGTACTCGGCAAAGACATCGCTTCCACTCTACATCTTCGGTATTATCCTTCCTTGCCGGTATTCCACCAGCTCTCCAATTTGGTATAATCTTCTCTCATATATTGTTTGCCAAAGGGGGAGAGAAAGTAGAAAGGGCTTATATTTCACTCTCAAGTATCTGTTTTTGGCGATTCATGCCAAAGGGGGAGAAAGTATTAGCCCAAAGCAAAAGGACCGCATCACCACCAATTTCAAAAATGTAGTCTTTCAAATTTGGGTTAAGAAAAGATTTTTCAATTGGTATCTTATTTTTGATATAATTTCAAACTGGTATACCCTCTTCAAAATTAATATCTAAAACCCTCTTGAACACTAAGAGGAGGATTTCATTAAGGGGGAGTTTCAAAGGAAAAAGCATTTGAAACAGGGGGAGAAAATTTCAAATCTTGAAAATGCTTCTCAAAATCTTATTCATATAACTTTGACTATTTGCAAAAGATATTGAAAAAGAATTTCCAAAACATTGCAAAACAAAACATGTGGTGCAAGCGTGGTCCAAAATTTTAAATAAGAAGAAAGCAATCCATGCATATCTTATGAAATGTAAATTGGTTTAATTCCAAAGTAACCTTTGCACTTACCTTATGCAAAACTAGTTCAATTCTGCACTTTTATATTTGCTTTGGTTTGTGTTGGCATAAATCACCAAAAAGGGGGAGGTTGAAAGGGGAATAGACTTACACCTTTTCCTAATTGATTTTGGTGGTTGAATTGCCTAACACAAATAATTGGACTAACTAGTTTGCTCTAGATTATATATTCTACAGGTGTCAAAGGTTCAACACAAACCAATCAAAAGAACAAGTTAGGCTTCAAAAGAAAGGAGCAAAAAGGAAACCGAAGTGCACCAGGGTGAATCAGCTCAAACTCTTCAGCTTTGGGTTTCCAAGGCGCAGCTCCGCTATAATTCACTGGACTGTCCGGTGTGCCACCGGACTGTCCGGTGCACCAGCGGAGCAACGACTATCTGCGTGCAACGGTCGACTCTGCAAAGTGAACAGTGAAATTCAGATGTCAGAGCAGCAGGTCAGAGGGGCACCGGACTGTCCGGTGTGACACCGGACTGTCCGGTGCCACATGAGGACAGAGCCTCCAACGGTCGACCAGCTCCAAGCCCTAACGACAGGATGACGTGGCGGCGCACCGGACACTGTCCGGTGCGCCCATCGCCAGCAGCCTTCTCCAACGGCTACAATTTGGTTGGTGGCTATAAATACCACCCCAACCGGCCACTTCAAGGTGTGGGAGCCCAAGCAACATTCCAAGTCATCTAGTTGACATATTCAAGCCCTCCCAACCACCTCTATTCATTGATCCATCCTATACACAAGATTTAGACCACTACAACCAACACAAGTGCCACAAAAGAGAGAGCAAGCAAGAGAGAGCTACTCATTTGAGTTTAGCACTAGTGCCTTGTGAGATTCATTGAGAGATAGTATGTGCTACATCTTTGTGTTCATTTGCGCGTGGAGTTTTAACTCCCATTGAACTTCCTCCAAAGTTTTGGAGGGTTGTAAAGCTAGCAAGATACACCAAAGAGTGTGGTGGTCCTTGCGGGGTCTTAAGTGATCCTTGAGAAGAAGAAGAGCTCGCTGGTCTTGAGTGATCGGTGGAGAGAGGGAAAGGGTTGAAAGAGACCCGTCCTTAGTGGACTCCTCAACGAGGACTAGGCCTTCGAGGGCCGAACCTCGGTAAAACAAATCACCCGTGTCTCGTGTGCTTATTGCTTGTGATTTGTTTGTTCTTTCTCTTTCTAAGTTTTTCTTGCACTATTCTTTGCTAATACTATTTGGTGTTGCTTTACGTTAAATTCTCATTTAGTGAAGCAACACCTTGCAAGAAAGAACTTGTGTTATTGCTCTTCTTATCTAAGCCCTCTTGATTTATTCTCATAGAATTATTAGTAGTATTGATTTATCAATTCCGCATTATTTGAAAGCAATACTCCTTACAAGCATAGGACTTAGTTTTATACTCCGATAATTGTATATCTTGTTCTAACTACTAAACCAGGGATCTAGTTGGGGTGTAAAGTTATAATTTTCAGGTTTCGCGTATCCACCCCCACTCTAGGCGACTTTCAACAACACTAGACACACAAATGTGGTCAAGAGGGAGAGGTTCCTAGCTTGATATTGACCAACGAGTAAGGTTCCTAGCGGTACTTATATGAACAAGATGCATCTTCTTTTTCGTAAGTCTATCTCAAAAGAACCTTTGGGATAAGCGTGCTTAGTCTAGAGCAATCTTGGAATGTGTGATCGACCGGAAAGTTTTCTCGGGTCCGCATGAGTGAGGATGAAGTGTGTGCAAAAGACTTGTGATCGTCTATGGGGATGGTCTATGATTGTGAAGGGCTGCCATGAGTAAATACTGCCGGTCCTAGAGTGTACGGGGTGCTACAGTGGTTGTGCAAGATGCGCACCACAACGTTTTGCGTGAGCCGCTAGACACAACCTAAATAGGAGGTAATAAAAATTCTTCGGCTAAAACACTCTTGTCTCCCAACTTTCCAAAAAAGTTTATGGGAAGATTATAAATATATTAAACCAAAAAAACTCGATTTGGATACTACAAGTCCATGGAAAAACCAAGCGATAGATACTCCAAGTAGAGCAGTAGTGTCGCTCAAATGGTTGACGGTGTCGGGGCGCGACAATGCCACTTGGAGGTGCGGCAGTGCCGCTAGAGCAAATTTGCACTAACCGCCTTCAAATTTTGCGGACAGCAACAAGAGAAGAGAGAGAGAGGTGCCTCCTGGAGTTTGAGCATAGAAAGATCAAAAAACATTGATGCAGATCTGAAAACTCAAACTAAAGATAATTATGTTAGAAAACATGTTAATGAGTTGGATCGGCTTATAATGGAGTTTGCAATGATTCAAGGATAGTTTTTTAACCAGATATCAACCCCAAAACACTTCCCAAACTTGCAAAGATAAAGATCAACCCAAAAGTACTCAGCAAAGAAGAGTAAGGAGAAGAAGCAACTATAGAACACAGCCCATCAAATTTGACAAGAATTAAAAGCCCATATGTCACAGTGTGGTTACGACCACATTTTCTCAAAATCACAAATTCTTAGATGTCATAAGTTCAAACCATTTGAGGATCTCCAAACGAAATGAGAGTAAGAAATGAATATTACAAGTTAGAGGGATGGTCGAAAGGTTCGACCCTCCCCTCCTATTATTATAGATGTTGTTTCTCTTTGTTAAACTACCTCTAGATACCTAGAGCCTATCCAGTCATGCGGGGCAAAATGAACCAACTCTTGATGCGTTGATCTAACAGTCACACACTCTTCGTGGAGTTTCTTTGCCTTGACGCACCCTTCAAGATGATGCCATGTGTCATCTTTGATTCGCTCAGAACCATGTTGCCATGTGTCGTCTTTGATTCGCTCTGGAACCATGTTGCTCGGTTTTAAGGCTCAAATCCAACGAAACCCGCAAAATATTGTTGGGTGGTTTTGAGGCTTAACCACCAAACCCCCACGAGTAGCAT